>NC_079501.1:75476005-75785875 GCF_030052815.1 Hevea brasiliensis
CCTTTCTATTCATGTGCAAAGCATCTAATAATTTTGTCTTATATGATTTTATGGCAAAACTCCCTATTTATTAGTACAAATTTAACTATTAATCTAATTTCTACAAGGAAACAAAGCATTCATAACCTATTAGCCAGTCCTTGCAAATTTTCTAACCAACTCCTTTTTATTTTCCTTTTTTTTTTTTGCTTTAATTTTTGCCCTCAACCTAAGCTTTTTTTTATTATTAGAGTATTGCTCTATGTCTATTTTACAGTCTATAGAAGACTAATCCCTTCTTTCTACTTGTAGAACTTCTTTGAATGGACAAACACCTTTTTACATGAATGTCAACACTGGTAATGAAGACACATGGTCACTTAGTGGGCCAAAAGCTCAAAGTGCTTTGCATACTCTTATCTCAAGCTACTGTTTTTCACGTAAGAGTAAACATGGGGTGCATGAATACCCCTAGCTACTTTGTAACTCAAAACATTAGAGTAGATTCCCACTTTATTGCATTTTCACTTTAAGGTACTTACCTATGAATAGTCAGTTTTCTTTTAGAACTAAACCGATAACTAATTTGTATCTTTAAAATTTTCAAGAGTGCCTTAATTAATTAATATAAACTCACTCATGTTAATGCTTAACAAAATCTTAGACACCAACACATTACATCAAATTTGAAAACTTAGTAAATAAGCCAAAATGGTGTTATTTAAGAAAAAATTTTTTCTTTTCATGGAAATGACGTGGTCCTCTAGAACTTTCTAGCTTCTGGATTAGGTATTTTCCCATTATTAATAAGATTTTGAATCTCAAGGCAAAGGCGCTAACACTTGTTTGTATCATGACCAAGGATTTGATGAAAGTCGCAATACAAATCTACCTTGAAATTCTTCAGTAATGGGTTTGGCTGTCAGAGGTGTTAGTAGTATGCTTTAGAGCATGACTTATAATTTCTATCTTGTAAATATTAATTCCCTATTAATGACAAAAATCTTTTCTTTAAATTTAATGGTTTATATTTAATTGAAAATGTCAATTAGTAGCTTGTTAGATGTTCCATTCTTAAGATGTGAAGAACATGAGTGACGGAATAATTTGGCACAAGTATTATAAATTATGGTTCACAGTTAAGGATACTTCATTGTGTATGATTTAGTTGAGCAAACTATCACCTCTTTTATTTCCATGGATAAGTATGGGATACTAATAAAAGTGGAATAGTGAGTCTCATGCCATTTAACATTATGATGTTAGGACAAATACAATGGGCACTTATAAGATAAGTAAGTCAAACTAGTGATACATAGATGATATATACATGGAATTTACTCTTGTTAATACATTGTTATCTAAATCATAATAGTGCATATAGTCCTTATACTTGAAATGACACGATTATCTTGTATATAGGTGGCTTGAGTTTGATACTGCTTACATATTTATACTAGGTATGGGTATATAGGCATGTGTTAGCTCCGACTAGTTATATATGGAGATAGGAGTTCAATCAAGATGATATTCATTGCCCTAATTAAATAGCGATAAAATCCTATGTCTATTTAAATTGTTCTTGATAAACAAAGTTCTTAGCTAGGACAGATGGACTAAATCAGAAAAGAGTTTCTGATAGAAAAGTCTTATTAATCAAGAATTAGAATTAATGTGAGGATTGGTTGCTAGTTTACAACCCCGCAAGTGCACGGATCATGAATAAGTAATATAGTAGTGAATAGAGTATCGTTCCCATGAGGAATTTATAAGTACCAAGCTAAACAGTAACTTTGACTGTTTAAACTACTAAATATGATGAGATAGATTTAAACTAAACTAATTTAAGCTAACTAAAGATGTTAAAAATAAAAGAAGACAAAGCAATAAACTTAAACTTAGAAAGCAATTCATGAAAATAATTCCAGAATTAGGATTTAACACTTCAACCTTATTATGGACTTAACCTTACCTATTCAATAAATTTAGAATTGTTAAATTAATGGAAATTAATCCTAAGATATCTTAAGTCCTCTCTCAAGGCACTTAAGGTGTATTTTTTTAATTAACATGAACTCTACTTTCGTGGCGATCAATCTTAATTAAAACCCTTTAAGCTTTTTTTATTAATTATAGAACTCCATAAAGGATTTTAGCCTATCTATAGGTTAGATTTCCTAGGTTGAAATTCCTAATTTGTAATACTAATCTTCACCTTTCAGTTTTTCAATTAGTATCTTGTATCATGACTAAATGGGTACCAACACATAGCATGCAATAAGAACACGGGAGATTAAATCAAAGAACAAAGCTCAAATTCATTAAATGACTTTAGTATAGATCCATAATAGAATTCACGAATGCTACTTTCCTATTCCTAGAATTAAACAAATTACTCACTCATGGTGAGTTTAACAAATATAATGAAATTAAAATAAAAGAATATAAAACAATATGAAGAAATAGAACTGTGATAAAAGTCTTTTCCCATTAGAAGTTGACTCCTATAAGATATCCTTGTTAGAAAAGGATTCCTAATCAATGTAGAAGGAAAATTTTAGTCCATGTAGAATAGGAGATAATTGTGTGTATACACACACACACACACACACATATATACATATATATGTATATACATATATATATAGCTGTGTATTAACACCTTTGAATATATGAAAATACCTTCAATTACATGGTATCAAAGCCTAGTCTCGAAGCCCTCTTTCCTTGAGAATTCTCTCCTATTCTCATTCCCCTGTTCTTTCCTTTAACTCATTGCAACTTAGGAGAACCCCATAGGGTTATTATGGTATCTCACAGCCACCCTCAGGAGGTGACCCAAGTGCCAATTGACCTCCCCTAAAAGTTCAGTAATCGAACTTTGAGTGAGTGACCTCCACATGCCACTTTCTTGTTTCTGGTTCCTATTCCACGTGTTAGCGCGTGTTTGCACATGTGGCATTTTTGGGCAAAGTTTGGAGGTCGAACCTCCTTCCCCAGCATCACCTTATTGTAGTGTTTCCATCCCTGCAAGCTGTGTTTGGTTTTGAGGCTTTGTTCTTGGTGGTGCTTGAAGATCCTCTTTTTTGGGTCATTGGATCATAAAGATCTGTTAACATTGGATAGTCTCTTGGGTTATTTATGGACTGTAAATAGTTAATGTGCAATGACTGAGGATGAGACCAAGTCTATAATTCCTTATGTAGTCCTGGTGATGACTAAAATCATCAAACACAAACTCAATGGCTTAAATTACTTGGAATGGAGCAAAACCATTTGGATTTATTTGCGGAGCATCAATAAAGATGATCATCTCACAAATGATCCCCCGGATGATGATACCAAGCAAGCTTGGCTAAGAGAAGATGCATGTTTATTCTTACAGCTTTGGAATTCAATTCACAGTGACGTAATGAGTCTTATTAATCACTGTGAGTATGTTAAAGAATTGATGGAGTATTTAGAATTTTTATACTCTAGCAAAAGCAATATTTCTCACATATATGATGTTTGCAAAACATTTTATCGACCTAAAAAATAAGATAAGACTCTTACAGCATATTTTGTGAAATTTAAATGTATTTATGAACACCTTAATGTTCTGTTACCATTCAGTCCTGATTTAAAGGTGTAACAAGCTCAATGTGAGCAAATGGCTGTTATAAGTTTTCTTGCTGGTTTGCGCTCAAAATATGAGACTGTTAAATCTCAAATTCTCTCTGGTTCTAAGATTTCTTCTCTTCATGATACCTTTATACGTGTCTTTTGTACAAAGAGCACTCATTTTTCATAACCCACTAATAGTGCCCTTATAAGTCGGAATATAAGTAGATAATAGGGAAATAGAGGAAGATATAGAGGAGGCGTCACTAAAAACTGAAATAATCAATGTAATGGGGAGGCTAGTTCTAATTAAAACTTGGGAGGAGTCATTTATTATTATTGCCATGAGCCTGGACACACAAAATATAACTGTTTAAAACTTCAGAGGAAAAATCAATGATCCTAGGTGGCAAATACGGTAGCAGAAAATTTTATAGTGTTTTCCTCCTCTGAGAAAACTATCTTAGTGTTTGTAGAAGAATTTGCACAAGTTCTCTCAATATCAAGTATCTCTAAAACCTACCAATTCCTCAATCACTACTATCGCTAAGTCAGGTAAATCACTACACGCCTTATGTCTTCCTCGTCCAAATGGATCATTGATTCTAGTGCTATTGATCATATAACAGATAATTCTAATATTTTATTTGATTTCCAGTCTTTTACTACTCCTTCCATAGTCACTTTAGTTGATGGATCTACTTCGTGTGTCGTGGGCTCTGTGTAATGCCCCTTACCCGATCTACAGTGTAGCCGACTAAGGAACGCCACATTCTGTATCGGAGCATCTTATCTTATCTCACTTTATTCATTATTAGTTTCAAACCTATTATTAATTAAATCATAATATTTAAATGGAGAAACTGTCAGAGTTTCCCCTGTTTCATTAGCATTTGTCCTATTAAAATTAACAATCTGTTTAAATAATTCTATATCAATCTCAATTTCCATCATCATTTTCAATAATTTCAAATCATATATCATCTTCATCCATAAAATTTCCATATTGTTCCATATCCAATTTCAAACTCATTTCATACATGGAATTTACAAAATTTATTAATCTACATAAGGTACGAAATTATTATACAAATTTTGAATTCACATTACAAACTTGATAACTAAATACAATATGCAATAACAAAATTCCTGTAACTCATTAGGCCCTACCAAAATAATTTGCTGAGGTGACACCGACTCTAATGCAGATCTGTAGTCCCAATCCCAGTCTATTGCCTATTGGGCTTTATCTCCAGTACCTATGTGAGAGAAAATCCATCGCGCGAAGCATATTACTTAGTGGTGCAATAATAAAATGAAAATAAACTAAATAAATAAATGTACATGTTTCATGTGTGTAATGTCATAACAAAATGCATTTTTATTAATTATGAGTTATTGCACATTTTTGTTGATTTTTAGGAGCAATTAAGTTCATAAGGATCTTTTCCATTCATTTTTTGGACATCCAATCTTCTTAATTCATTATAATGCCCAAGCAACCTATAATAGACTGTTAAGACTGGATACAAGGAAGTATACTAGTTAGACACCCCATGTGCCTATCAGGTATACATCTATCAAGCATAAAGCCAGCGGGCAGGTATAAAAGCCAGTAAAACATGTCAGGCATAAAAGCCAGTGGGCAGACATAAAGCTAGAAGAATAATCGTATCAGACATACATTGTCTATCAATGATCATCCATGAATTAGGCTCGAAAGCTATGGGCAGCACTGCATCCGTGGTCCCTAATTGGCATGCCAATCGATCTAACACATACACTAATGTCTAGGCATACATGGGCAAATTAGTATCATTATATATTCATAAGTCTCATTATTTCATTTCATGTGTCATTCATGCTGTAACATCCTCACTGTAGGCAGTTCTGTACGTTTTACTATTCCGGTGACTAAGGTCTGTTCAAACAGCTAGAATGTATAAAACCATACTTAAACTAGAGTAAGGAGTTATAATTAAATTGAATAAAGATCAATTAAAGGTGTAGGAAAAAATAAAAGAAGTGGAATGTAATTGGTTAAATGAGCACAAGTCCCAGTGATGGGTGACCTCACAGGGAAATGACAGTGAGTTCGGTGCAACTCTAAATTCAAGCATAACCCTATAAGACCCTTAATGAAGACTTAATTAAGGGGATTTCTATAAGTTAATAGGCCAAGAAAATGAAAAGAAATAAGCACAAAGCAAAGAAAGATAAAGAATTATTGGGTATTGTGGGAAGTACGGACATAAACCCGGTAAGAGCAAAATTTGATCAATAAAATTTAAAGGTCCAATATTAACAAAAAATGAGAGTTATTAATTTAATGAAGCTAGATTAGTTTAATTAATTGAGATTATGAAAATTAAATATAATTATTGAAAAGTCAAATTATAATTATTATAAACTTCAAAATAATTACAAAATTGTCATTTCCACTTATTTACAAATATGCCATTGAATATTAAATTAATATATATCAATAATTGATCAAAGAATTCTGCCATCCTCTTCCCGTTCAACCATGCTTTCTCCCTTTTCTCTCTAAATTCTCCATTGAAACCCATAAGCCAAGCTTGAAAACCCTAAGTTTAATCAAAATTTCCTTAGAAAATCCCTAGCTAACCCTAAACTAAAGCCTAAATTGAAGAAAGCTCCTAAGAAACCACAAGAATTTTGAAGTTAAAGCAAGAGGAAATTTCAGCCAAGAGGGTTCCATAAGGGGGAGTGAAGATTTGGTTGGATTGAATGTTGATTTAGGTAAGGGAGAGCTTGAAGACAAGGTTAGTGCTAACAATTCCTATCAATTTTGAAGTTTTATGAATTTTTGTTAGGGTTTTCTATAATTAGAAATTTTCTTATTTATGCCCTAAGTTATACAATTGAATGTTTATTATAACTCTTGGATGTGTTAATTATTTGAGTATGACACGCCTTACCCCTCTGTAAGGCATAACATGATCCCGTAGAATACCTAATGAACTACCGAACTTCACCTACCGATAACTCATTAAGTACCCTACAAGGGATTTTAAAAAAATATTTTCTAACTTTTTGGAAGTGGTGAGCATTTTCTTACATTTAATGGAAGTTTAAAAGCTAGCTAAAATTTTTGTCCATTTTTATTTTTTTTACACAAATTTTTGAAAAAATTTCAGCAGAGTGCCGTCTGTATTTTAAGAAAATAGTTCTTCAAAAACCTGTAAAAACACTTCCAATATCTCATTTCATCAAATCAAACACTTCCACAACAAAATCAACATCAAATTTTTGTTACTAGTATACCCTAAAATATATCATTTAGTATGTATCTTGTACATATTTTATTAATAAAAAGGCATTTTCACTTTTTCATTTACATAATATATTTATGTGTAATAGAAAAGGTCCATTGATATTTTGTTAGAAATTCTATTCTTAAGTTGTTAAGAATATGAGTGACAGTTTTTCTAGCACAAAGTATCATAAATAGGTTCACAATCGAGGATACTTCACAATAAGGACATGACTTATCCAGAAAGATTGTAATCATGTTTGTTCCCAAGTTATTTATATGAGATGTAAATAAGATGGAATGGTGAGTCTCATGCCATATAACAAACATGATAGGCACTTATACATGATAAGTAGGTCGAACCAGTGACATTTATGATAAGCACATGGAGTTTACTCTTGTCAATGCATTGTCATAAAATCATATTAGTGCATATAATATTTAGACTTGAGATAGCACAGTTATCTTGTATATAGGTGGTTTGAGTTTAATACTGCTTTCATACTTGTACTGTGTATGGGTATATGGGCATGTGTTGGCTCCTATTAGTTATATATGGAGGTAGGTGTTGATCAAGATGGAATCTGTTACCCTAAGTAAATAGGGATAAAATCCTATGTTCATTTAATTGTTCTTGATGTTTCAAGTTCCTAGCTAGGACAGATAGATTTATTTAGAAAAGAGTTTCTGATGAGAAAATCTTTTTAATCAAGAACTGGAATTAAAAGAGAACATAATTTTTATAGCAAATGGGGTTTGACATAAACCATGACTCCAGCTCGAATTGGGATTTTGTAATGGAGAGAATCTAGTGCATGGTAACATATGATTGTAGGTTCATTTAAGGTAAATCTTATTACTGATTGGGTGGCCATGGCATGCTATGCTAGGTGTTAACCCTGGTCTATGAGGTGCATAAAATAATTTAGAGAAATCATTTATGGTAAGAAAGAGTTCTGATGATATTAAGAGTTGATATCATGTCTCATTGCTAATTAGTAATGAGTCTAGTAAGTCACACACATACACAAGTAATCACCAAATTAAATATGATTTAATTAATTAATTAAAGAGTTTAATTGATTAATTAAATAGGTTTGGTTTACAATTAGATTGCAAAGTCCCTAGCATGGCTTGAAACCAATTCTAGGTTATTGGATGTATAATATAAGTTAAATTTATATTTAAAGTATTTAAATATGAATTTAATTAATGAGAAATTAATTAATAGAGATTAATTAATTAATTTATATTTGATATAAATTGATTAGAAGAAGAGAAATAATTATTTTGGGTTGAGAACTCAAAATTAAGACACAGGGGTATTTTGGTCATTTCACAGAGTGACATGTGGCACCATGAGATGGTGACACATGGCACTATACATAAGCTTACCATATGTCTTTTAATCATGTAAGATGATTAAAATCAAGATTAAATATAGGTTTGACACTTGGCACAATGTGATTGGGTCAATTAAACCTAGAGCCAATCAGAAGGTGACATGTGACAAGGGTTTTAAGTGGTGACCTAGCTATATAATGTGTTGTTATGAAAAGAAAAAAAATAATAAGCTATTGTATTTTCTTTGGTGCCGCCACCCTTGGCTGCCTCTCCCTCTCTTCTTCTTCATCTCTCAACAATTCAAAGAGATTAGCCAATAATCTCTTGAATTAAAAATACTAGAAATTGTTTCTAGTGTCCTGTTTACATCTGTAATCTCTCAAAAGGCAAAACCTGATTTTCTAATTGATAGAAAAAGCTTTAGAAGCTGTTCAAGGGGCTGCCATAGGTGATCTTGGTGTGGACAAGCTAGAAGGACAACATCTGGTGTCCTAGACGCATCCCAAAGGTGCCAAACACACTGCAGTGCATAAAAAGGTTAGTGCACTTGTTCTTGATCTGATCTAGGGTTCTAATGAATTAATCTGTTAATTCTAAAAATCTTAAATGGCAAATGTAGATCCAAAAATATATTAAAAGAGTTTTAATATGTTGTTTATCGTTGAAATCAAACAGATAAAAATAAATCTTACATGATGCATGTGACCCTAAATGAAAAATTTTGAATTTCAATGATCTAAACTTGTATTTTTCATGCTTCTACTCCTTCAATTGGTATCAGAGCCACAATATTTGCCATTTAGATTATTGATTATATGATTTAATTATGTGGTTTGATCATGAGATAATAGATCCATTGCTGGTTGCAAAGGAAAGGTGGCGGCTTGGTGATGAACACCAATGGTGTGCACACTTTGTGGTCTCCAATGGTGTGTGCAAGGTTTGGGTCTTTGAATCTACAATTGTTGTATGATCTAAGGTTCATTCTATGACTAATTAAAATGTTTAATTAGTTGTTATAATCACACAATTAAATTTTGATTCAAAAATGAATTTTTAAAGTTGTTTGAATGTGATTCAAATTTGAATTTTAAAAGTTGTTTGAATGTGATTCAAATCTGAATTTTTAAAGTTGTTTGAATGTGATTCAAATTTGAATTTTAAAAGTTGTTTAAATGTGATTCAAATATGAATTTTTAAAATTGTTTGAATATGATTCAAATCTGAATTTTTAAATTTGTTTGAATCACATTCAAATCTGGATTTTTAAGTTGAATATGAGATATTCAATTTAATTTAAGTATGTATATTTTATTTAATTGTTAAATAGTGATATGCATGATGGATGATCATGGACTACAAAAGACCAATGTGATTGGATTTATTTCTTTTATATTTCTTTGGGTTGTAAATTAATTAATTTAATTTATTTTATTTTGGGCATGGATTATTAAGGTTGTAATAATTTTTGGGTTGTAATTTCATTTATTTAGTTCTTGTAAATTCACCTTGTATACCAATGATTACTATGTAATATTGGATTACAAGAAGATCAAGGAGGTCAAGAGCATTGGTGGGACCAGTGAGAGGAATTCAAGATCAAGTGTTGATTATGTACTCCTCCAGCAACTCTTGTAATGTGAATGAATGAAATGCACCTAGCAATGCCCTGATTCAATTCTTGGTGGCTCAGAATTGAATCCCTTAGAAAAGTCCATGATCATACCATATTTATTATCCATGAATGCATGAGATGTATGGGAATGTATACAAGTATATGATATATGCATGCTAATTGGATAATGTGCAAAGTGAGACCTTAATAGTAATTAGGACAACCACAAAATCTTCCAAACAAAAGATTAAGTTGGAAATACTATAATTAAAGTAATTATAACATGGGCCCTCCATTGAGGCAATTATTTTATGAAATTTTAAATACTTGCATAAGATGTAATTAATTTAAGAGATTTTCTTAAGAATAATTGTTAAGCATGAGATGTTATAAATATGAAAATGGTTTGGTGGCCAATATTGGATTTACCTGTGACACCCTTACCCGTCTATAGTGTAGCTGAGCAAGTTATGCCACTCAGTGTGCCGGAGCACCAATTCATGTTTCTATTACAATTTATCCCTTTTAATTCATTTATTTTCAATTTTTGATAAATCTGAATTTTTCCGTAAATTTTATAGAAAATCGTAGTCTTGCATTGTAAATTGGAAAAACAGTTCTTCTGAACCTGTTTAAAAACACTTCCAATATAATTTCCAAATCCAAATTCCATTATACACATTTCAAGTTAATCTCAAAATCTCAATCTCAAATCACAACACTATTTTCAGAAATTTTTCTTTTCACTTCATTACTGGAAGCACATTCATAAATATTTCTCAACATAATATACAGAAAATTTCAATAATATAAAATTTCATATATTTACATCATCAAATAATTTCAAGAGTTTATAATTACAATCCCAAAACTAATACAAAATACAAAATGCTACCCCAAAGTCCTATGTCCTACCATGTGCACTGCAGATGTGAGGTGACTCTGGACTCCGGATGCAAATCTGAAGGCTCACCCGGTCTGATGTCTTCTGGGCTCCCCAGCTAGGTCTCCAGTACCTGCGCGTGGCAAAAGCGACGCGCTAAGCAATTCTTCTTAGTGGTGACAATATAAAATAAAGTAAAATAAAATAAAAATAAGTATGCAGAATGTATGTTTACATTTTTGGGTAGACTTAATTTCTGATATTATTTGCAGTATTATTCGTTTAAAATTTCATAAGGTTTATTATCATTGCCCGAGTAACCCATATTAATTGACTGGACTGGATAAACGGGTAAACTGGCACGGGGTACTAAGTACCTCGGACCATCACACCATCGGTCACATTGTGTCTCCTGGTGTGCAACAGAACAGTTAATAAGCTGTAATAATTATCAGGGTTAAAACCTAAGTACATCAACTCAAATAACATAGCCAAAGGCTATTATGTCACAGAATGGCATGGGAAGCCATGAAACATAGAATGGCATGAAGCCATATGCAGTACTGCTAACAGAACCCTATTGGCATGCCAACCTATCCAAACCAATCACATTAGGCCTACTAGTGCATTTAACACTTTTAATTTATGTAATTCTTTGAAATTGAAATTTTATGGCTACTATTCATTTCAGTGGTCAACCAAAATGTTGACTTTTGTATTAACAATAGGTATATTGGTTTAAATATCATCAACATACCATATTTTGCATTTTAAACTTGCTGGTATTAGTTGCCAATACAATTTCTAAGCTTAATGTTAATTGGACAGAATTTTCAGTTTTCATGCTTTGTCTTTATTGTACCATTAGTCATTTTTGCAGTGGGAATTTGGTAAAATGATCAACATGAAAGTTGTTCCTTAATTTGTCTAGTTGCATTTCCTTTTTTAAATCACTCCATTTGGAGTTTTGTAGCTCTAGTTATGGCCCAAAAACC
This sequence comes from Hevea brasiliensis, assembly GCF_030052815.1. Lineage (NCBI taxonomy): Eukaryota > Viridiplantae > Streptophyta > Magnoliopsida > Malpighiales > Euphorbiaceae > Hevea > Hevea brasiliensis. The sequence goes on from NC_079501.1 coordinate 75,487,702, forward strand.
ACAACTGGCCGGATTGAAATTTTGTCCAGAATTTCTGGACTGACCAAATCTATGGTACTTGGAACAGTGACTGCAACTCACTTTTCGAATATGTTTTGGTCATAATTTGGGTTAGGTTTCTTCATGAAAGCTGTAGATATATATCTCCTCTTATTGCTGGTAAAATTTCAGGTCAATTGGACCTTTCTACACTGAGTTATGGCCAAATGACTAAACACTGTTCATCTAGTCATTTTGCCCAGGCAGACTGCAGGTCACCCGGATTAGGGCAATCTTTTGGTCAAGTTAGTTTGGTTTTATGGGCATGGTTTCTTCACCAAAGTTGTGCCATTATGTGTCTAGTTTTATGTCCAATTGGCCTTGTACCAATTGAACCTCTACAATTCAAGTTATTGCTATCCAAACCTGCTGGACTCATGCCCAGTCCTGCAAGTCACCAAAGGCAGCCACACCAAACTCTAATCCCACTACACAATTCACTTCATTTTTGGTTTAAACAGAACCAAATGGTCACTAATTGACCGTTGAAACCTACTTCCATCATCACATGGTCAAGGTCTCATTTTCCACCCCAAACCCTAACTCACATATTACAATTCATGCATTATCATTGCATTTCTTCAATCCACTTACATGATACATATTAAGGGCAGCCATACTAGCATGTTAACTCCATAAAACTCATCACAAGCATACCCTAACCAAGGCTGCCAAAAATAAGGGATGGCATACAAATGATATTCAACAAATTTCCTTTGTAATTTACACTCATACATAGTCCTTAACATGAATTTAAGGTGAAAACTAAAGTTAGGTCACTAACCTCTATGGAGTGAAGTTTCCCCACTTGCTAGGGTTCTTGTTTTCCTTTTCTTTTTGCTCCCAAAAGAATCTCCAAGGTGTAAGAACACTTTTTTGTGTTGGGAGTATAAGGTTTAGTGGGGTGAGAGCTAGGGAAATCAAGCTTAAAAAAAGCTTGAAAATGGGTGGCTATGGAGGAGGGTCACGGCAAAGAAGAAAGAAGAAGAAAGAGTTCTTATTTTTTTATTTTTTTTTCCAGCCCATTTGTCTTTTTTAAATAAGTTTATGCCACGTGTCCACATTGGGTTGGTTGGGAGAATCTTAATGACATCATTATGATGTCATAAGTTCATTTTCTTTTATTTTCTCATCTTTTCTTTTCTATTTAATTACAATTAAATTTTTAACAATATTTATTCATATTTTATGTTATAGAAATTATTTATTTAACTGGACAAGTTGGCCAAAAATCATCTTTGAAGACGAAATGACCAAAATGCCCTCTGTTTGGCTTAACGAGCCAAAATTGTCTGTACCGATTGAAAAATTTTTCTAAGCATTTTTTTTTGCATTCTAATGCCATAAGAATCACAATAACCCTTCTCTAGAGTCCCAATAATTATTTTATAATTTTTCCCCCGGGTTTAGGATTGCTAACGGCCTTCACCATCACTTCCCCTTCGGGTTACTCATCCCTGGGGTTTCGGCTCGTTTAACCTTAGTGTATTTGGTTTCTAAAATTTTTCCTTGATTTTTATGAGCATTATTTAGTTTCATTATAACTCCTCACTATAGTCTATTTATAATTTCAAACATTCTAGTTACCCGGACCGACACTGGTCACCGGAACAGGAGTCTTTACGTATTAGCTAAAGTGAGGATGTTACAACTCTTCCCCTCTAATAAAAATTTCGTCCTCGAAATTTATCTGATGCAAACAGTTGAGAAAACTGTTACCTCATCATCTCTTCACTTTCTCAAGTTGCCTCTTCAGTGTTGTGGTGCCTCCAAAGCACTTTCACCAATGGAATTTGTTTATTTCTCAGTTCCTTCACTTCCCGAGCTAGGATCTGTATAGGTTCTTCTGTATATGTCAAGTCCGGTTGGATTTCAATCTCTTCCATGGAAATGATATGTGAAGGGTCTGAGCGATATCTTCTCAGCATAGAAACATGGAATACATTGTGAATTTTATCCAGTTCTGGTGGTAAAGCTAGCTGATAGGCCACTGGTCCTACACGTTCAATGACTTCATATGGGCCAATGAACCTAGGGCTTAACTTACACTTTCTTCCAAACCTCAGTACTTTCTTCCACAGTGAGACTTTGAGAAACATTTTATCACCAACTACATACTCTATCTCTTTTCTTTTCAAGTCAGCGTAAGATTTCTGTCTATCTGAGGCAACTTTCAGGTTAGCTTTGATTATCTTCACTTTCTCCTCAGTCTGTTTCACTAGGTCTGGTCCTACCAGCTTATCTTCGCCCAATTCAGTCCAACACACTGGGGTTCTACATTTCCTCCCATACAGTGCTTCATACGGAGCCATTTGAATGCTAGCTTGGTAGCTATTGTTATATCACAGTGCGCGATTGGGAGATATCTATCCCAACTCCCCTCAAACTCAATGACACAACTCCTCAGCATATCCTCCAGGATCTATCACATAATTCACATTGTTACTATCATTTCAATTTATTATTTGAGAAAATTCAATTAGTTCTTAGGTTTACTTGGATTACTCATTCTGACTGTCCATTTGTCTGAGGATGAAAAGCCGTGCTAAAGCGGAGTTGTGTGTCCAAGATTTCTTGCAACTTTTTCCAGAATCTCGATGTAAACCTTGGGTCTCGGTCAGATATGATGGAAAGTGGGATTCCATGCAGTCTAACTATCTCACTGATATACAATTCTGCTAACTTCTCTAGTGAGTAGTCAGTCCTAACTGGCAGAAAATGTGCTGACTTCGTTAATCTATCCACTATCACCCATACTGCATCATGCTTCTTCTGGGTGAGAGGTAGACCACTAACAAAATCCATAGTGACCCGGTTCCATTTCCATTCAGGTATGCTTATAGGCTGTAGCAATCTTGATGGAACTTGATGTTCTGCTTTAACTTGCTGACATATCAAACACTTAGTCACATAGTCAGCTATATACCTCTTCATACCAGGCCACCAATAATGAGGCTTCAAATCATTATATATTTTTGTGCTTCCCGGGTGCATAGCATAAACACTAGTGTGCGCTTCTTTTAGAATACTAGTCTTCAATTCTCCATCATCTGGTACACACACTCTTCCTCTGTCACACCTTACCCCTCTGTAAGGCATAACATGATCCCGTAGAATACCTAATGAACTACCGAACTTCACCTACCGATAACTCATTAAGTACCCTACAAGGGATTTTAAAACAATTTTCTTATTTTTGACAAGTGGTGAGCATTTTCTAATAAGTACTTAAAACATTTAGTTAAAATTAAAACTAGTTAATATTTTTGGCACATTTTATTTTTACGCAAATTTTATAAAAATTTTGACAGAGTTCCCTCTGTATTTTGAGAAACCAGTTCTTCAAATACCTGTAAAAAGCACTTCTAAAAATTTTTCTCAACCACTACTTCGATTTCACAATCAAACTCAATCAAATTCACAATCATTTCCATAAATTTCTCAAGTTCAAAATTCAATAATTCCTCAGCATACTAGCAATACATTTCATTTAAATTAAATAAAATAGTCGTACTCATATTTCATTAGAGACAAAACAATTTATATACATTTTTACAAAATTTACATCAAAAGAAATACAAACTAAACTTTATTACAAACTTCATACAAATTTTTGTACAAGCTGCTCAAAACCCATTTGCATGTCCATACATTTAGATGCAATACATACATGAAAAGAAATATTTACAATTAGGGTATAAATTATACCCAATGACTTTAAGCTGATAGCTCTTCACACCTCAGCAGCTCAGTCTGCTGCTCCTCTAGTCTCTGTATCTGCAACGGCAATAAAAGCCATCGCTGAGTACTAGGACTCAGTGGTGCACAACATACTAAAATAATCTTTATGCAGAATATAATCACATTTATTCAAAATTTTGACTAAACATGAGCATTAAACACAAAACATGAATTATGAAATTTTAATTCAAACCAAGTTCATTTCGAAGTATCAAAACACATTTCATAAAACCCACAGTTAGATCATGCCATTCGAAACAAATAGAATCTCAATAGCCATAGGCTAAAGAGAAATCACATCACAAGGCTAGCTAGCTCAAATATATGATATCCATTCACATCCTCTTCTACTGGCACACCTCAACACTTCTCCAGAGAAGGAATCAAAATTCGAAACTAATTACCCCCACTAGTCGTGCTAGTGAGGTGTTCAAATATATGGTCATGACACTGTGGTTTCAAAACTTATCTTAACAATTTGCTAAACATTGTCATTTCAAATATACACAATAGCTTTCACAATTTAAATCAAACATCATAAGAATGCCATAATTCACATTGTTCAAAATAGTATGCAGAAGATAATTATAAAAAGTATACGTTGTGCACAAACCTCAAGTGAGTCGCCTCTTGGCCTCGACTCGGTTCCTCGGGTTCCTTCCTGGTATTCTTTTCAACTGAAACACACAATTTTATAATGTTTTAGTACTAGAACTTAACATAAATCCAAAATAAATTTAGCTTCACATTTATCTAGCTCTAACGTTTTAAATTCGACGTTCTCGAAATTTTATGTTTCGGGTTACTATTCACTACACTATTCAAGTCAAATTGTTGACTTTTTAAGGCTTAATAGGTATGGGAACTCCAACTTTACCCACATACCACATTTTAGTCATTAAATTTATTGGTTTTGGTCATTTTCTCAAAGCTTAGGTCTTTTAGGCAAAATTTCCAATTTTCGGTTTTGGAGTCCTAAGTTGCACTATTTCATTGGTCCTTTTACTATCGAAATTTGGCAAACCTTCCTTCATAGAAAATGTTCCTTATTGTCTTAAGTGTATTCTCATTTTTGAATCACCCCAATTGGAGTTTTGTAGCTCAAGTTATAGCCAAAATACAATTACTGTTCACGTGCACTGTTCATGCTGTAATTTTGGTTCTGGCAGATTTTTGATCCAACTTGGTTCAGTAATTTGATCAAGTTAAGTCCATAATTTGGTCTAATTTCCTTCATACGAAATGTTTTACTATGTCTTAGGTTTCCATAGGTTCAAGAATCGCTAAATCGGAGTTTTCTAGAGAGAGTTATCGCCATTGGAGCTTTACTGTTCAAATGGAAATTTGCAGTTTTGCAGGTTCAGTAACTCAATTTTGCTCAATAATTTGGTTAGGTTAATGGCATAATTTGGGTTAGTGTTCTTCATGAAAGTTTTAGATCTATATCTTGTCTAATTACTGGTAAAATTTCAGGTCATTTTGACCTTCCTAGCTCGAGTTATGACCAAATGAATAAATACTGTTCATTTGGTCAGTTTGTCTGATGTGATCGCTCTTAACCAACTTTGGTCAATTGGTTCACTAGTTTTTGGTCAGTTTTTGGGCATGGTTCCTCAATGAAAATTGTGTCATTTTATGTCTATTTTCATCCCCAATTCATGGCATATCAATTGGACTTGTAAAATTTCCGCTTTGGTCCTTCAAAGTTGGCTTGGTCATGCTGCCAGCAGCATGACCATTTACCCTACGAATTTGACTTCCATTCTAACAATTCCCACACATCTTCTTTGGTCATTATTGACCATTTTTCACTTCACAATAGGTCAAAGTCATAATTTACGCATTTCTCCAAAATTTGCCTCAAAACCCTAGGCCTCCAAACCCTAATCTCACTTAATTGTTATAATTAATCACATTTATGCATTTCCATCTTACTACCATACTCATGCAAATTTACTAACACCTTTAATTCATTTAAAATACATAAACTCTCATACATCCATGGCTGGCCAAAAATTCAGTAATGGTCCTTCCCCCATATTTTTTTTTTCATTTCATTAGTTCCAAGCTCATTTCAACAACCAATTAGGCATTTAAAATAGAAAAATGACAAGTTAACATACTAACCTCAACTTTAATGCCAATTCTCCAATTTTTCTCCTCCTTTCCTCTTTCTTTCTTGTTCTTAAGTTGAGATTGCAAGGTATAGGAGGTTTTTAGGGAAGTTATTAAGACTAAGTGGAGAAATTAAAGCTTGAATGCAAGCTTTAATGGAGAAGTTCCCATGGAGGGTTCATGGAGAAGGTGGGGCGGCAACTTTGGAAGAAGAAGGGCTTTCTAAATTTTTTTTTCTTTTCTTTTCTTTAATCTTTATCCCTTTTAGAAGACCAAAAATCCTAATTACTAAATAATTTAATTAATTTCTTTATGACATCATGCATGATGTCATCACCTTTGACTTTTCCATCTTCTTCTTCTCTTTTTTTTATTTATTTTTCTATTAGTTCTTTAATTTAATTTTTGATTCCTAAATTTTCTTTTCTCTGATTTTATTTGACAGTTAGGTCAGGAGTTAGCTCTCGGGGTCAATTGACCAAATTGCCCCTCTCCGATTCATCCCGGTTTGCAAATAATTCCATATTTCTTCCGGCTCCCTGACCTAATTATTTGACTGGTTAACAGTTCTTTTTCGTGATTTTCTCTTTCCACTATGTTCATAAGGGTCCTAAGGACAGCAGTGTCACTTTTTACGGTTCGAAATTTGAGTTTAAAATGACTTCGCAGTCATTCCCGAGAAGGTCACATATCACTGTGACTCTCGGCTCGTTTAACTTCTTATGTTTTGTTTTTCTTATTTATACTCAACTAATTAAACATTACTAATTATTTGTGTTTATGGCTTCTCTAGTTGTCTTAAGTGTGGTTCTAATCCCCTTAATTGTCCGGACCAACACCGGTCACCGGAAGAGCGAAATCTACCAGGCTATGCAAACGGGGGTGTTACAATTCTCCCCCCCTTAAAATAAATTTCGTCTCGAAATTTTACCTGGTATCAATCTCTGAATAGCTGTGGGTGCTGTCTCCTCATGTCCTCTTCTCGTTCCCAAGTAGCCTCCTGGCCCGAATGATGGTTCCACAACACTTTTACCAACGGTATCTGCTTGTTCCGTAGATGCTTCACCTCATAAGCCAGAATCTTTATGGGTTCTTCTTCATATGTGAGGTCTGGATTCACTTCAATTTCTTCTACTGGTAGTACATGAGATGGGTCTGATCGATACCTCCTCAACATTGACACATGGAAGACATTATGTATCTTCTCCAACTCTGGAGGTAGTGCCAACCGATATGTCAAAGGACCCACTCTTTCCAGAACCTCATATGGCCCGATAAAACGAGGACTTAGTTTCCCCTTTCTGCCGAATCTCATAATCCTCTTCCAAGGAGAAACCTTGAGGAAAACTTTCTCACCCACTGCATACTCAATATCCCTTCTTTTCAAATCAATGTAGGACTTCTGACGGTCTGATGCAGTCTTAAGTCGATCTTGGATCACCCTGATCTTCTCCTCAGTTTGCTGAACAATTTTGGGTCCAATCATCTTTCTTTAACCCACGTCATCCCAACACAAAGGGGTTCTACATTTTCTGCCATATAAAGCTTCATATGGAGGCATCCCAATGCTTGATTGGTAGCTGTTGTTGTAAGCAAACTCAATCAAAGGTAAGTGTGTATCCCAACTGCCCTCAAACTCAATCACACAAGCCCGTAGCATGTCCTCCAAGATCTGAATTACCCTCTCGGTGGCAATGTCTGCGTGGATGGAATGCGATCGAAGTTCAATCTAGTTCCTAGGGCTCTCTGAAGACTACCCAGAATCTAGAAGTGAACCTAGGATCTCTGTCTGACACGATGGATACTGCCACTCCATGCAGTCTCACAATCTCATCGATGTATAACTTGGCCAATCTTTCTAAACTGTAATCCATCTGGACTGGCAGAAAATGAGCAGATTTAGTCAGTCTGTCAACAATGACCCAAACTGCATCATGACTCTTCTGTGTCCTCGGAAGTCCCATCCCAAAATCCATCGTTATTCTCTCCCATTTCCACTCTGGTACTGTTAGTGGATGTAACAACCCAGCGGGTACTTGATGCTCTGCCTTAACTTGCTGACAAGTTAGGCATTTAGAAATAAACTCTGCTACATCTCTCTTCATACCCATCCACCAGTAATGCTCCTTTAGCCCTCTATGCATTTTTGTAGCACCAGGGTGCATGGCAAAAGGAGACTCATGTGCTTCCTTCAAAATGATCTTCCTCAATTCAACATCATTAGGAACACATATTCTGCCCTGGTGTAGCAGTAGACCATCATCTCTGATTGAGAATTCTGGTTTCTTGCCTTGCCTGACTTCTTCCAACAGCTTCTGATACTTCTGATCATTCTGAGCAACCATTCTAATCTGATCAATCAACACTGGCTGTACATGCCATGCAATTGCTGTCTGCCCATCATCATTAATCTCTAAGCTGGCATGCAATGATCTCAACTCATGTACCAAAGACAAAGGAGTAACCCGTAGACTTGCCATAGTCTTGCGACTTAAGTCATCAGCCACAACATTAGCTTTCCCTGGCTGATAGTCTATCAGACAATCATAGTCTTTTATCAACTCTAACCATCTCCTCTGTCTCAAATTCAACTCTTTCTGGGTGCCCAAATACTTCAAACTCTTATGATCTATATAGATGTAACACTTTTCCCCATACAAATAGTGTCTCCAGATCTTAAGAGCAAACACAATAGCTGCAAGCTCTAAATCATGTGTTGGATAGTTCCTCTTATGCGGTTTTAGCTGGCGTGATGCATAGGCAATGACATTTCGATCTTGCATCAATACACAGCCTAACCCATTGTGAGAAGCATCACTATATACTTTGTATTCTTTACCCGGAGTAGGTAAAGTCAGGACTGGAGCTTCAGTCAAACATTTCTTCAATTCATCAAAACTCTGTTGGCATTTATCCGTCCACTGAAATTTTACATCTTTTCTAAGCAGCTTGGTCAATAGAGATGCTAACATGGAGAATCCCTTCACAAATCTACGGTAGTATCCAGCTAAACCCAGAAAACTACAAATTTCTGTGACATTTCTGGGTGGCCTCTAATTAAGGACAGCTTTAATCTTACTTGGATCTACCTTGATGCCCTCTTCTGATACTACATGCCCCAAGAAAGATATTTCTTTCAGCCAAAATTCACACTTCGACAATTTGGCATATAGCTGTTTCTCTCTCAAAGTCTGTAGTACAATCCACAGATGTCTATCATGCTCTTCTGCATTCCTCGAATAGACCAATATATCATCTATGAATACCACAACAAACTGGTCGAGGTATGGTCTGAAGATAGTGTTCATCAGATCCATAAAAGCAGCCGGAGCATTAGTTAACCCGAATGGCATGACTAGGAATTCATAATGGCCATAGCGGGTTCTGAAGGTAGTTTTAGGAATACTCTGCTCTTGTACTTTCAGTTGATAATAATATGATCTCAGGTCAATTTTGGAGAACACAGCTGCACCCCTCAACTGATCAAACAAGTAATCAATACGGGGCAATGGATATCTGTTCTTTATTGTCACCTTATTCAACTGCCGATAATCAATACACAAGTGGAGAGTGCCATCTTTCTTCTTTACAAACAACACTGGTGCTCCCTAAGGTGACACACTAGGGTGGATAAAGCCCTTGTCAAGCAATTCTTGCAACTGCACTTTCAACTCTTTCAATTCTGCAGGTGCCATTCTATATGGCGTTATGGAGATTGGGTCCACACCAGGCATAACATTAATCTCAAACTGCACCTCTCTTTCTGGAGGTAATCCTGGCAATTCATCAGGAAACACATCCGGAAAGTCACATACCGTAGGGATGTCCCTCAGTGCTGGACTCCCCACTTGGATGTCTATCACATGTGCCAAGTATGCTTCACACCCCTTTCTGATCATCCTTCTGGCTAGTGCAGCCGAAATGATGTTTGATGGCAATAAATGCCTCTCCCCGTATATTACCACATCACCGTACAAAGGGAGACCAAAAGTGACTGTCTTCAGTCTACAGTCGATCATGGCGTGATGCCTGGCCAACCAATCCATGCCCAAGATAAAATCATACTCTCTGAAGGGCATTTCAATCAAGTCTGACAGGAAAACATGTCCTTGGATCACCAAGGGACAGTCTTTATAGATTCTGTTGACCCGGACCTCTTGTCCTAACGGACTAGTTACTAGCACTTCAAAACCCATTTGCACACATGGAACAGCAAGTGAACTGACTATGCTAGCACTAACATATGAATGGGTTGAACCCGAATCAAACAACACAAATACATCTTGATCAGAGATAGAGAATGTATCAGCTACCACATCGAAAGTCTCAGCCTCTTCTCGTTGTCTCATTGTGTAGACTCTGGCTGAAGTACTTCCTTGTGCTGATTGACCAACTGTGCCCTGACTGCCTGAAGCAGTGCCTCTACCTCTGCCTCTTCCTCTGCCAATTGACTGTGAACCTCTGGGAGCAGGACTCTGAATAGATCCCTCGACAGTAGTAGGAGCTGGACCATATCTCGAAGACGGAGCACTAGTGCAGTCTCTTGCTAAATGACCCTTGCCTCCGCAGTTAATGCAGGCTCCAGTGGCCCAATAACACTCCCCCCCCATGAATCTTGCCACAAGTCTCACAGGGGCGGGTAGAATGTGAACCCCTGCTCTACTGCTGACCAGACCTATGGGGTCTCTGTCCAGAGAATCGGCCCCTACCAAATCTTCCACCACGACCCCTGCTGGGTCCACTAAACTTCTTTCTCTTTCCAGAGGTACCACCAGAACTCGGCTCTACTGACTTTTCCCCTTTGTCTTTCTCTAATTTCTCAGCTTTCTCTGATTTTTCTTTCACTGGGGTCGCTTCTGATTCTATTCTTTCCAACTCAAGTGCTAGAGACATGAGCTCTGAGAAGTTGCTGTGTCAAAATCCCACAACTTGCATCCTTATACTGGGCTTCAAACCCGTCTAAATCTCTTGCACCTTGCCTTGCTGGTAGTAAGGAGACTCTCCGCATAGTGACTCAGGCGGGAGAACTCCCTCTCATACTCTGCCACTGATCGGTTCCCTTGTTTCAAACTCAAAAATTCTTGCAACTTCTGATCAACATATGCATCTGGGATGTATTTACATGCGAACTCTCGATGAAGTCATCCTGTGTCAAGATCGTGGTTCAGCCAAGCTGTGGGGGATGGTCTTCCACCAATCATATGCATCCCCTTGCAGTAGCGACACAGAATACTCAAACTTCAATTCATCCTGGCAGTGCAGCTTCTTAAATACTCTGTCCATTCTTTCAAGCCATTGCTCTGCCACAAGTGGGTCTACTGTACCCTTAAATTCTGCAGCCCTATACTTCAGTAATTTATCATATTGTCTGGCTGGAGGCAGTGGTTGTGCCACAGGTGTTTGGGGTGGAGCTTGAGCAGGCATACCCCCAGCCATTTATTGAAACATCGCAGCCATCTGCTGTGCGAACTGTGCAGAAAACTACTGCATTTGTGGGGCTGGTGCTGCTGACCCACTAACATTCGGTAAAGCTGGGGCTTCCCCTTGTGCCTCAGCTTCAACAGACTGCTCAACTGAGCGATCCCCTTCTTCCATTTCAAGCTGAAGTTAGGGTATCTCCTGAACAAGTAACATAAGGAAATTTCCCTCCGTTAGTTCATATTCATGATGTAATGCACTGTATGTAACAATTATAGACATTGAGCAGTTGTACTTAATAAAGAAAAACACAAATTCACAAGTTAAAACATACTTTAAAAATTTGCTCTGATACCACTAAAACATGTCACACCTTACCCCTCTGTAAGACATAACATGATCCCGTAGAATACCTAATGAACTACCGAACTTCACCTACCAATAACTCATTAAGTACCCTACAAGGGATTTTAAAACAATTTTCTTATTTTTGACAAGTGGTGAGCATTTTCTAATAAGTGCTTAAAACATTTAGTTAAAATTAAAACTAGTTAATCTTTTTGGCCCATTTTATTTTTACGCAAATTTTATAAAAATTTTGACAGAGTTTCCTCTGTATTTTGAGAAACCAGTTCTTCAAATACCCGTAAAAAGCACTTCTAAAAATTTTTCTCAACCACTACTTCGATTTCACAATCAAACTCAATCAAATTCACAATCATTTCCATAAATTTCTCAAGTTCAAAATTTAATAATTCCTCAGCATACTAGCAATACATTTCATTTAAATTAAATAAAATAGTCGTACTCATATTTCATTAGAGACAAAACAATTTATATACATTTTTACAAAATTTACATCAAAAGAAATACAAACTAAACTTTATTACAAACTTCATACAAATTTTTGTACAAGCTGCTCAAAACCCATTTGCATGTCCATACATTTAGATGCAATACATACATGAAAAGAAATATTTACAATTAGGGTATAAATTATACCCGATGACTTTAAGCTGATAGCTCTTCACACCTCAGCAGCTCAGTCTACTGCTCCTCTAGTCTCTGTATCTGCAACAGCAATAAAAGCCATCGCTGAGTACTAGGACTCAGTGGTGCACAACATACTAAAATAATCTTTATGCAGAATATAATCACATTTATTCAAAATTTTGACTAAACATGAGCATTAAACACAAAACATGAATTATGAAATTTTAATGCAAACCAAGTTCATTTCGAAGTATCAAAACACATTTCATAAAACCCACAGTTAGATCATGCCATTCGAAACAAATAGAATCTCAATAGCCAGAGGCTAAAGAGAAATCACATCATAAGGCTAGCTAGCTCAAATATATGGATATCCATTCACATCCTCTTATACTGGCACACCTCAACACTTCTCCAGAGAAGGAATCAAAATTCGAAACTAATTACCCCCACTAGTCGTGCTAGTGAGGTGTTCAAATATATGGTCATGACACTGTGGTTTCAAAACTTATCTTAACAATTTGCTAAACATTGTCATTTCAAATATACACAATAACTTTCACAATTTAAATCAAACATCATAAGAATGCCATAATTCAATATTTCACATTGTTCAAAACAATATGCAGAAGATAATTATAAAAAGTATACGTTGTGCACAAACCTCAAGCGAGTCGCCTCTTGGCCTCGACTCGGTTCCTCGGGTTCCTTCCCGGTATTCTTTTCAACTGAAACACACAATTTTATAATGTTTCAGTACTAGAACTTAACATAAATCCAAAATAAATTTAGCTTCATATTTACCTAGCTCTAACGTTTTAAATTCGACGTTCTCGAAATTTTGTGTTTCGGGTTACTATTCACTACACTATTCAAGTCAAATTGTTGACTTTTTAAGGCTTAATAGGTATGGGAACTCCAACTTTACCCACATACCACATTTTGGTCATTAAATTTGTTGGTTTTGGTCATTTTCTCAAAGCTTAGGTCTTTTAGGCAAAATTGCCAATTTTCGGTTTTGGAGTCCTAAGTTGAACTGTTTCATTAGTCCTTTTACTGTCGGAATTTGGCAAACCTTCCTTCATAGAAAATGTTCCTTATTGTCTTAAGTATATTCTCATTTTTGAATCACCCCAATTGGAGTTTTGTAGCTCAAGTTATAGCCAAAATACAATTACTGTTCAAGTGTACTGTTCATGCTGCAATTTTGGTTCTGGCAGATTTTTGATCCAACTTTGTTCAGTAATTTGATCAAGTTAAGTCCATAATTTGGTCTAATTTCCTTCATACAAAATGTTCTACTATGTCTTAGGTTTCCATCGGTTCAAGAATCGCCTAAATCGGAGTTTTCTAGAGAGAGTTATAGCCATTGGAACTTTACTGTTCAAATGGAAATCTGCAGTTTTGCAGGTTTAGTAACTCAACTTTGCTCAATAATTTGGTTAGTTTAATGGCATAATTTGGGTTAGTGTTCCTCATGAAAGTTTTAGATCTATATCTTGTCTAATTAATGGTAAAATTTCAGGTCATTTTGACCTTCCTAGCTCGAGTTATGACCAAATGAACAAATACTGTTCATTTGGTCAGTTTATCTTGATGTGATCGCTCTTAACCAACTTTGGTCAATTGGTTCACTAGTTTTTGGTCAGTTTTTGGGCATGGTTCCTTAATGAAAATTATGTCATTTTATGTCTATTTTCATCCCCAATTGGTGGCATATCAATTGGACTTGTAAAATTTCCGTTTTGATGCTTCAATGTTGGCTTGGTCATGCTGCCAGCAGCATGACCATTTACCCTACGAATTTGACTTCCATTCTAACAATTCCCACACATCTTCTTTGGTCATTATTGACCATTTTTCACTTCACAATAGGTCAAAGTCATCATTTATGCATTTCTCCAAAATTTGCCTCAAAACCCTAGGCCTCCAAACCCTAATCTCACTTAATTGTTACAATTAATCACATTTATGCATTTCCATCTTACTACCATACTCATGCAAATTTACTAACACCTTTAATTCATTTAAAATACATAAACTCTCATACATCCATGGCTGGCCAAAAATTCAGTAATGGTCCTTCCCCCATATTTTTTGTTTCATTTCATTAGTTCCAAGCTCATTTCAACAACCAATTAGGCATTTAAAATAGAAAAATGACAAGTTAACATACTAACCTCAACTTTAATGCCAATTCTCCAATTTTTCTCCTCCTTTCCTCTTTCTTTCTTGTTCTTAAGTTGAGATTGCAAGGTCTAGTGAGGTTTTTAGGGAAGTTATTAAGACTAAGTGGAGAAATTAAAGCTTGAATGCAAGCTTTAATGGAGAAGTTCCCATGGAGGGTTCATGGAGAAGGTGGGGCGGCAACTTGGGAAGAAGAAGGGCTTTCTAAATTTTTTTTTTCTTTTCTTTTTTTTAATCATTATCCCTTTTAGAAGACCAAAAATCCTAATTACTAAATAATTTAATTAATTTCTTTATGACATCATGCATGATGTCATCACCTTTGACTTTTCCATCTTCTTCTTCTCTTTTTTTTTATTTATTTTTCTATTAGTTCTTTAATTTAATTCTCGATTCCTAAATTTTCTTTTCTCCAATTTTATTTGACAGTTAGGTCAGGAGTCAGCTCTCGGGGTCAATTGACCAAATTGCCCCTCTCCGGTTCATCTCGGTTTGCAAATAATTCCATATTTCTTCCGGCTCCCTGACCTAATTATTTGACTGGCTTAACAATTCTTTTTCGTGATTTTCTCTTTTTCACTGTGTTCATAAGGGTCTTAAGGACTGCAGCGTCACTTTTTATGGTTCGAAATTTGAGTTTAAAATGACTTCGTAGTCATTCCCGAGAAGGTCACCCATCGCTGTGACCCTCGGCTCGTTTAACTTCTTATGTTCTGTTTTTCTTATTTATACTCAACTAATTGAATATTACTAATTATTTGTGTTTATGGCTTCTCTAGTTGTCTTAAGTGTGGTTCTAATCTCCTTAATTGTCCGGACTGACACCGGTCACCGGAACAGCAAAATCTACCAGGCTATGCAAACGGGGGTGTTACATCCTCTATAGTACAGACACCCATCTACTTTCACCTCATGTTCAGTTTCCTTTCCCTCTGGAATTTTACCCACAATGGCCATTAATTTTTCATCTGCCCTTTGCCCATCTTGTATCTGCTATAGCAGGGTTGGCCTCACTTGCAACTCAGCTAAAATAGCTCCATCTTGAGCTAAGGACAGACAGGCATTTAGTGATCTTAAAGCTGTGATGGACTTTCTGCTTAAGGCATCAGCAACTACATTTGCCTTCCCAGGATGATAATCTATCACACAATCATAGTCCTTTAGGAACTCAATCGATCGCCTCTGTCTAAGATTGAGCTCCTTCTGGGTTGGCAAATATTTTAGACTCTTGTGGTTTGTATAGATGTAACATTTTTCACCATATAAATAAGTCTTTTCCCGACACTAGCTGTGTTAACACTAGTGCTTCTGTCAACATAGCCTTCAGCCTCTCAAAACTGGCTTGGCACTTGTCGTTCCAGCCAAATTTTGCATTTTTGTGCAACAACTTGGTCATTAGAGCGGCTATAAGAGAAAACCCCTTCACAAATCTTCTGTAATACCCAGCTAGCCCCAAGAAACTTCTGACCTCAGTTGTATTTCCAGGAGGCTTCCATTCCATCACTGCTTCTATCTTTTTAGGATCCATTCTAATCCCCTTAGCTGATACTATGTGTCCAAGAAAGGAGATTTCACTTATCCAGAAGTCACACTTGGACAGCTTAGCATACAGCTTCTTTTCTCGCAGGGTTTGCAGAACAATCCTCAAATGTTCATCATATTCTTCCTTGATCTTGGAATACACCAGAATATCATCAATAAAGACCACTACAAACCGATCTAAGTATGGATGAAAGATATGGTTCATAAGGTCCATAAATGCTGCTGGTGCATTTGTTAACCCAAACGGCATCACTAGAAATTCATAGTGCCCATACCGGGTTCTGAATGCAGTTTTTGACACATCTGCATCCTTTACCCTCAACTGATGATACCCTGATCTGAGATCAATTTTTGAAAATACACCGGCTCCCTTCAATTGATCAAACAGATCGTCAATTTTGGGCAATGAATATTTATTCTTCACAGTTACTTTGTTCAACTGCCGCTAATCAATACACAATCTCAAAGTTCCATCCTTCTTCTTCACAAACAGCATCGGAGCTCCCCATGGTGACACACTGGGGCGTATGAACCCCTTATCGAGTAACTCTTGCAACTGAATTTTCAACTCCTTCAATTCAGTGGGTGCCATTCTATAAGGAGCAATAGAAATAGGTGCTGTACCTGGCATTACCTCAATAGCAAACTCGACTTCCCTTTCTGGTGGTAAACCAAGCAACTCTTCAGGAAATACATCTGGGAAGTCTCTTACTGTGGGTATATCACACAAGTTTGGCTTAGCTTGCCTAGTATCAACCACGTGTGCTAGGTAAGCTTCACAGCCTTTTCCCATCAATCTTCTTGCAACTGTGGCTGAGATAACATTGGACAGGAAATCTATCCTTTCACCCACAATAGTAATCTCATTACCCTCAAAAGTTTTCAGAGAAATGTTGTAGAGGGAAAACGTACCCCTGATGACATCCGGGGCATCTTGCTCCTCCTGAGCTCTGATGGCATAGGCCCTGGCAGGTACTCTAGTGTCTAGCCTCTCAGCTGACTCGGATGCAGGCCTCAGTGATGGACCAGCTGCCTCAGATTTATCGAGCTTTCTACCCCTTTGTGGTGCAGGAGCAGGTCTGTCAGCTTGTGTTAGAGCAACTGTAGTAGTCCTCTTCGGACAATTCTTGATCTGATGTTCTGTAGATCCACACCGCAAGCATGCACCAGTCACTCGCCAACATTCCCCCTTATGCCACTTTTGGCAGTACTGACAGGCAAAAGATACTGGGGTTGGTCCCCTAAACACCGTCCCTGGAGAGCTGCCCACTGATGGTGTGGACTGGCCTCTCCTAGGTGTGAATTGTGGTCTAGGCCCCTGAGACTGACCCTGACCTTGTGGTGGTCCTGAACTCTGAGCAGGAGGACCCTTACTTTTCTTACTGGGAGCAGAAAATGCACTGGACTGACCCGGACCCCTCTTTTGCTGTCTTTCCCTTCTATTTTGTTCATTGATTCGGACCCTTTCCACTTTTGATGCAACATCTACTAGCTTAGCAAAATCTGTGATTTCCAATGCCGTGATCATGACTTTGATATTGTCATTAAGCCCTTCTTCAAACCTTCTGCACCTCTCTGCCTCTGTAAGGACTATCTCCCTCCCATATCTACTCAATTTGACAAACTCACGCTCATACTCCACCACTGATAATTGTCTCTGTCTCGGACTGATAAATTCTCTTCTTCGCTCTTCTAAATACACCTTGCTAACATATTTCTTCCTGAACTCTGTGAGGAAGAATTCCCAGGTGATCCGTTCTGGTTGCACCTCACTGGTCACTGTGTCCCACCACTGATATGCATCATCCTGAAGTAGGGACACAGCACCCACCAGGTTCTGCTCGGGGGTGCAGTTTAGCTGTTTCAGCACTCTGATGGTTCTGTCCAACCAGTTTTCTATGGTCATGGGATCATCCTCCCTCTTCCCAAAGAAGTCTACAGCCCCATGCTTTCGCAGTTTCTCCAGATGGGACTTGTGTGGTGCTGGTGGAGTTTGTGGTTGTGGTTGTGGTGGTGGAATTGCCCCCATCATTTACCAGTAGAATTCGGTCATTTGCTGAAATAGAGCAAACTGAGGTTGGGCAGGTGCCTCAGCTGCTGGTGGAGCAGATTCTCCCTTGCCCCCAGATTCAGCCCTTGGTGGAGCACGACTCTCCACCTCTTCATCAACTGCTCTTTGCGAAGCAGGATCCATATCCTATTCAAAATAAGAAAACAAACAGATCTGCATCAGTGTCACCTCAACACTTACAAATGCAATGCAATGGTATGCACTCTATCTAGGCCCAGAAACACCTAAACCGAAGCTCTGATACCACTAAATGTGACACCCCTTACCCGCCTACAGTGTAGCCGAGCAAGTTATGCCACTCAGTGTTCTGGAGCACCAATTCATGTTTCTATTACAATTTATCCCTTTTAATTAATTTATTTTCAATTTTTGATAAATCTGAATTTTTCCTCAAATTTTATAGAAAATCCGGCAGAGTGCCGGCTGTAAATTAGAAAAACAGTTCTTCTGAACCTGTTTAAAAATACTTCCAATATAATTTCCAAATCCAAACTCCATTATACACATTTCAAGTCAATCTCAAAATCTCAATCTCAAATCACAACACTATTTTCAGAAATTTTTCTTTTCACTTCATTACTGGAAGCACATTTATAAATATTTCTCAACATAATATACAGAAAATTTCAATAATATGAAATTTCATATATTTACATCATTAAATAATTTCAAGAGTTTATAATTACAATCCCAAAACTAATACAAAATACAAAATGCTACCCTAAAGTCCTATGTCCTACCATGTGCACTGCAGATATGAGGTGACTCTGGACTCCGGATGCAAATCTGAAGGCTCACCCGGTCTGATGTCTGCTGGGCTCCCCAGCTAGGTCTCCAGTACCTGCGCGTGGCAAAAGCGACGCGCTAAGCAATTCTGCTTAGTGGTGACAATATAAAATAAAGTAAAATAAAATAAAAATAAGTATACAGAATGTATGTTTACATTTTTGGGTAGACTTAATTTCTGATATTATTTGCAGTATTATTCGTTTAAAATTTTGTAAGGTTTATTATCATTGCCTGAGTAACCCATATTAGTTGACTGGACTGGATAAATGGGTAAACTGGCACTGGGTACAAAGTACTTGGAACCATTATACCATCGATCATATTGTGTCTCCCGGTGTGCAACAGAACAACTAATAAGCTGTAATAATTATCAGGGTTAAAACTCAAGTACATCAACTCAAATAACAAAGCCAAAGGCTATTATGTCACAGAATGGCATGGGAAGCCATGAAACATAGAATGGCATGAAGCCATATGCAGTACTGCTAACAGAACCCTATTGACATGCCAACCTATCCAAACCAATCACATTAGGCCTACTAGGGCATTTAACACTTTTAATTTATGTAATTCTTTGAAATTGAAATTTTATGGCTACTATTCATTTCATTGGTCAATCAAAATGTTGACTTTTACATTGAAAATAGGTATATTGGTTTAAATATCATCAACATACCTCATTTTGCATTTTAAAATTGTTGGTATTGGTTGCAAATACCATTTATAAGCTTAATGTTAATTGGACAGAATTTTCAGTTTTCATGCTTTGTCTTTACTATTCCATTAGTCATTTTTGCAGTGGGAATTTGGTAAAATGATCAACATGAAAGTTGTTCCTTAATTTGTCTAGTTGCATTTCCTTTTTTGAATCACTCCATTTGGAGTTTTGTAGCTCTAGTTATGGCCCAAAAACCACAACTGGCCGGATTGAAATTTTGTCCAGAATTTCTGGACTGACCAAATCTATAGTACTTGGAACAGTGACTGCAACTCACTTTTTGAATATGTTCTGGTCATAATTTGGGTTAGGTTTTTTCATAAAAGTTGTAGATCTATATCTCATTTCAGGTCAATTGGACCTTTCTACACTGAGTTATGGGCAAATGACTAAACATTGTTCATTTGGTCATTTTGCCCAGGCAGACTGCAGGTCACCTGGATTAGGGCAATCTTTTGGTCAAGTTGGTTTGGTTTTATGGGCATGGTTTCTTCACCAAAGTTGTGCCATTATGTGTCTAGTTTCATGTTTAATTGGCCTTGCACCAATTGATCCTCTACAATTCAAGTTATTACTGCCCCAACCTACTGGACTCATGCCCAGTCCTGCAGGTCACCAAGGGCAGCCTCACCAAACTCTAATCCCACTACACAATTCACTTCATTTTTGGTTTAAACAGAACCAAATGGTCACTAATTGACCATTAAAACCTACTTCCATCATCACATGATCAAGGTCTCATTTTCCACCCCAAACCCTAACTCACACATTACAATTCATGCATTATCATTGCATTTCTTCAATCCACTTACAAGATACATATTAAGGGTAGCCATACTAGCATGTTAACTCCATAAAACTCATCACAAGCATACCCTAACCAAGGCTACCAAAAATAAGGAATGGCATACAAATGGTATTCAACAAATTTCCTTTGTAATTTACACTCATACATAGTCCTTAACATGAATTTAAGGTGAAAACTAAAGTTAGGTCACTAACCTCTATGGAGTGAAGTTTCCCCACTTGCTAGGGTTCTTGTTTTCCTTTTCTTTTTTCTCCCAAAAGAATCTCTAAGGTGTAAGAACACTTTTTTGTGTTGGGAGTATAAGGTTTAGTGGGGTGAGAGCTAGGGAAATCATGTTTAAAAAAAGCTTGAAAATGGGTGGCTATGGAGGAGGGTCACGGCAAAGAAGAAAGAAGAAGAAAGAGTTCTTATTTTTTTCTTTTTTTTTCCAGCCCATTTGTCTCTTTTAAATAAGTTTATGCCATGTGTCCACATTGGGTTGGTTGGGAGAATCTTAATGACATCATTATGATGTCATAAGTCCATTTTCTTTTATTTTCTCATCTTTTCTTGTCTATTTAATTGCAATTAAATTTTTAACAATATTTATTCATATTTTATGTTATAGAAATTATTTATTTAACTGGACAAGTTGGCCAAAAATCATCTCTGAAGACGAAATGACCAAAATGCCCTCCGTTTGGCTTAACGAGCCAAAATTGTCTGTATCGATTGAAAAATTTTTCTAAGCATTTTCTTTGCATTCTAATGTCATAAGAACCATAATAACCCTTTTCTAGAGTCCCAATAATTATTTTATAATTTTTCTCCTGGGTCTAGGGTTGCTAATGGCCTTCACCGTCACTTCCCCTTCGGGTTACTCATCCCTGGGGTTTCGGCTCGTTTAACCTTAGTGTATTTAGTTTCTAAAATGTTTCCTTGATTTTTATGAGCATTATTTAGTTTCATTATAACTCCTCACTATAGTCTATTTATAATTTCAAACATTCTAGCTACCCGAACCGACACTGGTCACCGGAACATGAGTCTGTACGGATTAGCTAATGTGAGGATGTTACATTACCTGAGGACATTAAAATTATTTGCATGTTTACTGGCTCAATGGGATCAACTTAACTAATGCAAGATTAGTCAATAATGGATGTACTTGAGATTTTGAGCATTAGGGGCTAGGTAAAGGATTGAACCTCACATGAGATGTGATGGGCAAGGAGTTGCTCACTTATAGTTTATTGTAATTCCAATAATGGATGTACCTGAGGATGATCAATAGGATTATAAGAATTCAATCACCCATTAGAAATTCATCCAATTAGGATTTTCGTTTTGTACTTTGGAAGTGTAGGATTTGCTAAGTTAGTGGGAGGACCAATTTGATTAAAAGACCATAATCATTTTGGTTAATTACATGATACATTTACTAATTAATCTGATTATTTTCTGCAGTTAATTTTCTGATAATAATGAGCACAGAACAACCACCACCATCCAATATCCTTGCAAGCATACTTGATCGAAATAGGTTGACAGGACCTAATCTATCTGATTGGCTAAGAAATTTGAAACTTGTCCTGAACTTTGAACATACAGGATATGTTCTAAACTCAAATGTTCCTGGTCCCTAACCTCCAGAGGCCACACAAGAGGAACATGAAACTTTGGACAAGTGGAAGGAGCATGATATCAGAGCCAAGTGTTACATGCTTGCTTCTATGAGTAATGAGTTACAGGAGTAGCATGAGAACATGCAGAGTGCGAGTGAGATCCTCCTTCACCTACAAGAGTTGTATGGTGAGCACAGCAAGAATGCTAGGTATGAGATATCTAGGCAGCTATTCAGCATGAGGATGTTTGAGGGACAGAATATTGGGGATCATGTCCACAAGATGATTCGGTTGATTGAGCTGTTGGAACATCTTGACTTTAACATGGATTTCCAACTACACACGGATTTGATTCTTAAGTCCCTACTTGAGTCATTTGGGAATTTTGTGACAAATTTTCATATGACTAAACAAGAATGCACCTTGACTGATTTACTCAACATGCTGGTTATCGCCCAAAAGAATATACCGGGTAATAAAGGAAAAGAGTAGCTTTGATTGCATCTTCTTCTACTAGAAAGTCTAACAAGAAGAAGGGCAATAAGAAAAAGAAACCTCAGATTCCTGGTCCTTCCATGAAAATAACTAAATAGAAAGGGAAGACTAAAGCTGATGGAGGCAAAGGAAAGTGTTTCCACTGCCAGAAGGATGGGCACTAGAAAAGGAACTGCCCAGAGTATCTTGCTTTTCTAAAGGACAAGAAGGATACACCTTCGAAAGGTATGTCCATATCTTGTTATTTAGATTCTGATGATACTCATAGTTCATCTACAGCTTGGGTTTTAGATACTGATGTCAGTTCTCACATTTCTTATGATATGCAGGAACTAGCAAATAGTAGCAGCTTGCATTCTCGAGATGTTAAACTCCGGATTGGCGATGGCTTAACTGTTGAAGCTTTAGCAATAGGATCTAAATCTTTTTATGTGTCTGGACATGTTTTGTGTTTGAATAATATTTTGTATGTACCTAATGCTTTTAAGAGCATCATTTCTATATCTAGTTTGACTAGAAATGGCTATGGATTTCAGTTCATAGATGATGTTTGCAATATTTATTTTAGAAATAAATATGTTAGTTCAGGTTGTAGAATGATGGTCTTTATTATTTGGATAATAATGACAAACACAAATTGAATGCAAGTGATCTAAATGAATACAATGCCATGGTGAAAATTAACTCAAGTTCAAAATATATTTGGCACTTAAGGTTAGGTCATGTTGTAGAAGATAGGATTGCTAAACTGGAGAAAATGGGGATTTTATCCTCATTGGGTTCTGAACCTACTCCAACCTGTGAATCCTGCCTTCAGGGCAAAATGACTAGATCACCCTTTGTTGGATAAGGGCTAAGAGCTAAAAATATTTTGGAGCTAATACATAGTGATGTATGTGGTCCATTTAAAGAAATGGTTAGAGGTGGTTTTCATTATTTTATTACCTTTACTAATGATAAATCAAGGTTTGGGTATTTGTATTTGATGAAATACAAGCATGAATCCTTTGAAAAGTTCAAAGAATTTAAATCTGAAGTAGAAAATCAAACAGGAAAAATTATTAAAGCTCTTCGATCAGATCATGGAGGTGAATACTTGAGTACTAAATTTAATGAATACTTGAGAGAGCATGGCATTGTTTCCCAGCTGACTCCTCCAGGAACACCACAACTGAATGGTGTATCTGAAAGGAGAAATCATACCCTATTAGATATGGTACGTAGTATGATGAGCTATACTGATATGCCAATCTCCTTTTGGGGATTTACATTAGAATCAGCTTTGTATATTCTGAATAGAATTCCAGCAAAATCAGTATCTTTCACACCTTATGAGATATGGCATGGAAGAAAACCAAGTCTTAAGCATGTTAAGATTTAGGGTTGTCCAGCTTATATCAAAAAGCTAAACACTGATAAATTGTAAACCAGATCAGAAAAAGGTCGATTTGTTGGATATCCAAAAGATAGTTTTGGATATTATTTTTATTTGCCTGCATCAAAAAAGGTTGTGATAAGTAGAGATGCCACATTTCTTGAACAACAGTTTGTTCAAGAAGGAGGCAAAGGAAGGCAAATAGAGTTGGAATTAGAGAATTTTGACCAATCAACAGATCAGATGAATATAGATCTATCTAGTCAACCTACACCTATTGATGAAACATCTACAGCTGTTCCTCGTAGAACAACCAGGGTATCTCACCCACCAGTGAGATATGGTTTCCTTCATGAAGAAGAACAAGAGTTGTCTACTCATAAAGAAGTAGATCATGGAGATGATCCACTTACCTATGAAGAAGCTATATCAGATATAGACTCTTCAAAATGGATTGATGCTATGAAATCTGAGATTGATTCCATGTATAAGAATCAAGTTTGGGATCTTATTGACCCACCTGAAGGTATTGTACCTGTGACACCCCTTACCCGTGTACAGTATACCCGAGTAAGTAATGCCACACGGTGTACCGGCACACTTTAATATACCTTAATTAATTTATATCATGCTTTTGAATATAATTTATGAAATATACTTTATTTAGGCCATTTATCAAAAGTATTATTCATTTAAGGTTCCGAAAATTTTAAAGAAAATCCGGCGGAGTACCGGCTAAAAATGGAGAAAACAGTTCTTCGGAACCTGTTAAAAACACTTCCAAATAATTTCCAAACAATCCCAACTTCAATTCATCAACAGAGTCTCAATATCAAAATCTCACATTGTTCAGTTTCAGTTCTCAATCATCATTCTCAGGGTTCTCATATATAAACAATAAGTAAATACTCAATTTACTTCCATACATAACCATAAATCTTTATTATTTACATGAACCTCAAAATACATTACATAAATCCCAAATACATATGAGAAAATAAAAATTTAATTACAAAATGACAAAATGACATCTAGTGTCCTACCAATGCACTGCAGGTGACGAGGTGACACAGACACTGTGCAGAACTGTAGGATGGACTCACCTAGTCTGCGGTCTACTGGGCTCACGATCTGTATCTCCAGTACCTACGCGTGGCAAAAGCAACGCGCTAAGCAATAATGCTTAGTGGTGCAATAATAAAATAAAAGAAAATAGCAAGAAAACAAATATATAGTGAATGTGTATGATTCATTTGTTTAGTATGGTTATATATACATTAATTCAGTAACTTTGTTCACTTTCATTCATTTGGTTGCCCAAGTAACCTACACTAGACGACTGGACTGGATAACGGGTAAACTGGCACTGGGTATCTAGTACCTCGGGTCGTCACACCATCGGTCACATATGCATCTCCCGGTGTGCAACAGAACAGCTACCAAGCTGTAAATAATCTCAGGCACAAGGCCAAATCTCAATGCAAAGTTAGAATGGATAAAAGCCATGAAATCACAGAACGGCATATTGCCATGTGCAGTACTGCTAACTGAACCCTATTGGCATGCCAAACTATCCAAACCAATCTTGTTAGGTATACTAGGGCATTTGAAACTTTTAAATTCTTCAATTTGTGAATTTCAAGTTTTGGTGTCACTATTCACCTCATTGGTCAACAAAAATGTTGACTTTTGGATAGAAAATAGGTGTATTGGTTTTAACACCCCAAACATACCACATTTTGTATTTAAAACTTGTTGGAATTGATTGCCATTTCCATTTCTCAACTTAAATCTAGGAAGGCAGAAATTTCAGTTTTTAAGACCCAACTTTACTGTTCCATTGGGCCCTGTTGCAGTGGGAATTTGAAGAAATGGCAAACATGAAAGTTGTTACTTATTTTGTCTAGTTGAATTTCCTTTTTTGAATCACTCCATTTGGAGTTTTGCAGCTCCAGATATGATCCAAAAACCACAGCTGGCCGGATTACCATTCTGCAGAAATTACCATATCTACAATAACATGAACAGTGACTGCCACTGCCATTTGGGTTAGGTTATGGCCATAATTTGGGGTAGGTTTCTTCATGAAAGTTGTTTGTCTATGTCTTAACTTGTTGCTGTAAAAATTTCAGGTCAATTGACCAAATCTACAGTGAGTTATGGCTAAATGAACAGTTACTGTTCATTTGGTCAATTCTGCAGAATCAGTTGCAGGGTATCCGGATTGGGGTCAACTTTTGGTCCTCTTGCTTTGGTCATTTGGGCATGGTTTCTTCAGCAAAAATGTGCCATTATAAGCTTAGTTTCATGTCCAATTGGCCAAACACCAATTTGACCAACACAGCCCAAGTTATGGCAGTCCAAGTGGACTGAAATTTCAGTCACTCTGCTGCTGTCCTAGGGCAGCCTACACATTCACTTTGCCATACTATATTTTAGTCCAAATTGTGGTCAACTTACCTAAAATGGTCACTAATTGACCATTAAAATGTTCTCTAACAATTTCCTAAGCCAAGTCAAGTTTTCTCTCCTAAACCCTAGCTCAAATTCATAGTTATGTACAAACTACCCTAGTTAACTAACTAAATCAATATCCTTATGTTTATATACTTTAAACTTGATTTGTAGTTCATTCCAAGTCAATCAAAAACACCCAATTCTATTCCTTCCCTAGGGCAGCCGAAATCCATGGGGTGCATACACTCAAATTTTATTCATTTAAGTTACAAAATCTCACTTATTTCAAGTCACCATCATGGATTAAAAGAGGTTTATATATAAATATGCACTAACCTCTTGTAGGCAGATTTTTCCCAAGTTAAATCTTCACTTTCCTTCACTTTCTAGGCTGCCAAACACTTCCTCAAGAGATGTGGTTAAGTTTTAATGAAAGGGGTTTAGGGTTTAGTGGTGGAAACAAAGGAGAAAGGAAGCTTACTTGAAGCTTTAATGGAGATTGGCTTGGGCAAGGAATTTCGGCTGGTTTTTGGGGAGAGAGATGGCTGCTGTATTTTTAGTTATTTTGGTCTTCATTTAGCCTCTTTTATTGTTTATTTAAATGGTTGTTAAATTATAATTGGTGGAGACTTTCAAATGACATCATAATGATGTCATATTTGGCATTTTTATGGATTTTTCTTTTCTTTTCATCACTACTCATTTTCAATTTAATTTCTAGTAATGTTTATTCATATTTTATGTCATATTAATTATTTACTCAACTGGACAAGTCGGCCAAAAATCACCTCTGAAGGCGAAATGACCAAAATGCCCTCCGTTTGGCTTAACGGGTCAAAATTGTCTGTACCGATTGGAAAATTTTTCTAAATATTTTCTTGGCATTCTAATGCCATGGGAACCTCAGTAACCCTTCTCTGGAGTCCCAAAAATTATTTTATAATTTTTTCCCCGGGTCTAGGGCTCCTAGTTGCGAGAACCGCAACTTCCCTCCGGTTACCCATCGCTTGGGCACTAGCTCGTTTGACTTGATTGTATTTTATTTCTAAAATTTTTACTAAGTGTTTCTTATTAATATTTGAGTTAATTATGGTCCCTCACTTAAGTTTAATTATTTTTCCGGACGTTCTAGCTGTCCGGACCGACACCGGTCACCGGAATAGTAGAATGTACGGAGTTGTTACCGGGAGGGTGTTACAACTCTTCCCCTCTAATTTAAATTTCGTCCTCGAAATTTACCTGATGTAAACAGTTGAGGTAACTGTTGCCTCATCGTCTCTTCACTTTCCCAAGTTGCCTCCTCGGTGTTGTGGTGCCTCCAAAGCACTTTCACCAGTGGAATCTGCTTGTTCCTCAATTCTTTTACTTCCCGAGCCAGGATCCGTAAAGGTTCTTCTTCATATGTCAAATCCGGTTGTATTTCAATTTCTTCCCTGGAGATGACATGTGAAGGATCTGAGCGGTATCTTCTGAGCATGGATACATGGAACACATTGTGGATCTTGTCCAGCTTTGGTGGTAAAGCTAGCCTATAGGCCACTAGACCCACACGTTCAATGACTTCATATGGGCCAATGAACCTAGGGCTCAACTTATCTTTTCTTCCAAACCTCAACACTTTCTTCCATGGTGACACCTTGAGGAACACTTTGTCGCCAACCACATATTCTATTTCTTTTCTCTTCAGGTCGGCATAAGATTTCTGTCTGTCTGAGGCAACCTTCAGATTTGCTTTGATTTGTTTCACTTTCTCCTTAGTCTGTTTCACCAGGTTTGGCCCCACCAGTTTGCCTTCGCCCAATTCAGTCCAGCACACTGGAGTTCTACATTTTCTCCCATACAATGCTTCATATGGGGCCATTTGAATATTAGCTTGGTAGTTATTGTTGTATGCAAACTCTGCCAGTGGGAGGTATCTATCCCAACTTCCCTCAAACTCAATGACACAACTCCTCAGCATATCCTCAAGGACCTGACATATATTTCATGTTATTGTTATCATTTCAATTCAATATTTGTATCAATTTCATTGGTTTCAATTGTTTACCTGGATTACTCTTTCTGATTGCCCATCCGTCTGAGGATGGAAAGTCATCTTTGAAATGGAGTTGTGTACCCAAGGATTCATGCAACTTCTTCCAAAATCTCGATGTAAACCTTGGGTCTCGATCGGATATGATGGAAAGTGGAATTCCATCTGATCTAACTATCTCAGCGATATATAATTCGCTAACTTCTCCGGTGAGTAGTCGGTCTAATCGGCGAGAAAGTGTGCTGACTTTGTCAATCTATCAACTATCACCCATACTGCATCATATTTCTTCCGGGTGAGAGGTAGACCACTTACAAAATCCATGGTGACCCGATCCCACTTCCATTCAGGTATGCGTATAGGCTGTAGCAAACCCGATGGAACTTGATGTTCTGCCTTGACTTGCTGACATATCAAGCATTTAGTCACATAGTCAGCTATGTCCTTTTTCATACCAGGCCACCAATACTGAAGCTTCAGGTCATGATACATCTTTGTACTTCCTGGGTGCATAGCATATACACTGGTGTGTGCCTCTTTTAGAATACTGGTCTTCAATTCCCCATTATCTGGTAC
The DNA here is from genome assembly GCF_030052815.1 of Hevea brasiliensis. Taxonomy (NCBI): domain Eukaryota; kingdom Viridiplantae; phylum Streptophyta; class Magnoliopsida; order Malpighiales; family Euphorbiaceae; genus Hevea; species Hevea brasiliensis. The sequence continues at coordinate 75,516,662 of NC_079501.1, forward strand.
ACACAGTCTTTCTTTGTAGTACAGACACCTATCTGCTTTCACTTCATAGTTAGTTGCTTTTCCCTCTGAGATTTTGCTCATAATAGCCATTAACTTTTCATTTGCCTTTTGCCCATCTAAAATCTGCTGTAGCAGGTTTGGCCTCACTTTCAACTCAGCCAAAATAGCTCCATTTCGAATCAAAGATAGACGGGCATTCAATGATCTCAAGGCTGTCATGGATTTTTTGCTCAAAGCATCAGCAACTACATTTGCCTTCCCAGGATGGTAGTCAATTACACAGTCATAATCCTTCAGGAACTCAATCCATCGCCTCTGGCTAAGGTTGAGCTCCTTCTGGGTTGGCAAATATTTCAGGCTTTTGTGGTCTGTGTAAATGTAGCACTTTTCACCATACAAGTAATGCCTCTATATCTTCAGTGCGAAGATAATTGCTGCAAGCTCTAAATCATGGGTAGGGTAATTCTGTTCATGTGGCCTTAGCTGCCTGGAAGCATAAGCGACCACCTTCCCCTCTTGCATCAATACACACCCTAACCCATTATGAGAGGCATCACTGTAGACCACAAAGTCCTTTCACGACCTTTGGTGTGCTGCTGGTGCCTCTATCAACATAGCCTTCAACTTCTCAAAAGCGGTGCGACACTTATCATTCCAGTCAAATCGACATTCTTGTGTAACAACTTGGTCATTGGAGCGGCTATTAGGAAAATCCCTTCACAAATCTCTGTAATACCAGCTAGCCCCAATAAACTTACGACCTCGGTTGTATTCTGGGAGGCTTCCATTCCATCATCGCTTCTATTTTCTTGGGATCCACCTAATCCCATCGGTGACACTATGTGTCCAAGGAATGCAATCTCATTCACCAAAAGTCACACTTGGAAAACTTAGCATACTGACTTCTTTTCTCTCGGGGTTTGCGAACAATCCTCAAATGCTCATCATGTTCTTCCCTGGTCTTAGAATACACCAAAATATCATCAATAAAGACCACTACGAACCGATCTAAGTATGGATGGAAGATAAGGTTCATAAGGTCCATGAATGCCGCTGGTGCATTTGTTAGGCCAAAGGGCATCACTAGGAACTCATAATGCCCATATCGGGTCTGAATGCGATCTTTAGCACATCCGCATCCTTTACCCTCAATCGATGATACCTCGATGCGAGATCAATCTTAGAAAATACTCTGCTCCCTTCAACCGATCAAGCAGATCATCAATTCTAGGCAATGGATATTTGTTCTTCACGATCACTTTGTTTAGCGCCATTAATCAATGCAAAGCCTCAAAGTCCCATCCTTCTTTTTCACAAACTTTGCCGAGCTGCCCATGGTGACACATTGGGCGTATGAACCCCTTATCAAGCAACTCTTGCAACCGAGTTTTCAACTCCCTCAATTCGATGGGTGCCATCCTATAAGGAGCAATGGAAATGGGTCTTTGTACCCGGCAGTGTCTCAATAGCAAATTCAACTTCCCTTTCTGGTGGCAAACCAGGCAATTCTTCAGGGAATACCTCTGGGAAGTTTCTTACTGTGGGTATGTCACTCAGATTTGGCTTAGCCTGCCTAGTATCCACCACATGTGCTAGGTAGGCTTCACAGCCTTTTCTCATCATTCTTCTTGCAACAGTGGCTGGGATGACATTGGACAAGAAATCTGTCCTTTCCCCCACAACTGTAATTTCATTACCCTCAGGAGTTTTCAAAGAAATTCTCTTCAATTTGCAATCAACTATTGCCTGATGACGTGACAACCAGTCCATTCCCAAAATCACGTCAAACTCGTGGAAAGGCAACTCAATTAGGTCTGCCAAGAATTCATACCCCTGAATCTTTAACGGGCAACCCTTGTATACTTTGTTCACTACCACACTGTGACCCAATGGATTAGTGACCAGAATGTCTTGGTCACTCTCCCCTACTAGTATCCCCCTTTCTACGGGTAGGTTGATGCAGATGTAGGAATGAGTAGATCCTGGATCTACCAATGCATGCACAGGTGTAGTGTAGAGGAAGAACGTACCCCTGATGACGTCCGGGGCATCTTGCTCCTCCTGAGCTCTAATAGCATAAGCTCTTACTGGTGGTCTGGCATCGGGCCTCTCTGGGCTCGAATGCAGCCTCTGTGATGGTCCAACGACCTCAGTTTGCAGTTTTCTACCTCTCTGTAGTGCGGGAGGCAGTGCATGCGCTTGTGTTGGAGCAGCTATCATATTAATTATTTACTCAACTGGACAAGTCGGCCAAAAATCACCTCTGAAGGCGAAATGACCAAAATGCCCTATGTTTGGCTTAACGGGTCAAAATTGTCTGTACCGATTGGAAAATTTTTCTAAATATTTTCTTGGCATTCTAATGCCATGGGAACCTCAGTAACCCTTCTCTGGAGTCCCAAAAATTATTTTATAATTTTTCCCTCGGGTCTAGGGCTCCTAGTTGCGAGAACCGCAACTTCCCTCCGGTTACCCATCGCTTGGGCACCAGCTCGTTTGACTTGGTTGTATTTTATTTCTAAAATTTTTACTAAGTGTTTCTTATTAATATTTGAGTTAATTATGGTCCCTCACTTAAGTTTAATTATTTTTCCGGACGTTCTAGCTGTCCGGACCGACACCGGTCACCGGAACAGTAGAATGTACGGAGTTGTTACCGGGAGGGTGTTACAGTACCTATAGGGAACGAATGGGTTTTTAAGAAGAAAATTGATTCTGATAGAAAGGTAGAGACCTATAAGGCAAGGCTAGTAGCGAAAGGGTTTCGCCAAAGGCAAGGAATCGACTATGAGAAGACTTTCTCGCCTGTTGCCATGCTTAAATCAATTTGGATTCTATTAGCAATAGCTGCATACTATGATTATGAGATTTGGCAAATGGATGTCAAAACATCTTTTCTTAATGGATACATAGAAGAAAATATTTTCATGGAATAACCTAGGGGTTTTGAATCCCAAGATGGTTCCAAGGTATGCAAGCTAAAACGATCCATTTATGGGTTAAAGCAAGCTTCGAGGAGTTGGAACATCCGTTTTGATGAAGCCATTAAGTCATTTGGTTTTATAAAAAATGAGGATGAGCCATGTGTATATGCGAAGGTTAGTGATAGTGCTGTCACTTTCCTTGTTTTATATGTGGATGACATTTTGTTGATGGGTAATGACACAGGTATGTTAACAACTGTAAAGGTATGGTTGTCAAATACATTCTCCATGAAAGACTTAGGGGAGGCAACCTACATTCTTGGGATTTGCATCTATAGAGATAGAGCGAAAAGAATAATTGGTTTATCCCAAAGTCTATACTTGGAAAAGGAGTTAAAGAGGTTTAACATTTTTGATTCCAAGAGAGGATTGTTACCAGTAAGACATGGTATCCACCTTTCTAAAGAGATGTCTCCAAAGACACCTGAAGAACGAGATAAAATGGCCAGGATTCCATATGCTTCGGCTATTAGAAGTTTGATGTATGCAATATTGAGTACTAGGCCGGATATTGCATATGCTGTTAGATTGACTAGCAGGTATCAATCCAATCCAGGTTTGGAATACTGGATAGCTATCAAGAATATCCTTAAGTACTTGAGAAGAACTAAGGATTTATTCTTGATATCTGGAGGTGGAGACTTGCAATTGGATGGTTATATTGATTCTGATTTTCAATCAGATATCGATGATAGAAAGTCTACCTCTGGATATGTGTTCATTTGTAATGGAGGTGCAGTCAGTTGGAAGAGTTCCAAACAGTGCATTGCAGATTCCACTCATCGAGGGTGAGTTTATTCTTTGCATCGAGATCTTGCAAAGGAAGCTATTTGGATAAAAAAGTTCATGACAGAACTTGCAGTAGTTCCTTCCATTGAGTTAGCAGTTCCACTTCACTGTGACAACAATGGAGCAGTCATACAGGCTAAGGAACCCCGGTCTCACCAGAAATCCAAACACATAGAAAAGCGCTACCACATTATCAAAGAAATAGTTGGGCGAGGCGATGTAGCCATGCAGAAAATTGCATCAGCTGAAAATCCAGCTGATCTATTCACTAAGCCTATGTCACAAACTCAGCTAGACCGACATCTTGAGAAGATGGGTCTAAGATATTGTAATGAATGGCTCTAGTGCTAGTGGGAGATTGTTAGCAATATGCCCAAGAGCATATTATTTAGTATGTATCTTGTACATATTTTATTAATAAAAAAGCATTTTCACTTTTCCATTTACATAATATATTTATGTGTAATAGAAAAGGTCCATTGATATTTTGTTAGAAATTCTATTCTTAAGTTGTTAAGAATATGAGTGACAGTTTTTCTAGCACAAAGTATCATAAATAGGTTCACAATCAAGGATACTTCACAATAATGACATGACTTATCCAGAAAAATTGTAATCATGTTTGTTCCCAAGTTATTTATATGAGATGTAAATAAGATGGAATGGTGAGTCTCATGCCATATAACAAACATGATAGGCACTTATACATGATAAGTAGGTCGAACCAGTAACATTTATGACAAGCACATGGAGTTTACTCTTGTCAATGCATTGTCATAAATCATATTAGTGCATATAATCTTTAGACCTGAGATAGCACAGTTATCTTGTATAAAGGTGGTTTGAGTTTAATACTGCTTTCATACTTGTACTGTGTATGGGTATATGGGCATGTGTTGGCTCCTATTAGTTATATATGGAGGTAGGTGTTGATGAAGATGGAATTTGTTACCCTAAGTAAATAGGGATAAAATCCTATATTCATTTAATTGTTCTTGATGTTTTAATTTCCTGGCCAGTACAGATAGATTTATTCATAAAAGAGTTTCTGATGAGAAAATCTTTTTAATCAAGAACTGGAATTAAAAGAGAACATAGTTTTCATAGCAAATGGGGTTTGACATAAACCATGACTCCAGCTCGAATTGGGATTTTGTAATAGAGAGATTCTAGTGCATGGTAACATATGATTGTAGGTTCATTTAAGGTAAACCTTATCACTGATTGGGTAGCCATGGTATGCTATGATAGGTGTTAACCATGGTTTATGAGGTGCATAAAATGATTTAGAGAAATCATTTATGGTAAGAAAGAGTTCTGATGATATTAAGAGTTGATATCATGTCTCATTGCCAATTAGTGATGAGCCTAGTAAGTCACACACATACACAAGTAATCACCAAATTAAATATGATTTAATTAATTAATTAAAGAGTTTAATTGATTAATTAAATAGGTTTGGTTTGTAATTAGATTGCAAAGTCCCTAGCAAGGCTTGAAACCAAATCTAGGTTATTGGATGTATAGTATAAGTTAAATTTATATTTAAAGTGTTTAAATATGAATTTAATTAATGAAAAATTAATTAATAGAGATTAATTAATTAATTTATATTTGATATAAATTGATTAGAAGAAGAGAAATAATTATTTTGAGTTAAGAACTCAAAATTAAGACACAGGGGTATTTTGGTCATTTCACAGGGTGACATGTGGCACCATGAGATAGTGACACATGGCACTATACATAAGCTTATCATATGTCTTTTAATCATGTAAGATGATTAAAATCAAGATTAAATATAGGTTTGACACTTGGCACAATGTGATTGGGTCAATTAAACCTAGAGCCAATCAGAAGGTGACATGTGGCAAGGGTTTTAAGTGGTGTCCTAGCTATATAATGTGTTGTTATGAAAAGAAAAAAAATAATAAGCTACTGTATTTTCTTTGGTGCCGCCACCCTTGGCTGCCTCTCCCTCTCTTCTTCTTCATCTCTCAACAATTCAAAGAGATTAGCCAATAATCTCTTGAATTAAAATACTAGAAATTGTTTCTAGTATCCTGTTTACATCTGTAATCTCTCAAAAGGCAATACCTGATTTTCTAATTGATAGAAAAAGCTTTAGAAGTTGTTCAAGGGGCTGCCATAGGTGATCTTAGTGTGGACAAGCTAGAGGGACAACATCTTGTGTCCTAGACGCATCCCAAAGGTGCCAAACACGCTGCAGTGTATCAAAAGATTAGTGCACTTATTCTTGATCTAATATAGGGTTTTAATGAATTAATCTGTTAATTCTAAAAATCTTAAATGGCAAATGTAAATCCAAAAATATATTAAAAGAGTTTTAATATGCTGTTTATCATTGAAATCAAACAGATAAAAATAAATCTTGCATGATGCATGTGACCCTAGATGAAAAATTTTGAATTTTAATGATCTAAACTTGTGTTTTTCATGCTTCTGCTCCTTCAATTTTTCCCAACTCCAAAATTCAAAATAATTCTCATATCAATTGTCTTCAAAATATATCACTAAATAACTCCATTCATTTTTTATTAAAGTAAAATCAAATTACATTCATCATCGAAAATATACATGAGAAAATCCAAACTAATATTATTACAAACTCTATACAACTGCTCATAACCAGTTTATACATGTATATATATTTACATATATCAAACTAAATATTACAATCAGGGTATAAAATATACCCGATAAAACTTCAGGGATGTGGCTCCAAAATCCTCAGCAGCTCACTCTGCTGCTCCTCTAGTCTCTATATCTGCGATAGCAATAACAGCCATCGCTAAGTACTAAGACTCAGTGGTGCACAACATACTAAAATAACATTTATACATAATTCAAATCACATTTATTCAAATACAGTACTGAAAATAAAAGACAAATAAAAAACATGATTTATAAACTTTTAGTCCAAACAATTTCATTTAGGAAGTCTCAAAACGAATTTCATAAAAACACACAGTTATATCATGCCATTCGAAACAATATTCATCTCAAGAGCCGGAGGCTTATGAGTAATCACAAGACTAGCTAGCTCAAATATATGGGTACCCATTCAAATTTCGTCTTTTACTGGCACACACCTCAACACTTTAGCCCGAGAAGGAATCAAAATTCAAAACTAATTTCCCCCACTAGTCATGCTAGTGAGGCATTCAAATATATGGTCATGACACTGTGGTTTCAAAACTGTCTTAGCAATTTATTAAACATTTATTGCCATTTCAAATACATACAAGTAAACTTTCAACAATTTAAGCCAAAAGCATAATAAACATTTCAATACAATAAGTCACAATTTAATATCACAATTCATTCAAAACAATTTACAGAAGAAAATTTACAAAAATTTCTATGTTGTGCATAAACCTTATGTGAGTCACCTCTTGGCCTTGACTCGATGCTTCGGGTTTTTTTCTGGTATTCTTTTCGACTGAAACACACAATTTCATAGTGTTTCAGTATCATAATTTATCGTAAATCCAAAAACAATTTCAAATCTATTCATGACATTATTTAAGTCAAATTGTTGACTTTCTAATGCTTAATAGGTATGGGAATTCTAATTTCACCCACATACCACATTTTAGTTACCTAATTTGTTGGTTTTGGTTGTTTTCTCAAACTTTAAGTTTCTTAGGTGAAACTTCCAAAATTTCAAATTTGGTGCCCTGTTTTGCACTATTCTATTGGTCAAGTTGCTGTAGTAATTTGGCTAAGTTTTCTTTATAGAAGTTGTTCCTTATTGTCTTAACTTTATTTCTCTTTTTGAATCACTCTATTTGGAGTTTTGTAACCTAAGTTATGGGCATTTGAACATGGCTAGCCAGATTTGATATTACCTAGAATTCTGGGCATTTCTTGGATTTTGGCAATTTTTGTACATTGACTGCAGGTAAGTTTTTGAACAGGTTAGGGTCAAAATTTGGGTTTGTTTTCTTCATGAAAGTTGTAGGGCTATGTCTCAGCTTTCTATTGGTATAAAATTCAGGTCATTTGGACCTTCCTAGGCCAAGTTATGGTCATTTACGTAACCACTATTCATTTAGTCATTTTTGTACAGGTCAGTGTGCCCAATTCCGGATTTGGCCTAATTATTCACTAAGTTATGGTCACTTTCTGGGCATGATTCCTAAATGAAAAATAGTCCATTTTGTGTCTAGTTTCATTCCCAATTGGCCTCACACCAATTGGGTTGGTAAATTTTCAGTTTTGGTCCCTGAAAGGGACCTAGGTCAAGCTGCCTACAGACTGACCCAAACCAATCCGAATTGAAACTTGGTTCCAACAATTCATACACACCACAAATGGTCACAATTGACCATTTCTCAACTCAAGTAAGGTCAAATACATCATTTGACCAATTCTCAAATTTTTTTTTCTAATTTTTCACATGCTCAAAACCCAAAATTACAAAAAGTTCAATCTAATGCATTTCAAAGTGTACATTTATGATCTATACACCTCATTTACCTCAAATAACCATTCAAACACCTCAAACACATTCATTTCAAACCCTAACCCTAGCTGGCTGAAAGTTCTATTTGGTCCCTCAACAATTATTTTTGTTTGATTTTACATAATTTCTAAGTTAATTAAACTAGAACATAAACATTTAACTATAATTTTCAAGTTTAGATTACTAACCTTGTTTAGACAAAATTTCCTCTTCTCAAACTGTAACATCCTTACTTTAGCTAGTCCGTACAGTCTACTGTTCCAGTGACCAATGTCGGTCCGAGCAGCTAGAATGTTTGAAATTTTAAATAGACTAGAGTGAGAAGTTATAAAGAAACTAAATAATGCTCATAACAATCAAGGAAAATTTATAGGAACGAAATACACTAAGGTTAAACGAGCCGAAATCCCAGTGATGAGTAACCCGAAGGGGAAATAACGGTGAAGGCCATTAACAACCCTAGAACCGGGGGAAAAATTATAAAATAATTTTTGGGACTCCAAAGAAGGGTCATTGAGGTTCTTATGGCATTAGAATACTAAGAAAATGCTTGGAAAAATTTTTCTATCGGTACACACAATTTTGGCTCGTTAAGCCAAATGGAGGGCATTTTGGTCATTTCATCTTCAGAAATGATTTTTAACCAATTTTTCCATTTATGTAAATAATTTATATGACATAAAATGTGAATAAATATTGTTAAAAATTTAATTGAAATTAAATAGATAAGAAAATGATAGAAAAATGAGAAAAAAGAAGGATTATGACATCATTATGATGTCATTACTATTCTCCCACCCAATCACATGTGGACACATGGCACTAATATGTTTAAAAAGACTTAATGGGCAGAAAACAATAGAAAAAAAAAATCAAAAGCTTCTTATCCTTCTTCCTTGCCGTCTCCCTCCTCTCCCAATGTCCACCATTTTCAAGCTTTACAAAGCTTGATTTGCTTGGTTTTTACTCAACTAAACCCTATGTTCCCAACATAAAAACTTGTTCTTACATCTTAGTGAGTCTTTTGGGAGCAAAAATAAAAGAAAAAAAAAGAACCCTAGCAAGTTGGAATTTCACTCAATTAGAGGTTAGTGACCTAAACATGATTTCTGTTTAAATTCATGTTAAAGGAGTATGATTGAGTGCAAAATTACAAAGAAATTTAATAAATACCATGTGTATGCTCATCCCATATTTTCGGCAGCCTTGGTTGGGGTAAGATTTTGATGATTTTCATGGAACTAAAATGGTAGTATGGCTACCCTTAGTATTAATCTCTTAAGTGGAGTAATGAAATGCAAGTTATAATGCATGGTTTGAGATAGTTGAGTTAGGGTTTAGCATGAAAATGAGACTTTGATCATGTGATGGTGAAAGTAGGTTTTAATGGTCAATTAGTGACCATTTGGTTTTTTTTGAATAAGAAATGAAGTGGTTTGTGTAGTGGGAATTGAGTTTGGTGTGGCTGCCCTTGGTGACCTGCAAGACTGGGCATGAGTCCAGCAGGTTTGGGCAACAATAACTGGAGTTGTAGAGGTTCAATTGGTGCAAGGCCAATTGAACATGAAACTAGACACATAATGGCACAACTTTGGTGAAGAAACCATGCCCGGAAAACTAAAACCAAGTTGACCTAAAGATTGCCCTAATCCTGGTGACCTGCATTCTGCCTGGGAAAAATGACCAAATGAATAGTGTTTAGTCATTTGGCCATAACTCAGTGTAGAAAGGTCCAATTGACCTGAAATTTTACCAGCAATAAGTTGAGAAATAGACCTACAACTTTTATGAAGAAACCTAACCCAAATTATGACCATAACATATTCAAAAAGGGACATGCAGTTACTATTCAAAATACTGTAGATGTGGTCAGTCCATAAATTCTGGAAAAATTATAATCTAGCCAGTTGTGGTTTTTGGGCCATAACTTGAGTTACAAAACTCCAAATGGAGTGATTCAAAAAAGAAAATGTAACTAGACAAAATAAGGAACAACTTTCAAGTTGATCATTTTGCCAAATTCCCACTGCAAAAATGACTAATGGAACAGTAAACACAAAGCTTGAAAACTGAAAATTTTGAACAATTAACATTAAGCTTAGAAATGGTATTGGCAACCAATACCAACAATTTTAGAATGCAAAATGTGGTATGTTGGAAGTACTAGAACTAATGTACCTATTGCCTATGCAAAAGTCAATATTTTAGTTGACTAATGAAATGAATAGTAACACCTAAATTTAAATTTCTAGAATTATACAATTTAAAAGTGTAACATGCTCTAGTACACCTAGCAAGATTGGTTTGGATAGGTTAGCATGTCAATAGGGTTTTGTTAGCAGTACTGCATATGGCTTCATGCCATTCTGTGTTTCATGGCCTCCCATGCCATTATGTGATAAAATAGCCTTTGGCTATGGTAATTGAGTTATTATACTTGAATTATATCCTTGATGATTATTACAGCTTATTAGCTGTTCTGTTGCACACCGGGAGACACAATATGACCGATGGTGTGATGGTTTGAGGTACTTAGTACCCAGTGCCAGTTTACCCGTTTATCCAGTCCAGTCAACTAGTATGGGTTACTCGGGCAATGATAATAAATCTTACCAAATTTTAATCGAATAATACTGCAATAAATATCAGAAATTAAGTCTACAAAAAATGTAAACATACATTCTGCATATTTACTTTATTTTAGTTATTTTATTTTATATTGTCACCACTAAGCATAATTGCTTAGCGCGTTGCTTTTGCCACGCACAGGTACTAGAGACATAGCTGGGGAGTCCAACAGGCCTCATACAGGGTGAGCCTTCAGATCTGCGCCCGGAGTCCAGAGTCACCTCACATTGCAGTGCATTTGGTAGGACATTAGGCCACTTTTGATATTTTGATATTTTGTATTTTGTAAACTTCTGCAATGTATATTATAAATTCATGTAATTTGGCTTTTGATGTAATTATCTATGAACTATGTTCAGTAATAAATGTGAGCATTTCTCATTGAGTTGACTATAATATGAATTGAATTAAATTTTGAGATGCTGAAGTCAATTGAGAAATTGCTGAGAATATATTGGTGGTTGACTGAGAATGATGTGATGATTTTATTGGAAGTGTTTTTAACGGATTCAGAAGAACTGTTTTTGCAATTTACAGCCGGCACTCTGCCAGATTTTCTATAAAATTTGCAAAAAAATTTAGATTAATAAAAAATTGTAAATAAATAAGTAAAAAGGGTAAATTGAATTAAAATATGATTTGGTGCTCCGGCACACTGTGTGGCATATCTTGCTCGACTACACTGTAGACGGGTAAGGGGTGTCACATTTAGTGGTATCAGAGCATCAGTTTAGGCATTTCTGGGCCTAGATAGAGTGCATACCATTGCATTGCATTTGTAAGTGTTGAGGTGACACTGATGCAGATCTGTTTGTTTTCTTATTTTGAATAGGATATGGATCCCGCTTCTCAAAGAGCAGTTGATGAAGAGGTGGAGAGTCGTGCTCCACCAAGGGCTGAATCTGGGGGCAGGAGAGAATCTGCTCCACCAGCAGCTGAGGCACCTGTCCAACCTCAGTTTGCACTATTTCAGCAAATGACCGAGTTTTACCGGCAAATGATGGGGCAATTTCACCACCACAACCACAGCCACAACCTCCACCAGCACCACAGAAGTCCCATATGGAGAAACTGCGAAAACATGGGGCCATGGATTTCTTTGGGAAGAGGGAGGATGATCCCATGACAGCAGAAAACTAGTTGGATAGAATAATCAGTCTTTGAAACGACTTAATTGCACCCCGAGCGAGCGTGGAGGTGCTATGTCCCTACTTCGGATGATGCATATCGGTGGTGGGACACGAGAACGGTGAGGTGCAACCAGAACGGATCACCTGGGAATTCTTCCTCACAGAGTTCAGGAAGAAATATGTCAGTAAAGTGTATTTAGAAGAGAGAAGAAGAGAATTTATCAGTCTGAGACAGAGGCAATTATCAGTGGTAGAGTATGAGCGAGAATTCGTCAGATTGAGTCGGTATGGGAGGGAGATAGTCCCTACAGAGGCAGAGAGGTGTAGAAGGTTCGAAGAAGGGCTCAATGACAATATCAAAGTCATGATAATAGCATTGGAGATTATGGATTTTGCTAAGCTAGTTGATGCTGCAACGAAAGTAGAAAGAGTCTGAATAAATGAACAAAATAGAAGGGAAAGACAGCAGAAGAGGGGTCCAGGCCAGTCCAGTACTTTTTCTGCTCCCAGTAAGAAGAGTAAAGGTCCTCCTGCTTAGAGTTCAGGACAACCACAAGGTTAGGGTCAGTCTCAGGGGCCCAGACCACAGTTCATACCTAGGAGAGGCCAGTCCACACCATCATGAAGGAACGGAAGCGTGAAAAACACAAGATTATACCATTGAATTCAAAAATTTTCACCTAGGGTCACATGCACCATGCAAGATTTATTTTTATCTATTTGATTTCAATGATAAACAACATATTAAAACTCTTTTAATATGTTTTTGGATCTGTATTTGCCATTTAAGATTTTAAAATTAATCAGATTAATTTTAGAACCCTAGATTAAATCAAGAACGATTACACTAACCTCTTGATGTGCTGCAGCGTGTCTGCGCCTTTGAGATTCGTCTTCAGGACACCAGATGTTGTCCCTATAGCTTGTCCACACCAAGAACACCTATGGCAGCCCTTGAACAGCTTCTAAAGCCTTTTCTATTAATTAGAAATTCAAGTTCTGCCTTTTAAGAGATTAGAGATGTAAACAGGACACTAGAAACAATTTCTAGTGTTCTTAATTCAAGAGATTGATGGCTAATCACTTTGAATTGATGAGAGATGAAGAGAAATAGCTGGAGAGGCTCAAAGTGGCGTGACAATTGAGAGGAGAGGCTGCTGGTTATGTTTTCTTTTCATAACCACACTTAAATAGCTAGGTCAACACATTAAACCCTAGCCACATGTCACCTTTTGATTAGCTCTAGGTTTAAGTGACCCAATCACATTGTGCCAAGTGTCAAACCTATATTTAATCTTGATTTTAATCATCTTACATGATTAAAAAACATTTGGCAAGCTTATGTGTTATGCCATGTGTCACCATCTCATGGTGCCACGTGTCACACTGTGAAATGACCAAAATGCCCCTGTGTCTTAATTTTGAGTTCTTAACCCAAAATAATTATTTTCTTCTTCTAATTAATTTATATCAAATATAAATTAATTAATTAATCTCTATTAATTAATTTCTCATCAATTAAATTCATATTTAAACACTTTAAATATAAATTTAATTTATACTACACATCCAATAATCTAGATTTGGTTTCAAGTCATGCTAGGGACTTTGCAATTTAATTGCAAACCAAATCTATTTAATTAATCAATTAAATCATATTTAAATAGGTGATAACTTGTGTATGTGTGTGACTTACTAGGCTCATCACTAATTGGCAATGAGACATGATATCAACTCTTAATATTATCAGAACTCTTTCTTACCATAAATGATTTCTCTAAATCATTTTATGAACCTCATAGACCATGGTTAACACCTAGCATAGCATGCCATGGTCACCCAATTAGTAATAAGATTTACCTTAAATGAACCTATAATCATATGTTACCATGCACTAGAATCTCTCTGTTACAAAATCCCAACTCAAGCTGGAGTCATGGTTTATGTCAAACTCCATTTGCTATGAATATTATGTTCTCTTTTAATTCCAGTTCTTGATTAAAAGATTTTCTCATCGAAACTCTTTTACGAATAAATCTATCTGTCTGGCAGGAACTTGAAACATCAAGAACAATTAAATGAACATAGGATTTTATCTCTATTTACTTAGAGGAACAGATTCCATCTTGATCAACACCTATCTCCATATATAACTAGTAGGAGCCAACACATGCCCATATACCCATACATAGTACAAGTATGAAAGCAGTATCAAACTCAAACTACCTATATACAAGATAACTGTGCTATCTCAGGTCTAAAGATTATATGCCTTGATATGATTTATGACAAAACATTGACATGAGTAAACTCCATGTGCTTGTCATAAGTGTCACGGTTCGCCTACTTATCATTTATAAGTGCCTATCATGTTTGTTATATGGCATGAGACTCACCATTCCATCTTATTTATATCTCATATAAATAACTTGGGAACAAACATGAATACAATCTTTCTGGATAAGTCATGTCCTTATTATGAAGTATCCTCGATTGTGAACCTATTTATGATACTTTGTGCTAGAAATATTGTCACTCATATTCTTAACAACTTAAGAATAATATTTCTAACAAAATATCAATGGACCTTTTCTATTACACATAAATATATTATGTAAACGGAAAAGTGAAAATACCTTTTATTAATAAAATTATGTACAAGATACATACTAAATGATATGCTCTAGGGCATACTACTAACAATCTCCCACTAGCACTAGAGCCATTCATTACAATATCTTAGACCTATCTTCTCAAGATGTCGGTCTAACTGAGTCTGTGACATAAGCTTAGTGAATGGATCAGCTGGATTTTCAGCTGATGCTATTTTTTGCATGGCTACATCGCCTCGCCCAACTATTTCTCTGATAATGTGGTAGCGCCTTTCTATGTGTTTGGATTTCTGGTGAGACCTTGGTTCCTTAGCTCGTATGATGCTCCATTATTGTCACGGTGTAGTGGGCTGGACTCAATGGAAGGAACTCATGTAAGTTACATCACGAACTTCTTTATCCAAACGACTTCTTTGCGACATCGATGCGACAATATACTCGACCTCGATAGTGGAATGCATTCGTGCTCTGTTTGGAACTCTTCCAACCGATCGCACCTCCATTACAAATGAACACATATCCAGAGGTAGACTTTCTATCATCAATATCGATTGGAAATCAGAATCGATATAACCATCCAATTGCAAGTCTCCACCTCCATAAATCAAGAATAAATCCTTAGTTCTTCTCAAGTACTTAAGGATATTCTTGATGACTATCGATGTTCCAAACTGGATTGGATTGATACCGCTAGTCAAACTAACGGCATATGCGATATCCGGCCTAGTACACAACATTGCATACATTAAACTTCCAATAGCGAAGCATATGGAATCTGGCCATCTTATCTCTTTCTTGGTGTCTTTGGAGACATCTCTTTAGAAAGGTGGATACCATGTCTCACTGTAACAATCCTCTCTTGGAATCAAGCATGTTAAACCTCTTTAACACCTTTTCCAAGTATAGACTTTGGGATAAACCAATTATTCTTTTCGCTCTATCTCTATAGATGCGAATCCCAAGAATATAGGTTGCCTCCCCTAAGTCTTTCATGGAGAATGTATTTGACAACCATACCTTTATAGTCGTCAACATACCTGTATCATTACCCATCAACAGTATGTCATCCACATATAAGACAAGGAAAGTGATAGCATTGTCACTAACCTTCTTATATACACATGGCTCATCCTCATTTTTGATAAAACCAAAAGATTTAATGGCTTCATCAAAACGGATGTTCCAACTCCTCGAAGCTTGTTTCAACCCATAAATGGATCGCTTTAGCTTGCATACCTTGGAACCATCTTGGGATTCAAATCCCCTAGGTTGTTCCATGAAAATGTTTTCTTCAATGTATCCATTGAGAAAAGCTGTTTTGACATCCATCTGCCAAATCTCATAATCATAGTATGCAGCTATTGCTAATAAAATCCTAATTGATTTAAGCATGGCAACAGGCGAGAAAGTCTCCTCATAGTCTATTCCTTGCCTTTGGCGAAACCCTTTCGCTACTAGCCTTGCCTTATAGGTCTCTACCTTTCCATCAGAACCAATTTTCTTCTTGAAAACCCATTTGTTCCCTATAGGTACAATACCTTCAGGTGGGTCAACAAGATCCCAAACTTGATTCTTATACATGGAATCAATCTCGGATTTCATAGCATCAATCCATTTTGAAGAGTCTATATCTGATATAGCTTCTTCATAGGTAAGTGGATCATCTCCATGATCTACTTCTTCATGAGTAGACAACTCTTGTTCTTCTTCATGAAGAAAACCATATCTCACTGGTGGGTGAGATACCCTGGTTGTTCTACGAGGAACAGCTGTAGATGTTTCATCAATGGGTATAGGTTGACTAGATGGATCTATATCCATCTGATCTGTTGGTTGGTCAGAATTCTCCAATTCTAACTCTATTTGCCTTCCTTTGCCTCCTTCTTGAACAAACTGTTGTTCAAGAAATATGGCATCTCTACTTATTACAACCTTTTGTGAAGTAGGCAAATAAAAATAATATCCAAAACTATCTTTTGGATATCCAACAAATCGACCTTTTTCTGATATGGTCTCCAATTTATCAGTGTTCAGCTTTTTGATATAAGCTGGACAACCCCAAATCTTAACATGCTTAAGACTTGGTTTTCTTCCATGCCATATCTCATAAGGTGTGGAAGAAACTGATTTTGATGGAATCCTATTCAGAATATATAAAGCTGATTCTAATGCAAATCCCCAAAAGAAGATTGGCATATCAGTATAGCTCATCATACTATGTACCATATCCAATAAGGTACGATTTCTCCTTTCAGATACACCATTCAGCTGTGGCGTTCCTGGAGGAGTCAGCTGAGAAACAATGCCATGCTCTCTCAAGTATTCATCAAATTCAGTACTCAAATATTCACCTCCACGATCTGATCGAAGAGCTTTAATACTTTTTCCTGTTTGATTTTCTACTTCAGATTTAAATTCCTTAAACTTTTCAAAGGATTCATGTTTGTATTTCATCAAATACAAATACCCAAACCTTGATATATCATCAGTAAAGTTAATAAAATAATGAAAACCCCCTCTAGCCATTTCTTTAAACGGACCACATACATCACTATGTATTAGTTCCAAAATATTTTCAGCTCTTAGCCCTTGTCCAACAAAGGGTGATCTAGTCATTTTGCCTTGAAGGCAAGATTCACAAGTTGGAGTAGGCTTAGAGCCCAATGAGGATAGAATCCCCATTTTCTCCAATTTTGCAATCCTATCTTCTGCAACATGACATAACCTTAAGTGCCAAATATATTTTGAACTTGAGTTGGTTTTCACCATGGCATTGTATTCTTTTAGATCACTTGCATTCAATTTGTGTTTGTCATTATTATCCAAATAATAAAGACCATCATTCATATAACCCGAACCAACATATTTATTTCCAAAATAAATATTGCAAACATCATCTATGAACTGAAATTCATAGCCATTTCTAGTCAAACTAGATATAGAAATGATGTTCTTAAAAGCATCAGGTACATATAAAATATTATCCAAACACAAAACATGTCCAAACATGTAAAAAGATTTAGATCCTATGGCTAAAGCTTCAACAGTTGAGCCATTGCCAATTCGGACTCTAATATCTTGAGAACGCAAGCTGCTACTGTTTGCTAGTTTCTGCATATCATTAGAAATGTGAGAACGCACGATATCTAAAACCCAAGTTGTAGATGAACTATGAGTATCATCGAATCTAAATAACAAGATACGGACATACCTTAGAAGGTGTATCCTTCTTGTCCTTGAGAGAAGCAAGATACTGCAGGCGGTTCCTTTTCGGTGCCCATCCTTTTGGCGGTGGAAACACTTTCCTTTGCCTCCATCGACTTTAGTCTTCTTGTTCTGTTTAGCTATTTTCTTGGAAGGACCAGAATCGAGGTTTCTTTTTCTTATTGCCCTTCTTCTTGTTGGACTTTCCAGTGAGAAGAAGATGCAACAAAGCTACCTCTTTTCCTTTATTGCACAGCATATTCTTTTGGGCAATAACCAGCATGTTGAGTAATTTAGCTAAGATGCATTCCTGTTTAGTCATATGGAAATTTGTCACAAAATTCCCAAAAGACTCAGGAAGGGACTGAAGGATCAAATCCGTTTGTAGTTGGAAATCCATGTTGAAGTCAAGATGTTCCAACCGCTCAATCACCGAATCATCTTGTGGACATGATCCCCAACATTCTGTCCCTCGGACATCCTCATACGGAATAAGCTGTCTAGATATCTCATACCTAGCATTCTGCTGTGCTCACCATACAACTCTTGTAGGTGAAGGAGGATCTCACTCGCACTCTGCATGTTCTCATGTTGCTTACGTAACTCATTACTCATAGAAGCAAGCATGTAACACTTAGCTCTCATATCATGCTCCTTCCACTTGTCCAAAGTTTCATGTTCCTCTTGTGTGGCCTCTGGAGGTAAGGGACCAGGAACATTTGAATTTAGAACATATCCTATATGTTCAAGGTTCAGGACAAGTTTCAAATTTCTTAGCCAATCAGATGATTAGGTCTGTCAACTGTTGTGATCAAGTATGCTTGCAAGGATATTGGATGGTGGTGGTTGTTTTGTGCTCATTTTTATCGAGAAAATTAAGCTGAGAAAATAACCATATTAATTAGTAAATGTATCATGTAATTAACCAAAATCATTATGGTCTTTTAATCAAATTGGTCCTCCCACTAACTTAGCGAATCCTACACTTCCAAAGTAGAAAACGGAAATCCTAGTTGGATGGATTTCTAGTGGGTGATTGAATTCTTATAATTCTATTGATCATCCTCAGGTACATCCATTATTGGAATTACAATAAACTATAAGTGAGCAACTCCTTGCCCATCACATCTCATGTGAGGTTCAATCCTTTACCTAGCCCCTAATGCTCAAAATCTCAGGTACATCCATTATTGACTTATCTTGCATTAGTTAAGTTGATCCCATTGAGCCAGTAATTATGTAAATAATTTTAATGTCCTCAGGTACATCGAATATTGGCCACCAAACCATTTACATATTTACAACATCTCATGCTTAACAATTATTCTTAAGAAAATCTCTTAAATTAATTGCATCTCATGCAACTATTTAAAATTTCTTAAAATAATTGCCCCAATGGAGGGCTTATGTTATAATTACTTTAATTATACCATTTCCAACTTAATCATTTGTTTGGAAGATTTTATAGCCATCCTAATTACTATTAAGGTCTCACTTTGCACATTATCCATTTGGCATGCATATATCATATAATTGCATACATTCCCATACATCTCATGCATTCATGGATAAGCAGTAATTATGGTATGATCATGGACTTTCTAAGGGATTCAATTCTGAGCCACCAAGAATTGAATCAGGGCATTCCTAGGTGCATTTCATTCATTCATTTTACAAGAGTTGCTGAAGGAGTACATAATCAACACTTGATCTTGAATTCCTCCCACTGGTCCCACCAATGCTCTTGACCTCCTTGAACTTCTTGCAATCCAATATTACATAGTAATCCTTGGCATACCAAGGCGAATTTACAAGAACTTAAATAAATGAAATTACAACCCAAAATATTATTACAAACTTAATAATACATGCCCAAAATAAATTAAAATAAATTAATTAATTTACAATCCCAAAGAAACATAAAAGAAATAAATCCAATCACATTGGTCTTTTATAGTCCATGATCATCCATCATGCATATCACTATTTAACAATTAAATAAAACATACATACTTAAATTAAATTGAATATCTCATATTCAACTTAAAAATCCAGATTTGAATATGATTCAAATAAATTTAAAAATTCAGATTTGAATCTCATTCAAACAAATTTAAAAATTCAGATTTGAATCACATTCAAATAACTTCAAAAATTCAGATTTGAATCACATTCAAACATTTTTTAAAAAATCAGATTTGAATCACATTCAAATATTTTTTTAAAAAATCAGATCTGAATTTTATTGAATCAATTTTAAAAAATCAGATTTAAATATGATTCAAACAACTTTAAAAATTCAGATTTGAATCACATTCAAACAACTTTAAAATTTCAGATTTGAATCACATTCAAACAATTTTTAAAATTCTGATTTGAATCATAATTTAATTGTGTAATAAAAATTGTAATTAAACAATTTAATTAGACATAAGATAAGCTTTTAGATCATACAACAATTGTAAATTAAAAAGCAAACCTTGCGCCACCATGAAGAAGCATTGTTGCCGCCACCTATGGTGGCTTCACCTTGTGTGCCGCCACACATCCATTGCAACCAGCAATGGATCAATCATCTCATGATCAAATCACACAATTAAATCACATAATCAACAATCTAAATGGCAAATATAGTGGCTCTGATACCAATTGAAGGAACGGAAGCGTGAAAAACACAAGATTATACCATTGAATTCAAAAATTTTCACCTAGGGTCACATGCACCATGCAAGATTTATTTTTATCTATTTGATTTCAATGATAAAAAACATATTAAAACTCTTTTAATATGTTTTTGGATCTGTATTTGCCATTTAAGATTTTAAAATTAATCAGATTAATTTTAGAACCCTAGATTAAATCAAGAACGATTACACTAACCTCTTGATGTGCTGCAGCGTGTCTGCGCCTTTGAGATTCGTCTTCAGGACACCAGATGTTGTCCCTCTAGCTTGTCCACACCAAGAACACCTATGGCAGCCCTTGAACAGCTTCTAAAGCCTTTTCTATTAATTAGAAATTCAAGTTCTGCCTTTTAAGAGATTAGAGATGTAAACAGGACACTAGAAACAATTTCTAGTGTTCTTAATTCAAGAGATTGATGGCTAATCTCTTTGAATTGATGAGAGATGAAGAGAAATAGCTGGAGAGGCTCAAAGTGGCGTGACAATTGAGAGGAGAGGCTGCTGGTTATGTTTTCTTTTCATAACCACACTTAAATAGCTAGGTCAACACATTAAACCCTAGCCACATGTCACCTTTTGATTAGCTCTAGGTTTAAGTGACCCAATCACATTGTGCCAAGTGTCAAACCTATATTTAATCTTGATTTTAATCATCTTACATGATTAAAAATATTTGGAAAGCTTATGTGTTATGCCATGTGTCACCATCTCATGGTGCCACGTGTCACACTGTGAAATGACCAAAATGCCCCTGTGTCTTAATTTTGAGTTCTTAACCCAAAATAATTATTTTCTTCTTCTAATTAATTTATATCAAATATAAATTAATTAATTAATCTCTATTAATTAATTTCTCATCAATTAAATTCATATTTAAACACTTTAAATATAAATTTAATTTATACTACACATCCAATAATCTAGATTTGGTTTCAAGTCATGCTAGGGACTTTGCAATTTAATTGCAAACCAAATCTATTTAATTAATCAATTAAACTCTTTAATTAATTAATTAAATCATATTTAAATAGGTGATAACTTGTGTATGTGTGTGACTTACTAGGCTCATCACTAATTGGCAATGAGACATGATATCAACTCTTAATATCATCGAACTCTTTCTTACCATAAATGATTTCTCTAAATCATTTTATGAACCTCATAGACCATGGTTAACACCTAGCATAGCATGCCATGGCCACCCAATTAGTAATAAGATTTACCTTAAATGAACCTATAATCATATGTTACCATGCACTAGAATCTCACTGTTATAAAATCCCAACTCAATTTGAGTCATGGTTTATGTCAAACTCCATTTGCTATGAATATTATGTTCTCTTTTAATTCCAGTTCTTGATTAAAAGATTTTTCTCATCGAAACTCTTTTACGAATAAATCTATCTGTCTGGCCAGGAACTTGAAACATCAAGAACAATTAAATGAACATAGGATTTTATCTCTATTTACTTAGAGGCAGATTCCATCTTGATCAACACCTATCTCCATATATAACTAGTAGGAGCCAACACATGCCCATATACCCATACATAGTACAAGTATGAAAGCGATTATCAAACTCAAACTACCTATATACAAGATAAGTGCTATCTCAGGTCTAAAGATTATATGCACTGATATGATTTATGACAAAACATTGACAAGAGTAAACTCCATGTGCTTGTCATAAGTGTCACTGGTTCGGCCTACTTATCATTTATAAGTGCCTATCATGTTTGTTATATGGCATGAGACTCACCATTCCATCTTATTTATATCTCATATAAATAACTTGGGAACAAACATGAATACAATCTTTCTGGATAAGTCATGTCCTTATTATGAAGTATCCTCGATTGTGAACCTATTTATGATACTTTGTGCTAGAAATATTGTCACTCATATTCTTAACAACTTAAGAATAATATTTCTAACAAAATATCAATGGACCTTTTCTATTACACATAAATATATTATGTAAACGGAAAAGTGGAAATGCCTTTTATTAATAAAATTATGTACAAGATACATACTAAATGATATGCTCTAGGGCATACTACTAACACATCAGTGGGCAGCTCTCCAGGGACGGTGTTCAGGGGACCAGCCCTAGCATCTTCTGCTTGTCCGTACTGTCAGAAGTGGCATAAGGGGGACTGTTGGTGAGTGACCGGTGCATGCTTACGGTGTAGATCTACAGAACATCAGATCAATAATTGTTCGAATAGGACTACTATAGTTGCTCCAACACAAGCGGACAGACCTGCTCCTGCACCACAAAGGGGTAGGAAACCTAGTAAATCTGAGGCAGCTGGTCCATCACTGAGGCCTGCATCTGAGTCAGCTGAGAGGCCAGAGACTAGAGTACCTGCCAAGGCCTATGCCATTAGAGCTCAGGAGGAGCAAGATGCCCCGGATGTCATCAGGGGTACGTTCTCCCTCTATAACACTTTTGTGCATGCATTGGTGGATCCAGGATCCACTCATTCATACATTTGCATCAAACTACCCATAAAGAGGGGACTTCCAGTAGAGGAGAGTGATCAAGACATTCTGATCACAAATCCACTAAGCCACAGTGTGGTAGTGAATAAGGTGTATAAAGGTTGCCCATTGAGGATTCAGGGGTATGAATTCTCGGCAGACCTAATTGAATTGCCCTTCCACGAGTTTGACATGATTTTGGGAATGGACTGGTTGTCACGTTATCAGGCAATAGTTGATTGGAAATTGAAGATGATTTCTCTGAAAACTTCTGAGGGTAATGAGATTACTATGGTGGGTGAAAGGACAGATTTCCTATCCAATGTTATCTCAGCCACAGTTGTAAGAAAATTGATGAGAAAAGACTATAAACCTTACCTAGCGCACGTGGTTGATACTAGGCAGGCTAAGCCAAACCTATGTGATATACCCACAGTAAGAGACTTCCCAGATGGATTTTCTGAAGAATTGCCTCGTTTACCACCAGAAAGGGAAGTCGAGTTTGCTATTGAGGTAATGCCGGGTACAGAACCAATTTCTATTGCTCCTTATAGGATGGCACCCACTGAATTGAGGGAGTTGAAAATTCAGTTGCAGGAGTTACTTGATAAGGGGTTCATACGCCCCAGTGTGTCACCATGGGGAGCTCTGGTGCTGTTTGTGAAGAAGAAGGATGGAACCTTGAGATTGTGTATTGATTACCGGCAGTTGAACAAAGTAACTGTGAAGAATAAATATCCATTGCCTAGAATTGACGATCTGTTTGATCAATTGAAGGGAGCCGGTGTATTTTCAAAAATTAATCTCAGATCAAGTTATTATCAGTTAAGGGTAAAGGATGCAGATGTGTCAAAAACTGCATTCAGAACCCGGTATGGGCATTATGAATTTTTAGTGATGCCGTTTGGGTTAACAAATACACCAGCAGCATTTATGGACCTTATGAACCGTATCTTCCATCCATACTTAGATCGGTTTATAGTGGTCTTTATTGATGATATTCTGGTGTATTCCAAGGCCAGGGAAGAACATGATGAACATTTGAGAATTATTCTGCAAACCCTGCGAGAAAAGAAGCTGTATGCTAAGTTGTCCAAATGTGGCTTCTGGATGAGTGAAATCTCCTTTCTTGGACACATAGTTTCAACTGAGGGGATTAGAGTGGATCCCAAAAAGATAGAAGCAGTGATAGAATGGAAGCCTCCCAGAAATACAACTGAGGTCAGAAGTTTCTTGGGGTTAGCTGGGTATTATGGAAGATTTGTGAAGGGGTTCTCTCTTATAGCTGCTCCAATGACAAAGTTGTTGCACAAGAATGTGAAATTTGGCTAGAACGACAAGTGCCAAGCCAGTTTTGAGAGGCTGAAGGCTATGTTGACAGAAGCACCAGTGTTAACATAGCCAGTGTCGGGAAAAGACTTTGTGGTCTACAGTGATGCCTCGCATAATGGGCTAGGGTGTGTATTGATGCAAGAGGGGAAAGTGGTTGCCTATGCTTCCAGGTAATTAAAGCCACATAAACAGAACTACCCTACTCATGACCTGGAGTTAGCAGCAATTATCTTCGCACTGAAGATATGGAGGCATTATTTATATGGTGAAAAATGCTACATCTATACAGACCACAAGAGTCTAAAATATTTGCCAACCCAGAAGGAGCTCAATCTTAAACAGAGGCGATGGATTGAGTTCCTAAAGGACTATGATTGTGTGATAGATTATCATCCTGGGAAAGCAAATGTAGTTGCTGATGCTTTAAGCAGGAAGTCCATCACAGCTTTAAGATCACTAAATGCCTGTCTGTCCTTAGCTCAAGATGGAGCTATTTTGGTTGAGTTACAAGTGAGGCCAAACCTGCTACAGCAGATACAAAATGGGCAGAGGGCAGATGAAAAATTAATGGCCATTATGGGTAAAATTCCAGAGGGAAAGGAAATAGAATATGAGGTGAAAGCAAATGGGTGTCTGTACTACAGAGGAAGAGTGTGTATACCAGATGATGGGGAACTGAAGACTAGTATTCTGAAAGAGGCACACACTAGTGTTTATACTATGCACCCGGGAAGCACAAAAATGAATAATGATTTAAAGCCTCATTATTGGTGGCCTGGTATGAGGAAGGATATAGCTGACTATGTGACTAAGTGTTTGACATGTCAGTAAGTTAAAGCAAAACATCAAGTTCCATCAGGATTGCTACAGCCTATAAGCATACCTAAATGGAAATGGGACCGGATCACTATGGATTTTGTTAGTGGTCTACCTCTCACCCAGAAGAAGCATGATGCAGTATGGGTGATAGTGGATAGATTGACGAAGTCAGCATATTTTCTGCTAGTTAGGACTGACTACTCACTGGAGAAGTTAGCAGAATTGTATATCAGTGAGATAGTTAGATTGCATGGAATCCCACTTTCCATCATATCTGATCGAGACCCAAGATTTACATCGAGATTCTGGAAAAAGTTGCAAGAAGCCTTGGGCACGCAACTCCGTTTTAGCACGGCTTTTCATCCCTAGACGGATGGACAGTCAGAACGAGTAATCCAGGTAAACCTAAGAACCAATTGAATTTTCACAAATAATAAATTGAAATGATAGTAACAATGTGAATTATGTAATAGATCCTAGAGGATATGCTGAGGAGTTGTGTCATTGAGTTTGAAGGGAGTTGGGATAGATATCTCCCACTGGCAGAATTCACATATAATAATAGCTACCAAGCTAGCATTCAAATGGCTCCGTATGAAGCATTATATGGGAGGAAATGTAGAACCTCAGTGTGTTAGACTGAATTGGGCGAAGATAAGCTGGTAGAACCAGACCTGGTGAAACAGACTGAGGAGAAAGTGAAGATAATCAAAGCTAACTTGAAGGTTGCCTCAGATAGATAGAAATCTTATGCCGACTTGAAGAGAAAAGAGATAGAGTATGCAATTGGCGATAAAGTGTTTCTCAAAGTCTCACCGTGGAAGAAAGTACTGAGGTTTGGAAGAAAGGGTAAGTTAAGCCCTAGGTTCATTGGCCCATATGAAGTCATTGAACGTGTGGGACCAGTGGCCTATCGGCTAGCTTTACCACCAGAACTGGATAAAATTCATAATGTATTCCATGTTTCTATGTTGAGAAGATATCGCTCAGACCCTTCACATGTCATCTCCATGGAAGAGATTGAAATCCAACTGGACTTGACATATACAGAAGAACCTATACAGATCCTAGCTCGGGAAGTGAAGGAACTGAAAAATAAACAAATTCCACTAGTGAAAGTACTTTGGAGGCACCACAACACTGAAGAGGCAACTTGGGAAAGTGAACAGACGATGAGGCAATAGTTCCCTCAACTGTTTGCATCAGGTAAATTTCGAGGACAAAATTTTTATTAGAGGGGAAGAGTTGTAACATCCTTAATTTAGCTAGTCCATACAGTCTACTGTTCCAGTGACCAATGTCGGTCCGGGCAGCTAGAATGTTTAAAATTTTAAATAGACTAGAGTGAGGAGTTATAAAGAAACTAAATAATGCTCATAACAATCAAGGAAAATTTATAGGAACGAAATACACTAAGGTTAAACGAACCGAAACCCCAGTGATGAGTAACCTAAAGGGGAAGTGAAGGTGAAGGCCGTTAACAACCCGAGATCCAGGGGAAAATTATAAAATAATTTTTGGGACTCCAAAGAAGGGTCATTGAGGTTCTTATGGCATTAGAATGCTAAGAAAATGCTTAGAAAAATTTTTCTATCGGTACACACAATTTTGGCTTGTTAAGCCAAACGGAGATCATTTTGGTCATTTCGTCTTCAGAGATGATTTTTGACCAACTTGTCCATTTATGTAAATAATTTATATGACATAAAATGTGAATAAATATTATTAAAAATTTAATTGAAATTAAATAGACAAGAAAAGGATAGAAAAATGAGAAAAAAGGAGGATTATGACATCATTATGATGTCATTACTATTCTCCCACCCAATCACATGTTGACACATGGCACTATATGTTTAAAAAGACTTAATGGGCAGAAAACAAAAGAAAAAAAAAATCAAAAGCTTCTTATCCTTCTTCCTTGCCGTCTCCCTCCTCTCCCAATGTCCACCATTTTCAAGCTTTACAAAGCTTGATTTGCTTGGTTTTTACCCAATTAAACCCTATGTTCCCAATACAAAAACTTGTTCTTACATCTTGGTGAGTCTTTTAAGAGCAAAAAAAAAAAAAAAGAAAAAGAAGAACCCTAGTAAGTTGGAATTTCACTCCATTAGAGGTTAGTGACCTAAACATAATTTTCTCTTTAAATTCATGTTAAAGGAGTATGATTGAGTGCAAAATTACAAAGAAATTTAATAAATACCATGTGTATGCTCATCCCATATTTTCAGTAGCCTTGGTTGGGGTAAGATTTTAATGATTTTCATGGAACTAAAATGGTAGTATGGCTGCCCTTAGCATTAATCTCTTAAGTGGAGTAATGAAATGCAAGTTATAATGCATGGTTTGGGATAGTTGAGTTAGGGTTTGGGATGAAAATGAGACTTTGATCATGTGATGGTGAAAGTAGGTTTTAATGGTCAATTAGTGACCATTTGGCTTTGTTTGAATAAGAAATGAAGTGGTTTGTATAGTGGGAATTGAGTTTGGTGTGGCTGCCCTTGGTGATCTGTAGGACTGGGCATGAGTCCAGCAGGTTTGGGCATCAATAACTGGAGTTGTAGAGGTTCAATTGGTGCAAGGCCAATTGGACATGAAACTAGACACATAATGGCACAACTTTGGTGAAGAAACCATGCCCAGAAAACTAAATCAAGTTGACCTAAAGATTGCCCTAATCCGGGTGACCTGCATTCTGCCTGGGCAAAATGACCAAATGAACAGTGTTTAGTCATTTAGCCATAACTCAGTGTAGAAAGGTCCAATTGACCTGAAATTTTACCAGCAATAAGCTAAGATATAGACCTACAACTTTTATGAAGAAACATGACCTAAATTATGACCATAACATATTCAAAAAGTGACCTGCAGTCACTGCTCAAAATGCTGTAGATGTGGTCAGTCCAGAAATTCTGGAAAAATTATAATCCGGCCAGTTGTGGTTTTTGAGCCATAACTTGAGCTACAAAACTCCAAATGGAGTGATTCAAAAAAGGAAATGTAACAAGACAAAATAAGGAACAACTTTCATGTTGATCATTTTGCCAAATTCCCACTGCAAAAATGACTAATGGAACAATAAACACAAAGCTTGAAAACTGAAAATTTTGAACAATTAACATTAAGCTTATAAATGGTATTGGCAACCAATACCAACAATTTTAGAATGCAAAATGTGGTATGTTGGGAGTACTAGAACTAATGTACCTATTTACTATGCAAAAGTCAACATTTTAGTTGACTAATGAAATGAATAGTAACACCTAAACTTAAATTTCTAGAATTATACAATTTAAAAGTGTAACATGCCCTAGTACACCTAGCAAGATTGGTTTGGATAGGTTGGCATGCCAATAGGGTTACGTAGCGATCGCATATGGCTTAATGCCATTCTGTGTTTCATGGCCTCCCATGCCATTCTGTGATAAAATAGCCTTTGGCTATGGTAATTGAGTTATTATACATGAATTATATCCTTGACGATTATTACAGCTTATTAGCTGTTCTGTTGAACACCGGGAGACATAATGTGACCGATGGTGTGATGGTCTGAGGTACTTAGTACCCAGTGCCAGTTTACCCATTTATCCAGTCCAGTCAACTGGTATGGATTACTCGGGCAATGATAATAAATCTTACCAAATTTTAATCGAATAATACTGCAATAAATATCAGAAATTAAGTCTACAAAAAATGTAAACATACATTCTGCATATTTACTTTATTTTAGTTATTTTATTTTATATTGTCACCATTAAGCAGAATTTCTTAGCGCATCGCTTTTGCCACGCGCAGGTACTGGAGGCATAGCTGGGGAGTCCAGCAGGCTTCATACAGGGTGAGCCTTCAGATCTACTCCCGGAGTCCAAAGTCACCTCACATTGCAGTGCATTTGGTAGGACATTAGGCCACTTTTGATATTTTGTATTTTGTAAACTTCTGTAATGTATATTATAAATTCATGTAATTTGGCTTTGGATGTAATTATCTATGAACTATGTTCAGTAATAAATGTGAGCATTTCTCATTGAGTTGACTGTAATATGAATTGAATTAAATTTTGAGATACTGAAGTTAATTGAGAAATTGCTGAGAATATATTGGTGGTTGACTGAGAATGATGTGATGATTTTATTGGAAGTGTTTTTAATAGATTCAGAAGAACTGTTTTTCCAATTTACAGCCGACACTCTGCCGGATTTTCTATAAAATTTGCGAAAAAATTTAGATTAATCAAAAATTGTAAATAAATAAGTGAAAAGGGAAAATTGAATTGAAATATGATTTGGTGCTCCGGCACACTGTGTGGCATATCTTGCTCGGCTACACTGTAGACGGGTAAGGGGTGTCACACAAACCTTTGATTCCTTTCTTCGTTTTGCTCCTAAGTTGCTTAGCAAGGTCCAAAGACAAGATTTAATTAAGAAATCTGCAAGTTTTATGGCTGATTTTTGGGTTCACACAAGCTTGGAATTATGTTTCAATGGAGTTTTGAGAGAGAGAAGTGAGAGAGATGGGGCGGTTCACATATGAGGAAGAACAATGAATTTGTTTCTTTTTATTTTTGTCTTTTAGTTATTAGGATTTATCCCCAAAATTTCAATTTTTTAAATATTAGATTTATTGCATCATGCTTATGTCATGCATGATGTAAATAAACCTTTTTCTTTCTTTTTTTTTTCTTTTGCATTTATTTTTTCATTAGTTCTTTAATTTAATTCTTGAACCTAAAATTTTCTTTTCCCTAATTTTATTGGACAGTTAGGTCAGGAGTCAGCTCTAGGGGTGAATTGACCAAATTATCCTTCACCGGTTCGATCCGGTTTGTAAGTTATTTGATATTTTTTTCGGATCCCTGACCTAATTATTTGACCTGCTTAACAATTCTTTTTCATGATTTTCTCTTTTTCACTATATCGCAATAGTCCTAAGGACTGTAGCATCACATTTCATGGTTTGAAATTTGAGTTTAGACTGACCTCACAGTCATTCTCGAGAAGGTCACCCATCGCTGTGACTCATGGCTCATTTAAATTTTTATACTTTGTTTTTCTTCTTTATACTTAACTATTTGGCAATTACTAATTATTTGTGTTCGGGACTTATGTAGGTGTCTTAAATGTGGTTCTAATCCTCTTACTTGTCCGGACCGACACCGGTCACCGGAACAGTAAAATAAACCAGGCTATGCCAATAGTGGTGTTACAATTCTCCCCCCCTTAAAATAAATTTCGTTTCCAAGTTTTACCTGGTATCAGTCTCTGAACAGTTGTGGGTGTTGTCTCCTCATGTTCTCCTCTCGTTCCCAAATAGCCTTTGTCGACACCATATTTTGGCCGATCCCATGAATCAATAAACTTTGGCCGATCCCCAGAATCAATAAACTTTGAAACCGATCCCCAGCACTAAGTCTCCCTTTGACAGCCAATTACATTTTCGATCTCTCTTTGCTATATAACCACATTTCCGATCTCTCCTCACAAGGAATTGAACCAATGCTAAGTCCTCATATCAGTTTAAGCCTTACCGGTCTATTAAATCACTCACCGACCTCTCAAACCAATTATCGAATCTCCTGACCAGTCAAGTACATTTTCGATCTCTCTTGTCAAACAAAATTGAACCGACACTAGATTTTTATGTCACCGGTCTTATTGCCGATCTCTCATTTTAGAAGTTTAGAAATAATCAAGTTAAGATTCCAATCCGGTGTAATGATGATCTCGATCTTAAGTGGGTTCGCCAAATTTTCAATTTTAATCAAGTCCCGTTTAGCATAGGTTCCCTACCGATCTCATGCTCATTGTGTTTTCCGATCTCTCACACTTAGGTTAATAATCACTTTCAGTTATTTCAATATACTCAGACAATCAAGTGTTTAAATAATTTAGACATTTTTCGATCACAACCATTCATCGAACAAAAGAGACATTTCATCTCATTTCATTTCAAGAATTTGTACAAGTCATTCAGCCGGAGGATCACCCTCAGCCTGATCTACATTTTGTCCATCTCCCCTCTCACCCTCAGCCTCCTCCTCACTCTCCTCACCTTCATCCTCGGGAGCCAGGTTGGCCATCCAGGAAAAGTCCTCCTTAGGATAACGCTTCTTGAGCTCAGCCAGGAGATCTCTGTGAGCATTCACATAAGCACCGGCCACTCCAGTCACCATCTCTTCTTCTTTTGCCTTGAGCTCCTCAGCAAGGTGAGCGAGTTGAGCAGCTTCATCGGCCCGGAGCGCTTGCACTTCTTCAAGAGCATGATCTCGCTCAGCCAGAACATGAGCTTGCTCGACCAGCTTGTCCTCATAGAACTTCATTCACCCCTCAAGTTGAGATATGTAGTCCCGAGCGGATGATAGTTGGGATCGGAGAGAAGCTGCTTCATGAGCCATCCTCTCAACCTCTTTACCCAGGCGATGCGCCTTCTCCCATATGATGTGCTGGTTCACCAAACACTCCACATTTAGGCTCATAGATCGGGTTAGGATGTCGTCAAGACTATCCGGAGACAGCCTATCCCGATCCTCCCGCAGGCAGATGGAGGACCCCAACACCTTAGCGAAACCCGGATTTTCCCGAACAGTCCGATTCTTCTCCAGCGAGTGGAGCAGAACTTGAGTGCCGCGGGAAAGGGGCCTCACCTGTTGTTGGGAAGGACCCCCTTCCGCGCCCGAAGTAACTGGAGGAGGTGGAGGCGGCTCTTCCTGGCGAGGAGGGGATCGGATCACTTCTACGACCACCGGTCTCGAAGGTTGAGACGAGCCTTCCTGTATTTCCCCGGGCTCATGACGAGGTGTTTGCATCTCCTCGGCCCGCTTCATCTCCCGTACCTTCCGAGAGATCTCCCTTTTTCGTTTTCGGTTCTCCTTGGAGGCTTCGCCGCTTGCCATACCTGCACAAAGAAGAGGTCAGTGAGATCGCTAAGGTCCTGAGATCTGAGATGTAGAAAATACCGATGCCGAGGTCAGAGAGCTGAAGCCCGCGATCTTTGCCGGTGATCAATTCCATAGTCCAATGGTGCAGCTCGGCCGTCACTGCATCCAAACAAGAGAACTTCTCTCTGGATGCCTGTTCCTTCAACTCTATCACCATTGCACCCTCTTCCCTATTCAACACGAGACGCTTCGGAATTAAGGGGCCTTGGTGTAGCCAGCTACGAGGGAAACCCTCAAAGCCGTTCGGAATTTTGCTCCTTAGAATGAAGAAGCGGTTCTTCCAATTCTTCAGGGAGGATGGCAGATCGGTGAAAAGCCCGCAATGTGGCTTCGCCTGGAAGAACCAGTACTCGTCGTCCTTTCGGCGAGTTAATCTATGCAGTTCGGCGAATACCTTAGGCGTAGGACAGAATCCCTTAGCTCGGCAGAGGCCTCGGAAGGCTACTAAGATCCGCCACGAGTTCGGGTGAACTTGAGCTATGCACACTTGGTAAAATTTTAAGACTTCCTTAAAGAAGTCGTCAAGAGGGAACCGCAGCCCGGCTTTCAACTGTTCTTCATATACCATAATCATGTCGTTCTCTTCGAAGAAATGATCGGCACGGTGATCGCCGTGACACCGGATAAGTTCATATGAATCAGGCTCAATGTTGTACTCCTGGCTGAACGACTGCAGATCGGTTTCTTGAAGGACCGATGGCAGCTCATCCATGGGAAGATTCTCTCTCCCTGAGGAAGGCGCATGCCTTGATGATGTCGCTTGTCCCCGAGCTGGAACGGAGACCCTAGGAGGTTCAGGTCGCGCGCTTGGCCCGACCACCTCTACTTCATCAGATGACCACGAGAAATGGATGGAAGGAGGGCTCGCCGCTCTCTGACCTTCGGCGCCGCTCATTTTCAAAGGAAATAAAGAATTTAAAATAAAAGAAGGATCAAAACCCTTACCGGAGCTTGATCGGAGTCGGAAGAACTTAAGGAAACGAGAGAATTTTGAAGTTGTTCACGAGAGACTGAAAATGGCATAAGGGAGCAACTGGCTAACCCCACCCCTATTTATACTCGTCCGAGCATTTAATGCTCACGATGTTCCAGGCAATGCATCGGTTAGTGGGACTCGCCAGCTATTCTGACACGTCTCACGAATATTCCAGAATTCCATAAGGAGAGACCGGCTAGTTAGGGATCGGCTAATTAAGGCGAATGTTTGGAAGTACAGATCGGTTAAGGGTTGTTCAGTTAGTAACCAAATCGGATAAACACACCAGAGATCGGAAAATAACCAATGCAAAAATAATAAAAATGATAATTGACAAAATAAAATTTTTATTTCCAAAAGATCAGATTACATCATTTGGGCGATCTTTAGGGATCGGATTACATCAAAAGTCAGACTACATCATTTCGGCGATCTCTAGAGATCGGATTACATTGAAAGTAAAATTACATCATTTGGGCGATCTCTAGAGACCGGTGGAACATCCCATCTAAAAGGCTTATGTCAAAGCCTAGTCTCGTGGCTGAGTCAAAAGATGTGTTTGACCAGGAGACCGGCTGTTGACATCGGATAGATGTACAGCTTAGATGGGGGGACTATGACTCTCATGAGAATGAGAGAGGTCGTCATCAAAGTTACCGCTCGAAACCGAGCCGCTGTCGGAACACCCAGTGCGGTGAGGAGCCAGATGAACGCCAAGGAGCAGTCACCGGTGTTGAGGGGAATATTAGCAGTCTTCTCTCTCGAAATCAGTTCGCCATTTGAATCGGTCGAATGATTCGAGATCGGCACGATCGAGGTCCCCGATCCAGATCGGTTAATTAGTCCAGTTCTCTCACCATCATCAGATAAGGTTATCACGATTATTCGATCACCGGGATCGTAAATTTTCAGTCGGGGAATAAAAAGGTCCATCGGAAAAAGATCAAAAATCACAATCATGGCCGGAACCACTGCCGGAACAACTAGAGCAGGAAAGTATGGAGAAAAAGAGGAAAATCGAATGGAGAAAGTTTTTGGGTCAGGGGTATATATAGGGGGAGATCAAGCATTTATTGCTAAGCAGAAAACGAAGCGGACGTTTTGGGAATCGAGGGAAATTAATGCTTTGACCGCAGGACCGATTAAGGGAGGACCGGAATGATCTGGTCGGAAGAAGGAGGCGGTATAAAAGATCGGAGAAGGATCATGTTAAGAAGATCGGAAAGGAAGAAGCGAGAAAACAAAGAGAATAAGGCGCCTACCGCTGCCGTCATGTCAGTCGAGGTAGTTAAAGCGTTGCGGTGAAATCTCAACCGCACGCCGAGAATCGCCGCGTGCGACAGTGCGAGAATATGTCATGACAAAGATCAGTACCTTCCAATCTTCACCGTTGATCCGACTTGTAAGGACGAGCCCGGGGCCCTTGGATCAAAGAAGAAGATGACAAGACCGGCGCCTTTCACTCCTAGCCCTTGGATCGCCCCGGACAAGAGAATTTAGGACCGTCAGATTAGAAGAGGAAAAGGACAAATATTCTGAAGGGGATCTCGGCCGTCTGTTCTGATTCTCTTTAATTCTTGAGCCTCGGATTATGTCCTTTGAAATCTTGACCCTCCATCTCCCTCAAGATAGATCCTGACCCTTCAGGGAAAGCACCCGGCCCCTATAAATACCTGCATGAAAAACTGTTCAGAGGGGGACAAAAAGAAAGGAGGTAGTTACTATAGCGGAAGAACTCTGAAATTTAATTCAGATCGTTACTCTGCTTTATAAGAAGAACTTTTGGAACCAGTTTCCTGAAGTGTTTTCTTAAAAGATTATGAACACTGAAACTCTCCATTTTCAGCTCGTTCATTATCCCGTAGCGTTCACATTTTTCAGTTCTTTGTTATCTTTATTTTCACTTCCATCGTCCATGCTCAATCTCATTTAAACTCGGGTAAAATTCTGACTCCATTGCATTTAGTGAAGCACTCTTTGTTCCAAGGCGAACCTTAGTCTCCCAGCTATCAACTTGCAATCTTATTATGTTTTGTGATTCTGTAGTTAGTTCATTAGATTCGACTCCTTACAGGTTAGTGTTCATATTGCCATTATATTAAGTTTAGTTCTTGTTTTACGTGTTTCCTTTCTTCTTTTTTTTATGCATGTTATTTTCTTTAAGTTCATATCACGCTAGAAAAATACAAAGAAAGGTTGTGCTCTAGTTTATTTCCGTGGCTAATCCATACCTTTGTTAATCTTTATTATTTCTGAACGCAAGTCATCTAGTCCCGAGTAATGTATAAGTGGTTGGATGAAATGTAGGTAACGGCAACTTAAGAGTCCCTTTGAAATAATGAAAGGTCTAAATAATAAGACAGGAAAATGGTGAAGCCGAGTCACTAGAATAACTCAATAGGTCATTGGGCAAGACGTCATAAGACAGAGTAAAACCAAACCCTGGATAACTAAATGGAATAGATCGGCTATCGAAAATGCAGGTGAGGTGACCATATAGGAAGGTTGGAGGATTCGGTTTGGTATCCCCTGCCCAGTCCTAAGGTACCAACAAGCCAAAGAAGTCTTGCTCAGACCCCCTGACACCTTTGAACGTCAGAACCCTTAGCCTTAGGTCCTCTCGATAGGTAAAATTTAGAGAGATCGGAAAAATCCTTATCCGACTACCGTTTAAATAAAAGAGAGCGGAAAGGAGTCCTTATCCGATCCTCAACCAGAATTTCAGCAAATAATTTAAAAAGAGATCGGAGGAGGGTTTCTTATCCGATTCTCACCTAAAACTTTAACAAACAACTTAAAAGAGGTCGGAGGAGAGTTCTTATCCGATCCTCAAGCCAAAATTTTAATAAATATTAAAAGAGGGCGGAGGAGAGTTCTTATCCGAACCTCAAGCTAAAATTTTAATAAATATTAAAAGAGGTCGGAGGAGAGTTCTTATCCGATCCTCAAGCTAAAATTTTAATAAAGATTAACAGAGGTCGGAAGAGAGTTCTTATCCGATCCTCAAGCTAAAATTTTAATAAATATTAAAAGAGGTCGGAGGAGAGTTCTTATTCTGTCCTCAAGCTTAAAATTTTTTAATAAATATATAAAAGAGATCGGAGGAGAGTTCTTATCCGATTCTCAATCCAAAATTTTAATTAAAAGAGATTGGAGTAGAGTTCTTATCCGATTCTCAATCCAAAATTTTTAAAGGTGATCGGAGGAGAGTTCCTATCCGATTCTCAAATTGAATTTTAACCGAATAGCCCCTTCAAACAAAATTAACATACAACAGTAAATCACTAAGGTTGTCTCATTTACTTATGTATCTGGGTAATCCGAATTTAGTAAAAAATTAAATATCCCTTTTTGTTAAAAGGATTAACATTTCCATTCAAGCCCTCCTAACTAATTTATAAAAAATGCAAAGTTAAATCTACTTACCCTTATTAAGGGACGAGGTGGGGTGCCTAACACCTTCCCCACCCGTTTACGGACCCCGAACTTAAAATCTGTGTTTTGAAGTGGTTTTATTTCAATGGTTTTCTTTAGTTTCCCTCAAAATTAAAGTGGCGACTCCTCATTCTTTTCCACTTCGGTAAGGGTTCGTTCAGGCGACCGCAAAACTCCTTGCGACAGCTTGGCGACTCCACTGGGGACCCTTATTGTGACCCCAGTTTAGAGGTCCAAAAGTAGATTTAATTTTCCA
Source organism: Hevea brasiliensis (assembly GCF_030052815.1). NCBI lineage: Eukaryota > Viridiplantae > Streptophyta > Magnoliopsida > Malpighiales > Euphorbiaceae > Hevea > Hevea brasiliensis. Next base: position 75,553,421 of record NC_079501.1, read on the forward strand.
ATCAAATCATAGTTATGTGGGCTCACTCGGCAATATTTTATATGCTAATTATTGTTATTCCTGTTAACTATTTTGTTTGTCTTACTTGTTTTATTTCTACAGCGCTTTTCGTTTTATAAAAAAAAAGAAGGAAAAAAAATCCCCCTATATTGGGAAGAGGTAAAAGTGTCCCTTCACACACTGAACACTCACACGATGTCCTCACACACTTCAGCCCTATACCCGGGCTTTCTTACCCATTTAGGAAAGTAGGAGGGAGTCATGTAGCGGTACCCGTGGGTTTTACCCCGTTAGTATCCGTGAAGGCTTCTGCTCAAATTGAAACTCGTTCTATTTACTGTGATACCCGTGGAATTTTCCCGATAATATCATGGTTATAGAATGGGGCTCTACTTTTTACAGTAGGGGCAATTTGGGAACCTGTGGCTTTTAGAAAATTAGACCCTGAGCTAAACTATCACGATAGCTGAAGGCCGTAGTAAGCTACCTTATAAGATAGAACTATCCAATTAGGTAGCACTCATCTGGTATCAGGAGTCTCCCTATTCTAGGGCAAAAGGGGCATGCTTACTCTTACCCTATTCTGCCTCAGTTTTCTTTTGTTCGTTTTTGTGAGGGTAATCTTGAATTCTACTGAAACACCTACACATTTTCCTACTTTGATAAATGTGTATGTGTCACCCTGCCAACAGTATAATTCAAAATTACCTAAATTTATCCTGCTAACGAGTTTTTCCCGCAGGCATCACCAAACCAAAAGTCTGTAAAAAGGATAAGCATCATTTTTAACATGGCATCCTCGAGTCAGTCGGCAGAAGAAGTTCAGAATGCTAAACTGTGGTCCAAATCAGTTCATAGTCCAGTACCCCCGCAAAACGATGTTTCCAAGGCATATGCTAGCTTACTGCCTTCATTGGATCTGAACAAAATTGAGGTCGTAATGAAACGACCTCGAGTGCATCTAATGGTTGGAGGTCGCTTCCCGATCAGGTCAAGGCACAATTTGAGGAGAAGTACGGGAAGATTGCAACCTTAATGTGAGTCAAGGTCCAAATCCCAGCATTAAAGGCCATGCTGTCAGTTTGGAGTCCTAAGTATGGGGTATTCTCTTTCAATGATATTGATACAGTTCCCACTATGGAAGAATATCAGGCATTACTGGAGATTCCTTACTCAACGCAGAATCGGATCTACCTACACCTCGAGCATAGGCAGACCTGGAAACGATTGGCACATATGTTGGGTACTTCCCTAGAAGAAGTAAAGTCAAAAGAAACTGTCAAAGGAAACGTGCATGGTTGGTATTAGACACATCTCAAGAAGATGTTAGATCAATACCTCCAAGAGAAACAGTGGGATCGAGCTTCAGTGGCACTCGCCTTGGGAATCTATGGCCTGATTTTGTTCCCGGGACCATTGGGAATCATAACCTGCAGCATGGTGGAAGTATTCTGGGCAGTAGAAAAGCAGGAGGTCAATCCGATACCGGCAATTCTTGCGGAGACCTTATTAACCCTTACCTACTGCAGACAACAGGGCAAAGGGTTCATTAAGTGTTGTCCTCAATTGTTGTACCTCTGGATTATCAGTCACATGTGTCCTATGGAGACAAAGGGATTGACTTGGTACCTTGACCAGCCTCTCATTGAGAAGATGACCCGGTTAGTAATCAGTCCAAAGAATGAACAGCAGTGGCGGGAACGGATTTTAAGTTTTAATAGCCATGATTACTGTTAGAGGAAACTGTGGACGTCAAGTCAATCCATTTTGATCAGCACGGGAGGTAATCAATCGGTATCCCTAATCGGAGTAACTGGATACACAAGTTACACTCCGGCATTGGTAATGAGACAGTTTGGCTCAACACAGTCCAGAATCAACATTGAAGAATATTACCAGAGTCATTTCTACCATGAGCTCAAGGAAGAGGTGAAGATAACTCGCAGGTCTTGGGAAAGCATCTCTCTGATGGAGAGGTCGCCTAAAGGTCCAAGTGCCATACGCGATTATCTTGAATGGAGGGCTGACAGGGACCGAGAACACTCAACTGTAGAATTCAAAGACAGCGACCCTCGCCGAAACGTCCTATTAGAAGAAGCTAATAATCGTCTAGCCGACTCATTACAAAAGGCAAATACCGAGAACTCACAACTGCAAGAACAAATAAAATAGTTGGAGGACCAACAGCAGAACCTTAAAAGAAAGGTGAGAAGACTCAAGGAAGAGGCAAGGCCCGAAAAGATGGGGTTCGAAGAGCAAGAAGTACGGTGGGAAAAGGAAAAAGACTCTCTCTAAGCTGAAATAAAAGAAGTGGAAGTACAGAATAGTAAGCTTCAGGAAAAAATGAAATACCAAGAAATACTCGTTGAAGAGTATAAACAAGAAAACAAAAAGAAAAAGCTCGAATTGAAAGAACAGGCACTACTCATCAACGATATTTTGAAAGAATGTGCTAAGGAAAGGAAGGAGAAAGAAAGACAAGCTGCTCTCTATCAAGAGTTGAAAAAGAATGTTGACCGGCTAGAGAGAATGATAGCACAAGGAAAATAAGAACTATTACCCGAATCCGAGTACGCTCTGAAAGCATTCGACCCTGCCAAACAAGAAGAAAGGTTATATGAGTATCTCAGAAAATGTCATCTCATTATAAAGAACCTCCCAGAGCCTAGGCCGATTGTGACACCCCTTACCCGACTACAGTGTAGCCGAGCAAGTTATGCCACTCAGTGTGCCGGAGCACTCTATTTTATCTTAATTCATTTTTATCGTAGTTTTGAATATAACTTGTGAAATATAATATATTTAAGCCGTTTATCGAAATTATTATTTATTTGAGGTTTCGAAAATTTTTAAAGAAAATCCGGCGGAGTACCGGCTAAAAATGGAGAAAATAGTTCTTCGGAATCTGTGAAAAACACTTCCTATATTCATTTTCCATCATCTCAACTCCATTTATCAAATTCTCAACAATGTTCAATCTCAGTTCTCATTCATCCATCTCATATGATACCATGCATAAATCATAGATAAACATTCACTTTTCCATTTACAACCATACTTTTCATTATTTACATGAATATCAAAATACATTACATAAGTTTCAAATACATATGAGAAAATAAAATCAATTACAAAATACCAAAATGACATCTGGCGTCCTACCAATGCACTGCAGACAGTGAGGTGACACAGACACTATGCAGAACTGCAGGATGGACTTACCCAATTTGTGGTCTACTGGCTCTCGATCAGTATCTTCAGTACCTACGCGTTGCAAAAGCGACGCGCTAAGCATAAAGCTTAGTGGTGCAAATAATAAAATAGAAAGAAATAATATGCAATATAAAAATCATAATTTTTTAGCCATTGTGTTCATAAGAACTGAATAATTACCAACTTAATGTTTAGTTGAGGCTAATCATGTTTTATGATATTAACTTCTTCATGCATTTCGTTAATTATTTTCTTCATGATCTTGAGCTTCTTTGTACTTTTGTAATCATTCCTGATACTTAATTTTCGTATTTTCTTTAATGATCAGTTCAATCACAGTTATACTTTTCCATGCCCAAGTAACCTATACTGAACGATCGATGGATAACGTCGTTGGCCTTTGGACACCGCGGTGCCTCGGGCCGTCATACCATGGGACGCAGAACGTCAACCACGTATGCAGTCAGTATGGCTAAAAAGCCATGATATCACATAATCGGGCATAAAAGCCATGAATACTGGCATAAAAGCCATGAATACGGGCATAAAGCCATGAATACAGGCATAAAGCCTTTCCTTTCGCAGTACTGCTAAAACAATACCCTATTAGCATGCCAAACTATCCAAACCAATCACATTAGGCCTACTAGGGCATTTTGCATTTTTAAGTTTCACAATTTTTGAATTTCAAGTTTTCATGTCACTATTCATTTCATTAGTCAACTAAAATGTTGACTTTTGCATAAACAATAGGTACATTGGTTTTAATACTCCCAACATACCACATTTTGTATTCAAAACTTGTTGGTTTTGGTCACTTTCTCAAAGCTTAGGTCATTTTGGCAAAATTGCCAATTTTTGGTTTTGGTGTCACTATTCACCTCATTGGTCAACAAAAATGTTGACTTTTTGATAGCAAATAGGTGTATTGGTTTTAACACCTCAAAAATACCACATTTTGTATTTCAAACTTGTTGGTATTGGTTGCCAATACCATTTTTAAGCTTAATGCTAATTGAGCAAAATTTTCAGATTTGGTGCTTCATCTTTATTGTTCCATTTGATATTTCTACAGTGGGAATTTGAGGAAATGGTAAACATGAAAGTTGTTCCTTATTCTGTCTAGTTGAATTTCTTTTTTTGAATCACTCCATTTGGAGTTTTGTAGCTCAAGTTATGGCCAAAATAAGTTTACTGTTCACGTGCACTATTCATGCTGCTATATTGGGTGCTGGCAGATTTTTGGTCCAACTTTGGTCAGTAATTTGACCAAATTAAGTTCATAATTTGGTCTAACTTTCTTCATATGAAATGTTCTACTATGCCTTAGGTTTCCATCGGTTCAAGAATCGCCTAAATCCGAGTTTTCTAGAGAGAGTTATAGTCATCCAAACATGGCTGCTCAAATCAAAATTTGCAGAGTTGCAGGTTTGAACAGTGGCTGCCATTGCCATTTGGGTTAGGTTCTGGCCATAATTTGGGGTAGATTCCTTCATGAAAGTTGTTTGTCTATGTCTTAACTTGTTTCTGTAAAAATTTCAGGTCAATTGACCAAATCTACAGTGAGTTATGGCCAAATGAACAGTTACTGTTCATTTGGTCAATTCTGCAGAGGGCTGTGCAGGGTGTCCGGATTGGGGCCAAGTTTTGGTCCTCTTGCTTTGGTCTTTTGGGCATGATTTCTTCAGAAAAAATGTGCCATTATAAGCCTAGTTTCATGTCCAATTGGCCAAACACCAATTAGACTAACACAGCCCAAGTTATGGTAGTGCAAAGGGACTGAATTTTCAGTCCCTATGCTGCTGTCATAGGGCAGATTTCACTTTCACTTTACCATACTATTTTTAAGTTCTAATTCTGGTCAACATACCTAAAATGGTCACTAATTGACCATTAAAATGTGCTCTAACAATTTCCTAAGTCAATTCAATTTTTCACTTCTCAAAACCCTAGTTTTCCCTTATGATTCACACATACACCTAATTAAGCACTTCCATTCACTATATATGTGTATATACACCTTAAGCATAATCTTTAATTCATTCTAAGTCTATTAAAACCATCAAAAACACTCCACCTTTGTTCCTTCCTTAGGGCAGCCAAAATCCATAGCATACATACCCATAAGTTTCATTCATTTACTCCACAATTTCATACTCATTTTTAAGTCCTTAACATGGAACAAGAGATATACATGCATAATTAAGCAATAACCTCTTTAATGGCAGAATTTTCTAAGCTTCAACTCCACTTTTCTTCCTTTCCTTGGCTGCCAAAAATTCATAGTATGTATACACATAATTCTTGTTCATTTTAGTTGAAATTCTCACTCAATACAAGTTACAATTCATGAAAATAAGAAGTTTTAAGTGTCTAATGCACTAACCTTGATTAGGGCTGATTTTTCCCACCTCTAAACTTCACTTTCCTACACTTTCTAGGCTGCCAATAGCTCTCCCAAGATGAGTGGACAAATTTTAATGAAAAGAAGAAGAGATTTTATGGTGGGAAGTGAAGGGAATCAAGCTTGAAACAAGAGCTTCAATGGAGGGAGAGGGGAGTTCACGTTTTGGCTGAAGAAGAAGAAGAAGAGCAGATTTATTTTGGTCCATTTTGACTCTTTTAAGTGTTTTAATAATGCTTATTTGAATGCAATTGGTAGAGACTTGTAAGTGACATCATAAAGATGTCATAAATTGCTTTTTATGGATTTTTCTTTCCTTTTCTTTTCTAATCATTTTCAATTCAATTTTCAACAATATTTATTCATATTTTATGTCACAATATTTATTTACTCAACTGGACAAGTCGGCCAAAAATCACATCTGAAGGCGAAATGACCAAAATGCCCTCCGTTTGGCTTAACGGGTCAAAATTGTCTGTACCGATTGAAATATTTTTCTAGGTATTTTCTTGGCATTCTAATGCCATGGGAACCTCAATAACCCTTCTCTGGAGTCCCAAAAATTATTTTATAATTTTTCTCCCGGGTCTAGAGTTCCTCGTTGCGAGAACCGCAACTTCCCTCCGGTTACCCATCGCTTGGGCACCGGCTCGTTTTACTTGGTTGTATTTTATTTCTAAAAATTTTACTAAGTGTTTCTTATTAATATTTGAGTTAATTTTGGTCCCTCACTTAAGTTTAATTATTTTTCCGGACGTTCTAGCTGTCCGGACCGACACCGGTCACCGGAACAGTAGAATGTACGGAGTGGTTACCGGGAGGGTGTTACACCGATGTAAAGAATACGGTGTATAAATTATTCAGTTAATGAAATGATTTTTGGACCATTGTTTAGCAAATTTGTGAATGAATAATATGACTCCCGTAGGAACTCCCTCGCTAGGGTTATGTGAAAAATTGAATGCGCTATATGGACAGGTATCATAAATGCGCATTCAATCCAGTCATTCACAGTCAGACTATCGAATGATGCCATGATAAAGTTGATGCAATCATCCTTTCGCAGATTTCATTTTGGCTCCCAAATGCCACTGTATCCTTCGTCCGGACCAGGACCTTTAGTTTTTTACGAAATTCGAAATTCATTAAAAATCTTTTTTTTACTCCTTACAGAAAATCAACATTGCTTCAAGCAAGGCAAGTCTGACCAAGCACACGATTCAATCCAAGCGAGTGTACTTAACAAGATCTCGAACAAAGAAGATAATGGAAGATCAGGAAAAAGGTACAGAACCTACAAGGGCAGGTTTCCGAATTGAAGGATCAGGTCTCAGAACTTATGAGACTAATGAGGGAAATGTCCCAGAATAAACACCGCCGTAACCTAACTTACCACTACCTCCTCCGCCTCCTACAACAATGGATCCTCACCAAGCTTCAACTTCTTTTACCTTTCAGTCACCTATTCCGGACCCGACAATCACTGTCAATCCGGCTACCATGAATAATGACCTACCTTACTCCCATTACCCAACCGTTTCAAACACCGACCCATACCCTTCAATTCTAATCCCTCCAGTTCACTCCACCCCTCATCTCCCAACTGGGGGAGCATTTCATGCAGTGGGAGGAGAAAATAAGACGAGAGAAAACGAGAAACTATTTACTCTAGAAGAGAGATTGAGAGCGATCGAAGGACTGAATATGTATGGTTCAGTCGATGTGGCATCGCTCAGATTGGTTCCTGATGTGGTGGTGCCGCCCAAGTTCAAGGTCCCTGATTTCGACAAGTACACTAGGAATTCAGACCCTCACATTCACTTGGCCACCTATATCTCCAAGATGTCCGCTCTGACAGATTATGACAGACTGCTAGTCCACTTCTTTCATGAGAGCCTCTCCGGGGCGGCCCTGAGGTGGTGCATTCAGTTGGACAGGAGCAAACTGCGCTCCTGGAAGGATTTAGCTGATGCCTTCTTAAAACAGTATAAATTTAATTGCGATGTGGCCCCCACAAGGAGGGACCTCCAGAACAGTGCGAGAAGACAGGGAAAGCTTCAAGGAGTATGCCCAGAGATGGAGAGAAAAGGCGGCAGAAGTACACCCCCCGGTGACCGACAATGAGCTATGCTCTCTGTTCATCGAGACTTTGAAAGCTCCTTACTTCAACTTGATGATTGGAAACACTTCCAACAGCTTCTCAGACATCATCCAGGCTGGTGAGAGAATTGAAGCTAATTTAAGAATGGGGCATTGCAGAGTTGGTGAGAACCACAAAGAAAGGCGCCAATTTTGGCAAGAAAAAGGACGGTGATGTGCATTCCATCACCCGGCAGAATAATTACTCCCCACTTCCCCAAAATAACTACCGGCCATATCCTTCCCCTCATGGCCAAACCATCGCAAACATTCCGCCTCCTTTCCCGAATTATCCACACCCACGCCCACAGTATCCCCCACCTACAAATTACCAACCTAGACCACCTCCTCCTCCTGCTCAACCGAGACCACCACAAAACAACCCAAGACCCCCAAGAAACCCTGATCCACCTCTTCCCCTCCCGCTCAGTGAAATATACCGATACCTTGTCGGTATAAATCAGATAGTACCAGTTCCCCTAGACCCAATTCAGCCTCCATATCCCAGGTGGTATGATGCCACTGCCCGTTGTGAGTATCATGGAGGGGCACAAGGGCATTCAACTGACAACTGCGAAGCACTCAGGGGAAGAGTGCACGCTTTAATCCGGAACGGGTGGCTGAAAATTGAGGGAAATGGTTCCCTCCCCAATGTTACCTCAAACCCATTGCCTAACCATAATGCGGGCAATGGTGTAAATATGATAGAGTCTGACGGAAAAAGGTCAACACCGGAGGTAGACGAGCTGATTCCTCACTTTGAGAAAATTTTTGCCGTGGCAATGAGGGAAGGCTACCTTTGCCCTCAGGTATCAGGGTCAGTAAAGGATACGGGATGTCCTTACCATGGAGGGGCAGCTGATTATGAGCCGCGGGACTGTGAGGGATTCAAGCAAGAGGTTCAGAACTTGTTATCCCTCAGAGTTCTGAGATGCCAGACAAGGTTGAAGACGGAAGGGGGAGTGAACACAACTAGATACAGCCAGAATGCTTCTACCTCTAAACCCAGAATCACCTTCTCACCCCTAGTAGCCTCACCACCAGTAACGGTTATCCGAACTCTGCCTCAGCTCCCTGTCACCAATACTCACGCTGTGCCTTGGAACTATAATTTCCAAGTTTTCACTCAAGGAGCGTCAAGCAGTACATCAGCTCCTAATCTTGCCTCACCTCCAGCACCACCAAAACCATGTTTCACTCCTCATGAGCATTTTAAAATGACTTATGCCGGACCTACCACCAGTACTACTCCCCAAGTTAATCTTCAGCCCGTCGCTGCCACAAAATCCTCCTCGCTTGAGCAAGAAGTCGAGTTCATAACTCGAAGTGGGAGATGTTACGGGAACGAAGAGAAAGAAAAGAGGAAAGGGAAAGTAAAAATGGGAGAGTCACTAAAGAATACAGAAGAGGAGGTTGAGAAGACGGAGGAAGTAGAACCTACCGGACCTAAAGAAGAGGAAGAGCTGCTGCTCCAAATAATGAAACAGAGTGAGTACGATGTGGTGGAGCAGTTGAGAAAGACACCTGCCCAAATTTCACTGTTATCGCTGATCCTGAGCTCAGAAGTGCACCGGCAAGCCTTGCAGAGAATCCTGGATCAGGCCTTTGTAAACCCCGACATCACACCGGGGCAGTTTGAGAAGATAGTGGGACAAATCTAGGCATCCAGTTTTGTCACCTTTTCTTAAGAGGAGATAGACCCTGCGGGTTTAAGGCACAATAAAGCTCTGCATGTGACAGTGAAATGTAAGGGTTGTATAGTAGCCAAGGTACTTATTGATAACGGATTAGCTCTCAATGTACTGCCTAGTGCTACCTTGGCTAGGTTGCCAGTTGACCAATCAGATATACGTCAAAGTGCTATGGTGGTAAGAGCCTTTGACGGTACAAGAAGAGAAGTCCTGGGGGACATTGACTTGCCACTTCAAATTGGTGCATGTACCTTCAACGTCACATTCTAAGTGATGAATATTGAACCGGCCTACACTATGTTGCTGGGGAGGCCGTGGATCCATTCCGCAAATGCTGTTCCTTCAACTTTGCATCAGAAAATAAAGTACATCATGGACGGCAAAATCATCACGGTGAGAGGGGAAGAAGCCATATTAGTCACCAAGCCACAATCACTTCCTTACGTGGAAGCTACTGAGGAGTCATTGGAAAGTTCTTTCTAGGCCCTCGAATTACAAGACACCGGAAATGAGGGGGCTATGGCTATGGTGGCCAAAGTAATGTCAAGGAATGGGTATCAAGAGGGCAAAGGCTTGGGAACTGCATTACAAGGAATCGTTGAACCTATATCGGCTATCCAGAAGGTAGGCCGTTGTGGTTTAGGTTATGAGGAAGATGCCCTTATGGATGGGCGATTCTGGATGAGGAAAATGCTTCGGGATCAAAGGTTTGACCAGAAAATGGGAAAAAGGAAGGTAGTCCCGAGAATCGCGGAGATCTTCACTAAACCGGTCATTGAAAATCCGGCAGATGTGGAAGAATCACCTGATGAACCATCCATTGATGTCATCCACCTGGATTCCTTGTATGAGGCTCTGGTCTCGCCAATAGCTGAGGGGCAAGAGCTGGACAACTGGACAGCAGAGGACATCCCTGTACTCAATTTCGAGTAAAGTACCTTTGGTTATCTACACTTGATCATTTTGTCCATGGTGGCAAGTGTAACTCTGTAAATGGACCTTTTTCTTATGGCATAAATATTAATGAATTAATAGCACATTTTAAATCCAATTCTCTCTTTCTTTCCTTTTGAATTCCATCCTTATAATATGTTCTATTTTCATTCATTCAGGACCATTCATCAATTAACACCTAATAATTCAATAGACTCAAAAATTCCTCTGGTTAATTTTGAAATCCCCATAACTGCCATTACTTCAAGTGATTCTGAGGAAGATCTTACAGAAGAAAGAGGTGAAAAGGATGAACCTTTCCTAGTGCCTTGTGGAGACAAAACACGCATCATAAACTTAGGCACTGAAGAAGTAAAAAGGGAACTTAAGGTAGTGGAGAGTGAAGAATTGGGAGATATGATCAGTTTTCTTAGAGAATTCCTGGACATATTTTCCTGGAGCTATGATGATATGGTTGGTTTGGACCCCCAGATAGTGGCGCACAAAATTTCCCTTATTCCGGGGACAATCCCTGTGAAGCAGAAACTAAGAAGAATGAATCCTGACACACTGCTCAAAGTTCAGGATGAAGTCAAGAAACAGTATGATGCTGGGTTCCTGGAAGTAGTTAAATATCCCCAATGGATAGCTAACGTTGTCCCGGTAATGAAGAAGGACAGGAGAGTTAGGGTGTGCGTTGATTACAGGGATCTTAATAGAGCAAGCTTAAAGGATGATTTCCCTTTCCCCCACATTGATGTGTTAGTAGACAATGCTGCGGGATGGGGCAGTGTTCATGCATTGATGGGGCATCTGGGTACAATCAAATCCCAATGGATGAGGAAGACAAAGAGAAAACCGCTTTCATCACTCAATGGGGAGTATTTTGCTATCGGGTCATGCCTTTCGGGTTGAAGAATGCCGGTGCTACCTATCAACGCGCTATGGTCACATTATTCCACGATATGATGCATAAAGAAGTGGAGGTGTACGTGGCTTTTATGCCCGATTATGTGATATCATGGCTTTTATGCCATACTGACTGCATACATGGTTGACGTTCTGCGTCCCATGGTATGACGGCCCGAGGCACCGCGGTGTCCAGTGCCAACGGCCCGTTATCCAGTTTAGTCAGCCTGTCATAGGTTACTTGGGCAGTGAAATTTATTGAAATAAGTTAAGAATATTAGTGATTAAAAATATTAGAAATTAAATAAATGAGTAAGATGACCTAAAATAAATTAGAATAATTATTTATTAGAAATAAATCGAAATGAACTGGACCGATATAAAAATTTACTTATTATGAAATAATTTGAGACAACTTAGAAAGTATTGAGGAAATGCTAAAAGATTAGCAAAGAAAATTATAACACACAAAAATATTGTAAATGCGACTTACATGATAATATAAGCATATATTTATTATTTTTAGATCATTTTTCTTTGTACATTATTACTGTACATTGGCGAAATAAACACTTCCAAAGAAGACTAAATTACGATAAAACATATTAAATTTTAGAATCGCATGTGAAGTATAAATAAATCTTAATTATTTAAATTATGTTTTATTTCTATCTTTATTTGTATATTATTTCCTTGTTATATTATTGCACCACTAAGCAGCAATGCTTAGCGCGATGGAATTGTTTCCTCGCGCAGGTACTGAAGTTAAAGCCCAGCGAATACTAAACAGAGATTTTGGAGTTCTGATCTGCAGAGCGTTCAAGGTTGTCACCTCCTCAGCAATGCATGTAGATAGGGCTCACATTAAGCATATCATGTATTTTGTGTATGTTATTTATTTCTTATATTGTAATATAAATTAGCAAATTGTAATTAATTTGTATATCATGTAAATTAAGGATTTATTTAATTATTGCAAATGATGTAAATTAATGCAAATTTGAGAATTTTGCTATAAGAATGGAGCATGAATGAATTTGTACAAATGAGTATAGATTTGAATTACATAATGATTTTTCAAATGATGATATGAGTATGGAAATGATTATGAAATTAAAATGTATGGATGAGATTTGAAATATGAGAAAATTATGAGAATGATTGATGAGATAATTATGATTAGCATGGATGAGATTTTTTTATTTTAAAATATTGTTGAATTTCAAACAGGTGAATATTGAAATCATAAGCGAAAATAAAATAGGGGAAACTCCACTGGTTTCTCCGTCAAAAAATGATTAATATTAAATTAAACGAGTTCAAAATTATTTAGAAAAAAATAAAGTAAGATAAGTTAGGGTGCTTCGGCACCGATTGTAGCACGCCTTGCTCGGCTACACTGTAGTCGGGTGAGGGGTGTTACATTTATTGGTATCAGAGCACGGTTTAGGTGTTCCTAGGCATAGATAGATGGAAAGGGTTAGTGTGCATAACATGCATTGCATTCATATGAGTCGAGGTGACACTAATGCAGATCTATTTTCTTGGTTATTTTAGGTTAAGGTATGGACTCAGAATCACAGAGGGCAGTAGAGGAAGAAGTAGTCAACCGTATCCCGACTGGGAGTGATATTGAAAATCGGGGAGATCCTGCTCCACCAGTGCAAGAGGTGCCTGTACAACCCCAACAGGCCTTGTTTGAGCAGATGACTGAATTCTTTCAACAGATGACTGGGGTTATTCCACCACTGCCTCAACGAAAATCACCTCTAGGAAAAATTAGGAAGTATGGAGCTATAGATTTCAATGGTAGAAAGGAAGATAATTCTTCAGCGGCTGAGTATTGGTTAAAAAGGACTGAAAGAGTCCTGCAGCAGCTCCATTGCACACCAGAACAGAGTTTTGAATGTGCAGTTTCATTGTTACAAGAAGCTGCATATCGATGGTGGGATGTCGTAACCAAGGTAGTGCCACCAGCCGACGTAACTTGGGAATTCTTTCTGATAGAGTTCAGAAAGAAATATATTAGCTATGTTCATGAAGAGGAACAAAAGAGGAGTGGTGATCAGCAAAAGAGGAAATTTGGACAGTCTAGTAATAAGAGGCCGAGAGAACAGTTAAGTCAGACATCTAATCAAAGTAGGAGATCCAGACCCAGGCCTATACCCAGAAGAGATCAACCAAAAACACTAGTAGTGAGTGCGCCAGGACTAGCAAGAAAATGTGGCCATTGTAACAAGTGGCATAAAGGTGAATGTAGGGGATTGACTGGAGCCTGTTATAGATGTGGGGCCATAGACCATCGTCTGAAAGATTGTCCTAAGAGGAATTTACCACGAACCCAGACAGAGGTCGTGGAAGGACCAAGTACAACAGTAACACCACTTCCAAATGTCACCCAAGCCGGAGAGGAGCAAGAAGCCCCAGATGTGAATTTGAGGTAAAGTATTTCCTTTATGATATGCCTAAGTGTATAATGATATATTCAAAAAGACTAAATAGTACCATATATATAAAAGAAGTAGACAGAGGGAGCAATAGAAAGGTAAAAGAATTATCTCAGAACCCAAAACACCCAGTAAATTTCGAGGACGAAATTTAAATTAGAGGGGAAGAATTGTAACACCCTCACTGTAGCAACTCAGTACATTCTACTGTTCCGGTGACCAGTGTCGGTCCGGACAGCTAGAACGTCCGGAAAAATATTTAAACTGAAGTCAGGAACCATAATTAACTCAAATATTAATAAGAAAAATTTAGTAAAAATTTTAGAAATAAAATACAATTAAGTCAAATGAGCCGGTGCCCAAGCGATGGGTAACCAGAGGGAAGTTGCGGTTCTCGCAACTAGGAGCCCTAAACCCGGGAGAAAATTCATAAAATAATTTTTGGGACTCCAGAGAATAGTCATTGAGGTTCCCATGGCATTAGAATGCCAAGAAAAGGCTTAGAAAAATTTTTCAATCGGTACAGACAATTTTTGTCTGTCAAGCCAAACGGAGGGCATTTTGGTCATTTCACTTTCAGAGGTGATTTTTGGCCGACTTGTCCAGTTAAGTAAATAATTATTATGATCTAAAATATGAATAAATATTGCTAAAAATTAAATTGAAAATGAGTAGAGAAGAAAAGAAAAAGAAAATGAAAGAAATTGGAAATTATGACATCACATGATGTCATTAACAATGCCTCCACCCAATCACCATTTGACAAACTAATAAAAATGGATAAAATATGAATAAATATTGATAAAAGATTAATTAAAAATAAATAAAAAGAAAGTGGATGGAAAATGGAAAAATTAGTTACATATTTTAAATAAAAATTAATTAGCAAATTTGCCTAATAAGACAAATACATTATTTAATATTTAAATTTATATAAATATCTTATAATAATGAAAGAAAACAGATTTTTCTCTTCTCCTCTACTACATTGCCGTCCCACATTCCCACTTCTCTCTCAAAACAAAATTTCCTCCATTGAAGCTTGCTTAAGCTTCCAAACCATGCAAATTTCTTGACCAAAATTCTTAGAAATTTAAAGAAAAATCTTCATCAAGGCATGAACTCCAAGAATAAGCAAGAAAAACCAAGAAAAAGAAGGAAGAAAAAGAAGAAAGAAATTCAGTGGGCAGCCCAAGGAAGAAGATCAAAGTGTTTTGAATGAATTGAAGATTAATTGGAGTAGCTTGGAGTTGATTGAAGCTAGCACACAAAGGTTAGTGCTAGAAATTCTCTTGGAAATTAAAATTATTGCAAGTTGATTTAGGGTTTGCTCAAATATGGAATTTTGTGTTGTGACTTGAATTTGATGATGTTAAGGTTGATTATTGACTATTAGAAGTGTTATAAATGTGAATTGAAGTTTGGAAGTTGGGTGAAATTGAAAATTGGGAGTGCTTCTCTTATGCAGGAAATTTGGACCCATGAGTCCAGGGTCTTGTTTGACCTATAACTGAGGTTGTGTGACTCCAATTGGTATAAGGCCAATTGGAGGTGAAACTAGACACATAATGGCACAACTTTGGTAAAGAAACTATGCCCAGAAAACCAAACCAACTTGACCAAAAGTTTGCCCTAATTCGGGTGACCTGCAATCTGCCTGGGCAAAATGACCAAATGAACAGTATTTGGTCATTTGGCCATAACTCAATCTAGCAAGGTCCAATTGACCTGAAATTTTACCAGCAACAAGTTAAGGTATAGACCAAAAACTTTCATGAAGAAACCTGACCCAAATTATGACCATAACCTAGTCAAATTGCCAACCAAACTTGAGTTACCAAATCTGGCAGAAACAATTTTACCCAGAATTTTGGGTTCTGCCCAATCCGGCCAGTCATGGTTTTTAGGCCATAACTTGAGCTACAAAACTCCAAATGGAGTGATTCAAAAAAGGAAATTCAACTAGACAAAATAAGGAACAACTTTCATGTTGAACATTTTTCCAAATTCCCACTGCAAAAGTGACAAATGGAATAGTAAAGACAGGGCATGAAATCTGAAAATTTTGAATAACATAAGATAAGCTTTGAAATGGTATTGGAAATCAATACCAACAAA
Source organism: Hevea brasiliensis (assembly GCF_030052815.1). Taxonomy (NCBI): domain Eukaryota; kingdom Viridiplantae; phylum Streptophyta; class Magnoliopsida; order Malpighiales; family Euphorbiaceae; genus Hevea; species Hevea brasiliensis. The sequence goes on from NC_079501.1 coordinate 75,569,275, forward strand.
AATAAAATGCAAAATGTGGTATCTTGGTGAACTTAGGTTCAATAAATTTATTATGTATTAAAAAGTCAACAATTTGAGTGAATAGTAATGTGAATAGTAATACAAAGACACAAAGTATAATAACTAAATTGGTAGAGGAAATTAAGGTATGAAATTTGGAATCCATGAAACATTCATGGATTACTTGGAATAGAAATAGTAATTTACCTAAATGACTTAATAAATATTTAAGTTATGTGAGTATATGATTAAGATTTGTATTCTCCTTACTAGTAGGTCTAATAAAACATAAGTAATACCACTTGAATATGAAATGAAATTAAACTAGATGGATTGTTGAGTATAAATAGGATGAGGTTTATATTAAGATTTATGTTTCCATTACAAATAAGATAATAACACCTTGTATGAGTTATCAATTCATATAAATATTGTAATGAATAAATGAATCACATAAAAATATGAATGGAACATTAGTTCTAGTTATAAGAGAAAGGAAGAATGTTTTGAATACAATGGTACATGTGAACCATTGTTTAGAATTGTGATCAATATGAATAACATAATGAATGAATAAATGAACCATATTAATTTATGAATGAGACATTAGTTCTCATTATTGTAGAGAGGAGAAGTATTTTGAGTACAATGGTATAAAAGGATAATTGATGTGAATTGTGATCATATAAATGATCAAATGAATGTATGAATTATAATTGAAATTTATCATGAAATAATAAACTCATAAAACACAATATATTAATATTTAATGATATTATGTGCCCTTGTATTGCCTAGACATGTGTGTCAGATTGGATAGTTTGGCATGCCAATAGGGTATTGTTTTAGCAGTACTGCGAAAGGCTTTATGCCTGTATTCATGGCTTTATGCCTGTATTCATGGCTTTATGCCCGCATTCATGGCTTTTATGCCGTATTCATGGCTTTTATGCCCGATTATGTGATATCATGGCTTTTATGCCATACTGACTGCATACATGGTTGACGTTCTGCGTCCCATGGTATGACGGCCCGAGGCACCGCGGTGTCCAGTGCCAACGGCCCGTTATCCAGTTTAGTCAGCCTGTCATAGGTTACTTGGGCAGTGAAATTTATTGAAATAAGTTAAGAATATTAGTGATTAAAAATATTAGAAATTAAATAAATGAGTAAGATGACCTAAAATAAATTAGAATAATTATTTATTAGAAATAAATCGAAATGAACTGGACCGATATAAAAATTTACTTATTATGAAATAATTTGAGACAACCTAGAAAGTATTGAGGAAATGCTAAAAGATTAGCAAAGAAAATTATAACACACAAAAATATTGTAAATGCGACTTACATGATAATATAAGCATATATTTATTATTTTTAGATCATTTTTCTTTGTACATTATTACTGTACATTGGCGAAATAAACACTTCCAAAGAAGACTAAATTACGATAAAACATATTAAATTTTAGAATCGCATGTGAAGTATAAATAAATCTTAATTATTTAAATTATGTTTTATTTCTATCTTTATTTGTATATTATTTCCTTGTTATATTATTGCACCACTAAGCAGCAATGCTTAGCGCGATGGAATTGTTTCCTCGCAGTAATCAAGTTAAAGCCAAATAATACTAAACAGAGATTTTGGAGTTCTGATCTGTAGAGCGTTCAAGGTTGTCACCTCCTCAGCAATGCATGTAGATAGGGCTCACATTAAGCATATCATGTATTTTGTGTATGTTATTTATTTCTTATATTGTAATATAAATTAGCAAATTGTAATTAATTTGTATATCATGTAAATTAAGGATTTATTTAATTATTGCAAATGATGTAAATTAATGCAAATTTGAGAATTTTGCTATAATAATGGAGCATGAATGAATTTGTACAAATGAGTATAGATTTGAATTACATAATGATTTTTCAAATGATGATATGAGTATGGAAATGATTATGAAATTAAAATGTATGGATGAGATTTGAAATATGAGAAAATTATGAGAATGATTGATGAGATAATTATGATTAGCATGGATGAGATTTTTTTTTTATTTTAAAATATTGTTGAATTTCAAACAGGTGAATATTGAAATACGCCAAACGAAAATAAAATAGGGGAAACTCCACTGGTTTCTCCGTCAAAAAATGATTAATATTAAATTAAACGAGTTCAAAATTATTTAGAAAAAAATAAAGTAAGATAAGTTAGGGTGCTTCGGCACCGATTGTAGCACGCCTTGCTCGGCTACACTGTAGTCGGGTGAGGGGTGTTACAGGGCATAGGTTTATCCTGGTAGCAATCGACTAAATGGGTCGAAGCCACGTCATACGCCCATATTACACAGAACACGTTTCTCAAATTCCTCAGAAACAATATCATCTGCCGGCATGGTCTCCCCAATGAAATCGTCACTGACAACGCCAAGAATCTGAATGGTCCAAAGATTTAGAGATTGTGTGATCAATACAAAATCCGACATCTCAATTCCTCCCCATACCATCCCCAGATGAATGGAGCGGTGGAAGCCGCAAACAAAAATCTCAAGAGGACAATCCGGAAAATGACGGTCACATATAGGGATTGGCATGATATGCTTCCCTACGCTCTTCACGCATACCGGACTTCTGTAAGAACCTCAACCGGGGCAACTCCATACTCATTGGTTTACGGGATGGAAGCAGTATTACCTATTGAAGTTGAAATTCCTTCCCTAAGGATTCTGAAGGAATCAGGGATTGATGAGTCAGAATGGATCCAGTCAAGGTTGGATCAGTTAAACTTGCTGGATGAGAAAAGGTTAACAGCAGCATGTCATGGGCAATTATACCAGAGGAGAATGGCTAGGGCATTTGACAAAAGCGGTCACCCATGCGAATTCCAACCCGGGGACCTAGTTCTGAAGAAAGTGCTGCCAAATCAAAATGATCCTCGGGGAAAATGGTCACCAACCTACGAGGGACCCTATGTGGTTAAAAAGGCATTTTTTGGAGGAGCCTTGATCTTGACCCACATGGACGGTGAAGAATTCCCAAGACCTGTGAATGCTGACACAGTCAAGAGATACTATGCCTAAAAAAAAAAAAAAAAAAAAAAAAGGAAGAGGTAAGAGTGAAAACCCGAAAGGGCGCTCCTAGTAAAATGTGTGAAAGAAGGCGAAAACCCCGAAGGGGCGCTTTCTGTAAAATGAGTGAAGGATGAAAACCCGAAAGGGCGTCCTAAAAGAGCGAGCCTAAAAAAAAAAAAAAAAAAAGGGGGGGGAGGCTAGGGGTGAAAACCCGAAAGGGCATCCCAAGAACAAAAAGGGAGAAATAAGGAATGGGGCATGAAACCTGGGATGAAGAGGAAACTGTCATGGCATGAGGCTTCAGAGAACTTGAAATAATGGCAGTTAAAAGACTTCAAAACCAACCATAAGGAATATGTGAGATCTATCCTTGTACCCTTTTTCTTTGAAACCCTGTCCTTGTTTTTCCTAAAACCATAATAAAGTTATACTTTATTCCCTCTGCTTTTATTTTTCCTGTCTACTCACCCTTTAATACTATCCTTCTCGTTATTTAATGCGCTATTAATCAGTTAAAATTTTGCCATAAGATTAGGATTTAACAATTGATAACCTCACGTACTTTACTATGAGATTTGCAGGGAATGACTAGGAAAAGGGTACACAAAAAGAAAAGAAAATAGGGGTGAAAACCCGAAAGGCCATCAAAAAAAAAAAAAACTAGAGGTGAAAACCCAGAAGGGCGCTTCTAGTCATATAGACGAAGGGGAAGTGAAAACCCGCAAGGGTGCTTTTCGGGAGAAAGTCAAAAAAGAGGAAAAGGGGCATTTGAAGAAATGGGGTCATAGGTCAAGTCTTGCAACTCGTCCTCCATTAATCATTGGCCTTCGAGATTCTGTTAAGTACACTTCATTGGGGAAAAACTTCTTGTGTCCGGATTAGGCTTGCTTTGTAAGTTGATTTTAAATTTCCTGCATTTAAATTTCCTGCTATCAACCTCTGGTTCCTTGATCTAAGTTGATTTTAATTACCTGCAATTTATATTTCCTGTTATCAACCTCTGGTTCCTTGATCTAAGTTGATTTTAATTTACCTGTAATTTACATTTCCTGTTATCAACCTCTGGTTCCTTGATCTAAGTTGATTTTAATTTCCTGCAATTTACATTTCCTGTTATCAACATCTGGTTCCTTGATCTAAGTTGATTTTAATTACCTGCAATTTACATTTCCTGTTATCAACCTCTAGTTCCTTGATCTAAGTTGATTTTAATTACCTGCAATTTACATTTCCTGTTATCAACCTCTGGTTCCTTGATCTAAGTTGATTTTAATTTACCTGCAATTTACATTTCCTGTTATCAACCTCTGGTTCCTTGATCTAAGTTGATTTTAATTACCTGCAATTTACATTTCCTGTTATCAACCTCTGGTTCCTTGATCTAAGTTGATTTTAATTTACCTGCAATTTACATTTCTTGTTATCAACCTCTGGTTCCTTGATCTAAGTTGATTTTAATTACCTGCAATTTACATTTCCTGTTATCAACCTCTGGTTCCTTGATCTAAGTTGATTTTAATTTACCTGCAATTTACATTTCCTGTTATCAACCTCTGGTTCCTTGATCTAAGTTGATTTTAATTTACCTGCAATTTACATTTCCTGTTATCAACCTCTGGTTCCTTGATCTAAGTTGATTTTAATTTCCAGTAATTTAAATTTCCTGTTATCAACCTCTGGTTCCTTGATCTAAGTTGATTTTAATTACCTGCAATTTACATTTCCTGTTATCAACCTCTGGTTCCTTGATCTAAGTTGATTTTAATTTCCAGTAATTTAAATTTCCTGTTATCAACCTCTAGTTCCTTGATCTAAGTTGATTTTGATTTCCTGCATTTAAATTTCCTGCTATCAACCTCTGGTTCCTCGATCTAAGTTGGTTTTAATTTCCTGCATTTAAATTTCCTACTATCAACCTCTGGTTCCTCGATCTAAGTTGATTTTAATTTCATGCAATTTAAATTTCCTGCTATCAACCTCTGGTTCCTTGATCTAAGTTGATTTTAATTTCCTGCATTTAAATTTCCTGCTATCAACCTCTGGTTCCTCGATCTAAGTTGATTTTAATTTCCTGCATTTGAATTTCCTGCTATCAACCTCTGGTTCCTTGATCTAAGTTGATTTTAATTTCATGCAATTTAAATTTCCTGCTATCAACCTCTGGTTCCTTGATCTAAGTTGATTTTAAATTCCTGCATTTAAATTTCCTGCTATCAACCTCTGGTTCCTTGATCTAAGTTGATTTTAATTTCCTGCATTTAAATTTCCTGCTACCAACCTCTGGTTCCTTGATCTAAGTTGATTTTAATTTCCTGCATTTAAATTTCCTGCTATCAACCTCAGGTTCCTTGATCTAAGTTGATTTTAATTTCCTGCATTTAAATTTCCTGCTATCAACCTCTGGTTCCTTGACCTAAGTTGATTTTAATTTCCTGCAATTTACATTTCCTGTTATCAACCTCTGGTTCCTTGATCTAAGTTGATTTTGATTTCCTGCAATTTAAATTTCTTGTTATCAACCTCTGGTTCCTTGATCCAAGTTGATTTTAATTTTCTAGTATTTTAACTCCTGTTACCAATCTCTAGGTTATTAACTAAGGTATGCTTTAGTTCCCTAACTTCGAACACCTAATCATCCAAACTATGGGTCTGAATCTTTACATAATTCCTACACGGGAAAATTTTTCCCTTTAATAGAAATTATGTAAAGAGGGGCAGCTGTCAACACCATATTTTGGCCGATCCCTAGAATCAATAAACTTTGGCCGATCCCCAGAATCAATAAACTTTGAAACCGATCCCCAGCACTAAGTCTCCCTTTGACAGCCAATTACATTTCCGATCTCTTTTTGCTAGATAACCACATTTCTGATCTCTCCTCACAAGGAATTGAACCAATGCTAAGTCCTCATATCAGTTTAAGCCTTACCGGTCTATTAAATCACTCACCGACCTCTCAAACCAATTGTCGAATCTCCTGACCAGTCAAGTACATTTCCGATCTTTCTTGTTAAACAAAATTGAACCTACACTAGATCTTTATGTCACCAGTCTTATTGCCGATCTCTCATTTTAGAAGTTTAGAAATAATCAAGTTAAGATTCCAATCCGGTGTAATGATGATCTCGATCTTAAGTGGGTTCACCAAATTTCCAATTTTAATCAAGTCCCGTTTAGCGTAGGTTCCCTATGATCTCATGCTCATTGTGTTTTCCGATCTCTCACACTTAGGTTAATAATCACTTTCAGTTATTTCAATATACTCAGACAATCAAGTGTTTAAATAATTTAGAAATTTTCCGATCACAACCATTCATCGAACAAAAGAGACATTTCATTTCATTTCATTTCAAGAATTTGTACAAGTCATTCAGCCGGAGGATCACCCTCAGCCTGATCTACATTTTGTCCATCTCCCCTCTCACCCTCAGCCTCCTCCTCACTCTCCTCACCTTCATCCTCGGGAGCCAGGTTGGCCATCCAGGAAAAGTCCTCCTCAGGATAACACTTCTTGAGCTCAGCCAAGAGATCTCTGTGAGCATTCACATAAGCACCAGCCACTCCAGTCACCATTTCTTCTTCTTTCGCCTTGAGCTCCTCAGCAAGGTGAGCGAGTTGAGCAGCTTCATAGGCCCGGAGCGCTTGCACTTCTTCAAGAGCATGATCTCGCTCAGCCAGAACATGAGCTTGCTCGGCCAGCTTGTCCTCATAGAACTTCATTCGCCCCTCAAGTTGAGATATGTAGTCCCGAGCGGATGATAGTTGGGATCAGAGGGAAGCTGCTTCATGACCCATCCTCTCAACCTCTTTACCCAGGCGATGTGCCTTCTCCCGTATGATGTGCTGGTTCACCAAACACTCCACATTCAGGCTCATAGATCGGGTCAGGATGTCATCAAGACTATCCGGAGACAGCCTATCCCGATCCTCCCGTAGGCAGATGGAGGACCCCAACACCTTAGCGAAACCCGGGTTTTCCCGAACAGTCCGGTTCTTCTCCAGCGAGTGGAGTAGAACTTGAGTGTCGTGGGAAAGGGGCCTCACCTGTTGTTAGGAAGGACCCCCTTCCGCGCCCGAAGTAACTGGAGGAGGTGGAGGCGGCTCTTCCTGTCGAGGAGAGGATCGGATCACTTCTACGACCACCGGTCCCGAAGGTTGAGACGAGCCTTCCTGTATTTCCCCGGGCTCATGACGAGGTGTCTGCATCTCCTCGGCCCGCTTCATCTCCCGTACCTTCCGGGAGATCTCCCTCTTTCGTTTCCGGTTCTCCTTGGAGGCTTCGCCGCTTGCCATACCTGCACAAAGAAGAGGTCAGTGAGATCGCTAAGGTCCTGAGATCTGAGATGTAGAAAATACCGATGCCGAGGTCAGAGAGCTGAAGCCCGCGATCTTTGCCGGTGATCAATTCCATAGTCCAATGGTGCAACTCGGCCGTCACTGCATCCAAACAAGAGAACTTCTCTCTGGATGCCTGTTCCTTCAACTCCATCACCATTGCACCCTCTTCCCTATTCAACACGAGATGCTTCGGAATTAAGGGGCCTTGGTGTAGCCAGCTACAAGGGGAACCCTCAAAGCCGTTCGAAATTTTGCTCCTTAGAATGAAGAAGCGGTTCTTCCAATTCTTCAGGGAGGATGGCAGATCGGTGAAAAGCTCGCAATGTGGCTTCGCCTGGAAGAACTAGTACTCGTCATCCTTTCGGCGAGTTAATCTATGCAGTTCGGCGAATACCTTAGGCATAGGACGGAATCCCTTAGCTCGGCAGAGGCCTCGGAAGGCTACTAAAATCCGCCACGAGTTCGGGTGAATTTGAGCTATGCACACTTGGTAAAATTTTAAGACTTCCTTAAAGAAGTCGTCAAGAGAGAACCGCAGCCCGGCTTTCAACTGTTCTTCATATACCATAATCATGTCGTTCTCTTCGAAGAAATGATCGGCACGGTGATCGCCATGACACCGGATAAGTTCATATGAATCAGGCTCAGTGTTGTACTCCTGGCTGAACGACTGCAGATCGGTTTCTTGAATGACCGATGGCAGCTCGTCCATGGGAAGATTCTCTCTCCCTGAGGAAGGCGCATGCCTTGATGATATCGCTTGTCCCCGAGCTGGAACGGAGACCCTAGGAGGTTCAAGTCGCGCGCTTGGCCCGACCACCTCTACTTCATCAGATGACCACGAGAAATGGATGGAAGGAGGGCTCGCCGCTCTCTGACCTTCGGCGCCGCTAATTTTCAAAGGAAATAAAGAATTTAAAATAAAAGAAGGATCAAAACCCTTACCGGAGCTTGATCGGAGTCGGAAGAACTTGAGGAAAGGAGAGAATTTTGAAGTTGTTCGCGAGAGACTGAAAATGGCATAAGGGAGCAACTGGCTAACCCCACCCCTATTTACACTCGTCCGAGCATTTAATGCTCATGATGTTCCAGGCAATGCATTAGTTAGCGGGACTCACCAGCTGTTCTGACACGTCTCACGAATATTCCAGAATTCCATAAGGAGAGACTGGCTAGTTAGGGATCGGCTAATTAAGGCGAATGTTTGGAAGTACAGATCGGTTAAGGGTTGTTCAGTTAGGAACCAAATCGGATAAACACACCAGAGATTGGAAAATAACCAATGCAAAAATAATAAAAATGATAATTGACAAAATAAAATTTTTATTTCCAAAAGATCGGATTACATCATTTGGGCGATCTCTAGGGATCGGATTACATCAAAAGTCGGACTACATCATTTCGGCGATCTCTAGAGATCGGATTACATTGAAAGTAAAATTACATCATTTGGGCGATCTCTAGAGACCGGTGGAACATCCCATCTAAAAGGCTTATGTCAAAGCCTAATCTCGTGGCTGAGTCAAAAGATGTGTTTGACCAGGAGACCGGCTGTTGACATCGGATAGATGTACAGCTTAGATGGGGGGACTATGACTCTCATGAGAATGAGAGAGGTCGTCATCAAAGTTACCGCTCGAAACCGAGCCGCTGTCGGAACACCCAGTGCGGTGAGGAGAAAGATGAATGCCAAGGAGCAGTCACCGGTGTTGAGGGGAATATTAGCAGTCTTCTCGCTCGAAATCAGTTCGCCATTTGAATCGGTCGAATGATTCGAGATCGGCACGATCGAGGTCCGCGATCCAGATCGGTTAATTAGTCCAGTTCTCTCACCATCATCAGATAAGGTTATCATGATTATTCGATCACCGGGATCGTAAATTTTCAGTCGGGGAATAAAAAGGTCCATCGGAAAAAGATCAAAAATCACAATCATGGCCGGAACCACTGCCGGAACAACTAGAGCAGGAAAGTATGGAGAAAAAGAGGAAAATCGAATGGAGAAAGTTTTTGGGTCAGGGGTATATATAGGGGGAGATCAAGCATTTATTGCTAAGCAGAAAACGAAGCGGACGTTTTGGGAATCGAGGGAAATTAATGCTTTGACCAGACCGGACCTGATTAAGGGGAGGACCGGAATGATACAGATCGGAAGAAGGGAGGCCGGTATAAAAGATCGGAGAAGGATCATGTTAAGAAGATCGGAAAGGAAGAGAGAGCAGAAAACAAAGAGAATAAGGCGCCTACCGCTGTCGTCATAATCAGAGCCGAGGTAGTTAAAGCGTTGCAGGTGAAATCTCAACCGCACGCCCAGAATCGCCCGCATTACTGACAGGTGCCAGAATATGTCATGACAGCGCTGTACCTTCCAATCTCCACCGTTGATCCGACTTGTAAGGACGAGCCCGGGGCCCTTGGATCAAAGAAGAAGACAACAAGACCAACGCCTTTCACTCCTAGCCCTTGGATTGCCCCGGACAAGAGAATTTGGGACCGTCAGATTAGAAGAGGAAAAGGACAAATATTCTGAAGGGGATCTCGGCCGTCTGTTCTGATTCTCTTTAATTCTTGAGCCTCGGATTATGTCCTTTGAAATCTTAACCTTCCATCTCCCTCAAGATAGATCCTGACCCTTCAGGGCAAGCACCCGGCCCCTATAAATACCTGCATGAAAAACTGTTCAGAGGGGGACAAAAAGAAAGGAGGTAGTTACTATAGCGGAAGAACTCTGAAATTTAATTTAGATCGTTACTCTGCTTTCATAAGAAGAACTTTTGGAACCAGTTTCCTGAAGTGTTTTCTTAAAAGATTATGAACACTGAAACTCTCCATTTTCAGCTCGTTCATTATCCCGTAGTGTTCACATTTTTTTGTTCTTTGTTATCTTTATTTTCACTTCCATCGTCCATGCTCAATCTCATTTAAACTCGGGTACAATTCTGACTCGATTGCATTTAGTGAAGCACTCTTTGTTCCAAGGCGAACCTTAGTCTCCCGGCTATCAACTTACAATCTTATTACGTTTTGTGATTCTGTAGTTAGTTCATTAGATTCGACTCCTTACAGGTCATTGTTCATATTGCCATTATATTAAGTTTAGTTCTTATTTTACGTATTTCCTTTCTTCTTTTTTTTATGCATGTTATTTTCTTTAAGTTCATATCACGCTAGAAAAATACAAAGAAAGGTTGTGCTCTAGTTTATTTCCGTGTCGGCCAATCCATACCTTTGTTAATCTTTATTATTTCTGAATGCAAGTCATCTAGTCCCGAGTAATGTATAAGTGGTTGGATGAAATGTAGGTGACGGCAACTTAAGAGTCCCTTTGAAATAATGAAAGGTCTAAATAATAAGACAGGAAAATGGTGAAGCCGAGTCACTAGAATAACTCAATAGGTCATTGGGCAAGACGTCATAAGACAGAGTAAAACCAAACCCTGGATAACTAAATGGAATAGATCGGCTATCGAAAATGCAGGTGAGGTGACCATATAGGAAGGTTGGAGGATTCGGTTTGGTATCCCCTGCTCAGTCCTAAGGTACCAACAAGCCAAAGAAGTCTTGCTCAGACCCCCTGACACCTTTGAACGTCAGAACCCTTAGCCTAAGGTCCTCTCGATAGGTAAAATTTAGAGAGATTGGAAAAATCCTTATCGGACTACCGTTTAAATAAAAGAGAGCGGAAAGGAGTCCTTATCCGATCCTCAACCAGAATTTTAGCAAATAATTTAAAAAGAGATCGGAGGAGGGTTTCTTATCCTATTCTCACCTAAAACTTTAATAAACAACTTAAAAGAGGTCGGAGGAGAGTTCTTATCCGATCCTCAAGCTAAAATTTTAATAAATTTTAAAAGAGGTCGGAGGAGAGTTCTTATCGGGTCCTCAAGCTTAGAATTTTTTAATAAATATATAAAAGAGATCGGAGGAGAGTTCTTATCGGATTCTCAATCCAAAATTTTAATTAAAGGAGATCGGAGGAGAGTTCTTATCCGATTCTCAATCCAAAATTTTTAAAGGTGATCGTAGGAGAGTTCCTATCCGATTCTCAAATTGAAATTTAACCAAATAGCCCCTTCAAACAAAATTAACATACAACAGTAAATCACTAAGGTTGTCTCATTTACTTATGTATCTGGGTAATCCGAATTTAGTGAAAAATTAAATATTCCTTTTTGTTAAAAGGATTAACATTTCCATTCAAGCCCTCCTAACTAATTTATAAAAAATGCAAAGTTAAATCTACTTACCCTTATTAAGGGACGAGGTGGGGTGCCTAACACCTTCCCCACCCGTTTACGGACCCCGAACTTAGAATCTCTGTTTTGAAGTGGTTTTATTTCAATGGTTTTCTTTAGTTTCCCTCAAAATTAAAGTGGCGACTCCTCATTCTTTTCCACTTCGGTGAGGGTTCGTTCAGGCGACCGCAAAACTCCTTGCGATAGCCTCCTGGCCCGAATGATGGTTCCACAGCACTTTTACCAACGGTATTTGCTTGTTCCGTAGCTGCTTCACCTCATAAGCCAGAATCTCTATGGGTTTTTCCTCATATGTGAGGTCTGGATTCACCTCAATCTCTTCTACTGGTAGTACATGAGATGGGTCTGATTGATACCTCCTCAACATAGACACATGAAAGACGTTATGCATCTTCTCCCACTCTGGAGGTAGTGCCAACGATATGCCAAAGGACCCACTCTCTCCAAAACCTCATATGGCCTGATGAAACGAGGACTCAATTTCTCCTTTCTACCGAATCTCATAATTTTCTTCCAAGGGAAAACCTTGAGGAATACTTTCTCACCCACTGCATACTCAATATCTCTTATCTTCAGATCAATATAGGACTTTTGACGGTCTGATGCAGCTTTGAGTCGATCTTTAACCAATCTGATTTTCTCCTCAGTTTGCTGAAAAATTTCTGGCCCAATCATCTTTCTTTTGCCTACCTCCTCCCAACACAACGGGGTTCTACATTTTCTGTTATACAAAGCTTCATATGGAGGCATCCCAATGCTTGATTGGTAGCTGTTGTTGTAAGCAAACTCAATCAAAGACAAGTGCGTATCCCAATTGCCCTTAAACTCAATCACACAAGCCTGTAGTATGTCCTCCAAGATCTGAATTACTCTCTCAGACTGGCCATCTGTCTGTGGGTGGAATGTCGTGTTGAAGTTCAATCTAGTTCCTAGGGCTCTCTGAAGACAACCCCAGAATCTAGAAGTGAACCTAGGATCTTTGTCTGGTACAATGGATACTGGCACTCCATGCAGTCTTACTATCTCATTAATGTACAACTTGGCCAATCTTTCTAAACTGTAGGCTATCCGGATAGGTAGAAAATGAGCAGACTTAATCAGTTTGTCAACAATGACCCATACTGCACATGGCTCTTCTGTGTCCTCAGAAGTCCCATCACAAAATCCATAGTTATTCTCTCCCATTTCCATTTTCGGTACTGCTAATGGATATAACAAACTAGTTGGTACTTGATGCTCTGCCTTCACTTGCTGACAAGTTAGGCATTTGGAAACAAATTATGCTACATTTCTTTTCATACCCATCCACCAGTAATGTTCTTTTAGCCCTCTATACATTTTTGTGCCACCAAGGTGCATAGCAAAAGGAGACTCATGTGCTTCCTTCAAAATGATCTGTCTCAAGTCAACATCATTAGGAACGCACATTCTGCCCTGGCGTAGCAATAGACCGTCATCTCTCACTAAGAACTCAGGTTTCTTGCCCTGTCAGACTTCTTCTAACAGCTTCTGATACTTCTGATCATTCTGAGTAGCCATTCTGATCTGATCAATCAACACTGGCTGTACATGCCATGCAACTGCTGTCTGCCCCTCTTCATTAATTTCTAGGCTGGCATGCAATACTCTCAACTCGTGTACTATAGATAAAGGAGAAACCCGTAGACTTGCCATAGTCTTGCTACTTAAGGCGTCAACCACCACATTAACTTTCCCTGGCTGATTGTCTATCAGACAATCATAGTCTTTTATCAACTCTAACCATCTCCTCTGTCTCAAATTCAACTCTTTCTGAGTGCCTAGATACTTCAAACTCTTATGATCTGTGTAGATATAGCACTTCTCCCCATACAAATAGTGTCTCTAGATCTTAAGAGCAAACACAATAGCTGCAAGCTCCAAGTCATGTGTCGGATAATTCCTCTCATGCGGTTTTCAGCTGGCGTGATGCATAGGCAATGACTTTCCTTTCTTGCATCAGTACACAGCCTAACCCATTGTGAGAAGCATCGCTATAAACTGTATACTCTTTACCTGGGGTAGGTAAAGTAAGGACTGGAGCCTCAGTCAAACATCTCTTCAACTCATCAAAACTCTGTTGGCATTTATCCGTCCTCTGAAATTTCACATCTTTTCGAAGTAACTTAGTCAATGGAGATGCCAACATGGAGAACCCCTTCACAAATATGCGGTAGTATCCAGCTATGTCACACCTTATCCCTAGTAAGGCATGACATGTTCCGTAGCATACCTAAGGAATTACTGAACTCCATCTACCGATAACCCATTAGTTATGCTACAAAGGATTTTAAAACAAATCATAGCTTTTATCTTATCAATTCTTTTGCGGAAAACTGCATAAAAATAGTTAAAATTACTTGTAAACATTCATTGGAAATAATGATAGACTAAATATTGCAAAAGTTACATTTTCATAAGTCTCAAAGTAAAATACAAAATAGTTACAAACTTAAAATGTGATAGCAATGCAATGCTTTTAAATACAAACTGCTCAATGTCCGTACATCCATACATATAGGTACAAAATACATCAAAAGGAAATTACAGGGGTATACCTACAATATATACCCACAAACAATACTAAAATGCTGCTTCCAAGTCTCTCACTCAGTAGCCTTCTCCTTTCCCTTAATCACATAAAGATAAAGAAGCTATCACTGAGTATATCACTCAGTGGTGCACAACTAATAACTTTAAAACTTAAGGTAAAACACAATTTGTCAAAGCATAATAAATCACATTTTTCTTAAGCATGAAAACTTCACAATAGTTCTAAGTCCATAAGAGCCATTTATTGGAATAACATTTCAAATGAAAAATCACACTTCATAAATCACAATTCACAAAGCATTAGTATTGCCAACATCAACACACAGTTTAGGCCATGACACAAAATTTCACAATCAGTGCCGTGTTGTACACCACGATAAAGCAATCTCAACCTCACTAACCGTTATTAATGAGGGAAGGGCTAGCTAGCTAATGAGTACTCATGTAGTCTTACCCCACTAACCGTTATTAATGGGAGACATAATCAATATCAATTATCAACCCCAAGTAGCCGTTACTACTAGAGAGTTTCGAAAGGGACTGTCATGCTAACTGTGGTTTCAAAACAGTTTCCAAAAATTTTCCACTCAACAATCACGTTTATAAACCAATAAACACATTCAAATTCATCATAATATCCATATAAAGGTGGCAACACCCAAATTTCTCAAATGCAAGAGAAAAATTATATTTTAGTCAAAGTAAACTTGTTCAAAGAAAACTCATTCAAATAAACACATTCCAACAATTTACAAGTTTAAAAACGAAGAAAAGGTTAGTTGTGCACAAACCTTCAATGCTCTCCTTTCTCTTTACTCACTATTCCTTGTCTGTTCCAACTTCTTTTTCTACTGAAAAAACACAAATAAAATACCTCAATACCAATCTCAATTGCTGCCAAGAACTCATTACATGCATATCTAATGCATCCCAAGTTAGCTTTGAAAATTTTAGAATATTTTGGTTTTGGGACAGCTTGGTGCCCCAATATTTGAACCTAATTTGTACCTAGTTTCGATCATAATTTGATGAGGCATTCTTCATGAAAATTGTTCATCTAGGTCTTAACTTTATTTTCCTTTTTGAATCTCCTAATTCGGAGCTGTGTAGCTCAAGTTATGCCCAAAACACAATTACTATTCACGTCACTGTTCATGCTACAGATTTAGATCTGGCAGATTTATCGATCCAACTTTGTTTAGCAATTTGATCAAGTTAAGTCCATAATTTGGTCTAATATTCTTCATACGAAATGTTCTACTATGTCTTAGATTTCCATCGGTTCAAGAATCACCTAAATTGGAGTTTTCAAGAGAGAGTTATGGCTATGCAAAGTTTACTGTTCATATGGTAAATCTGCAATTCTATAGATTCAGTGATTCAATTTTGCTCAGTGATTTGATTCGGTTAAGTCCATAATTTGGCCTCAAGTTCTTCATATGAAATGTTCTACTCTGTCTTAGGTTTCCATCAGTTCAAGAATCGCCTAAATCGGAGTTTTCTAGAGAGAGTTATGGCCATGCAAAGTTTACTGTTCATATGGTCAAATTCTACAGGTTCCAGATTTCTGTCTCCAAGTTCAAGGCTCATTTCGGATAGGTTAAGGTCATTTTCGGGGCAAGGTATCTTCATGAAAATTCTAGCCCTATGTTTTACGTTTCGTTTTCAATTGGTTTCATCCCAATTGGAGTTGTGTAGCTTAAGTTATGGGTTTCCAAACACACTGAATTCAGTGTGCAAAATTCTGCCCTAAGTTCAATTTTTCATTTGTTCAATTACTTCCACTAACCAACCTCAATTCACATTTAATTTACCCAAAATGACTATAATTTAGAATTAACACATCAATGGCACTTCCTAGCACAAAACTTACAATTTTCAAACACCAAAGTTTGCAATTTCCCTAATCTACCATTTCATTACCTGCATTCATCAACCCAATGTCAATTCAAACTAAATAAACCTCAAATGACCATAATTTAACACTACACACACCAATTTCACTCTCTAGCACCAAAACCCAATTTTCCCATGAACTATCTTCTATAATTTAATTTATGCAATCCCATGAAATCTTACTACTCCCAATCATGCATACTACCTCAATCTAACTTAGATTTATCATCAATTTAACTAAAATACATCAAAACCCTAATTTTCCCTAAGTTGGCCAAAACCCTAGTTTAGGTTCCATGCATGTTTCCTTTCAATTTCTCATGAAATTGCATCATAAGTTAACTTCATTCAAGGCTTATACAACTAATCTAACATTAAAAGAAACTTACCTCAAGTGACCACTTCTAATCTTCAATTTCTTCTAACTCTTTTGTTCTCTTAGCTTCTAATCTCTCAATGAAAGATAAATTTGATGTTTTCTACCAATTAGATAGAAAACCCATGGAGAAAAAGTGGGGAAAATCAATGGTTGAGAGAGGTTGTAAGTGGAAGAATGAAGAGAGAAGATAGAAAAGAGAGGGAGAGGAGGTGTGTGGGAGGGCAACTAAATGAGGGAGGGAGGAAGATGGCTTTCTTTTATACTTATCCCAATTATTTATTTATTTAATTAATTTTTATTGAGTTGTCCAAAGCCCATTGGTCCTCAAATTTTAATTGGGTCAAAATGGACCTAAAATTCTAAATTTTTGTTTCTTTTATTTTCCTTTCACTTTATACTTGAATTCTTTTCCTAAAAAAATTATTCCATAATTCAATTCATTAATTTCACTTAAATTAATTAACATTTTGGTTAAAAGTCAACTCTTGAGGTGAATTGACCAAAATGCCCCTCATCGGTTCATAATCCCTCTTTTTCAATATACCGGTGGATCCTTATATTTTTGGGTCACTTGAATTTTTATTGTGTCTATCTCAATTAATTTTCTATTTATTTTTGGTCCTCAAGGTGTCTTTAAATAGTACTAGTCACGGACCAAAAATGGTACTATTCATAACTCGGAGGTTCGGGGTGTTACAAGCTAAACCTAGAAAACTGCGAATCTTCGTGATATTTCTGGGTGGTCTCCAATTAAGGACAGCTTCTATCTTACTTGGATCTACCTTGATGCCCTCTACTGATACTTCGTGCCCCAAGAAGGATATTTCCTTCCACCAAAACTCACACTTCGACAATTTGGCGTATAGCTGTTTCTCCCTCAAAGTCTGTAGTACAATCCGCAGATGTCTATCATGCTCCTTTGCACTTCTAAAGTAGACCAATATATCATCTATGAATACCACAACAAACTGGTCGAGGTATGGTCTGAAGATAGTGTTCATCAAATCCATAAAAGCAGCAGGAGCATTAGTTAACCCGATTGGCATGACCAAGAACTCATAATGGCCATAGCGGGTTCTAAAGACAGTTTTAGGAATACTCTGCTCTTGTACTTTTAGCTGATAATAACCTGATCTCAGATTAATTTTAGAGAACACAACTGCACCCCTCAACTGATCAAACAAGTCATCAATGCGGGGCAATGGGTATCTATTCTTTATTGTCACCTTATTCAACTGCCGGTAATCAATACATAAGCGGAGAGTGCCATCCTTCTTCTTAACAAACAACACTGGTGCTCCCCAAGGTGACAACTAGGGCAGATAAAGCCCTTATCAAGCAGCTCTTGCAACTGCACTGTCAACTCTTTAAATTCTGCTGGTGCCATTCTATATGGTATTATGGAGATTGGGTCCACACCAGGCATAACATCAATTTCAAACTGCACTTCTCTTTCTGTAGGTAATCCTGAAAATTCATTAGGAAACACATCCATAAAGTCACATACAGTAGGATGTCTTGTGACACCCCTTATCCGTCTACAGTGTAGCCGAGTAAGATGTGCCACACAGTATACCGGAACACCATATTTTATCTCAATTATTTTTATCTTTCCTTTTTTTTTATCCTTCCTTAATTTATTTCTTCATGATTATGAAGAGTAATTTGTGGAATTTAACTCATTTAAGTCATTTATTGAAAATTTAAATTAATTTGAGGTTCCGAAAATTTTATAGAAAATCCGGCAGAGTACTGGCTAAAAATGGAGAAAACAGTTCTTCGGAACCTGTGAAAAACACTTCCAATACATTTTCAATCATTCTCAAACTCTATTTGTATCAACATAATCTCAATATTCTCAATCATTTCTCACAACTTCTTCTATTTGACATTCATTCATTCATTTCACATGATGATCATGTTCAAATCATCAATAAATTCTAAATTTTCATTTATAAACACAAATTACAAATATTTGTATTACCACTAAAATATATTATATGAGTTTTAATTTATACATGAGAAAGTAAAAGTTTAATTACAAAATACAAACAGTAGTGTGACACCCCTTAATTTATTTCTCCTTAATTTATTTCTAATGGTTATAAAGTGCAATTTATGAAATATAATTTATTTAAGTCATTTATTGAAATTATAAATTTATTTGAGGTTCCACAAATTTTATAGAAAATCCGGCAGAATACCGGCTAAAAATAGAGAAAACAGTTCTTTGGAACTTGTAAAAAACACTTCCAATACGTTTTCAATCATTTCCAAACTCCATTATATCAACAAAGTCTCAATATTTCTCAACAATACTTCCATTTCTCATTCATTCATTTTACATGAAATTCATATACAAGTCATAAATAAATACTCAATTTTTCATTTATAAACACAAATTTTCACTATTTACATTAATACCAAAATATATTACGTAAGTCTCAATTATACATAAGAAAATAAAAGTTAATTACAAAATACCAAAATGAGATCTAGTGTCCTACCAATGCACTGAAGTCTGTGAGGTGACACGGACACTATACAGAACTGTAGACGGCCTCACCCAGTCTGAGGTCTGCTGGGCTCTCTGTCTGTCTCTCCAGAATCTACGCGTGGCAAAAAGTGACACGCTAAGCAATAATGCTTGGTGGTGCCAATAATAAAATAAAAAGAACTAAAAGTAAATAAATATGCAGTAAATGTATTGATGCCTCATGCAGACAAATTTTCGATAATTATTTGTGGTCTTATTTATTTGGTACTTGTTATATTCATTATTTCATTAAATTTATCAATTTTTATGTTTGGTTGCCCAAGTAACCTATACTGGATGTCTGGACTGGATAAACGGGTAAACTGACACTGGGTATCAAGTACCTCAGGCCGTCATACCATTGGTCACATATGTATCTCCCAGTGTGCAACAGAACAGCTGATAAGCTGTAATAAATATTAGGCACAAGGCCAAGTATCACCATAATTTCAGAATGACTAAAAGCCATAAAATAACAGAATGGCATAATGCCATGTGCAGTACTGCTAACTGAACCCTATTGGCATGCTAACCTATCCAAACCAATCTTACTAGGTGTACTAGGGCATGTTACACTTTTAAATTTTATAACTCTTGAAATTGAAGTTTCATTGTTACTGTTCATTTCATTAGTCAACTAAAATGTTGACTTTTTCATAGACAATAGGTATATTGATTCTAATATCCCCAACATACCACATTTTGCATTCTAAAGTTGTTGGTATTGGTTGCCAATACCATTTCAAAGCTTAGTGTTGGTTATTCACAATTTTCAGATTTCAAGCACTAAGTTTACTATTCCATTGGTCATTTGTACAGTAAGAATTTGGCAAAATTGTCTTCATGAAAGTTGTTCCTTATTGTGTCTAGTTACATTTCATTTTTTGAATCACTCCATTTGGAATTTTGTAGCTTAAGTTATGGCCTAAATACCATAACTGGCTGGATTGTAAATTTTCTAGATTTTCTAGACAGAACCAATCTACAGTGTTTTGTACACTGATGGCAGGTCAATTTTTGAACATATTATGATCAAATTTTGGATTTGGTTTCTTCATAAAAGTTGTAGGTCTATGTCTCAGCTATCTGCTGGTAAAATTTCAGGTCAATTGGACCTTTCTACTCTGAGTTATGACCAAATGAATAAACACTATTCATTTAGTCATTTTGCCCAGGTAGAATACAAGTCACTCGGATTAGGGCAATTTTCAGGTCAAGTTGGTTTGGTTTTTTGGGTAGGGTTTCTTCATCAAAGTTGTGCCATTATGTGTCTAGTTTCATGTTCAATTAGCCTTGCACCAGTTGAACCTATACAACTCCATTTATAGCTACCCAAACCTGCTGGACTCACTCTCAGTCCTGCAGGTCACCAAGGGCAGCATGCCTAAATTCAACTCCAACATTCTTACTCACTTCAATTTCTCCTCACACACATTCAAATGGTTACTAATTGACCATTACAAAGTTAACATACCATTACATGAGCAAACCCTAATGTTATTCAAATGTCCAAGTTTTCAAGTTCATTCATGCACTATACTTGCATTTCACTTACACAAACATGTTCAATCATTGATCTAATACTAAGGGCAGCTCATAAACACTTTACTTCAAGTAAATTCATCAAACCGTAGCCATCCCTAGGCTGCCGAAATTGTAGGGATGAATATACATAAGTTTTATTTTGTTTTTCTTACACTTTTCCACTTATCTCATGCCAATAAACATGAATTAAGTAAAAGAGATAGGAAATTGGACACTAACCTCTTTGGGCAGAATTTCAAGCTAACAAAACTTCAATCCTTTCTCTTCTTTTTGCTACAACTAGCTTCTCCAAGATGTGGGAATGATTTTTAGTAAAGTGAGTCTAGGGTTTTGTGGGGTGGAAGCCTAGGAAAATCAAGCTTTAAAAGAGGAAATGGAGAGAGCTTCTTGGCTATGGTGGACGGAAAGTGAGGAAGAAGAAAGCAGATTTCTTTTTTTTTTTTGTTTTCTCCCATTTTATCTCTTTTTATTTGTTTTAAGTGGGCTTGGTTAAATGGAATTGGTGAAAAAGGGTTTAATGACATCATGTGATGTCAAAATTGACATTTTATCTCATATTCTTTTTTTTTCTTCTCTACTCATTTTCAATTTAATTTTTAGCAATATTTATTCACATTTTATGTCGTGATAATTATTTACTTAACTGAACAAGTAGGCTAAAAATCATCTCTGAAGACGAAATGACCAAAATACCCTCCGTTTGGCTTAACAGACCAAAATTGTCTGTACCGATTGAAAATTTTTTCTAAGCATTTTCTTGGCATTCTAATGCCTTAGAAACCTCAATGACTCTTCTCTGGAGTCCCAAAAAATTATTTTATGAATTTTCTTCCAGGTCTAGGGCTCCTAGTTGCGAGGACTGCAACTTCCCACTGGATTACCCATCACAAGGGCACCGGCTCATTTAACTTGGTTGTATTTTATTTTTAAAATTTTTTTTAAATTTTTTTCTTATTAATATTCGAGTTAATTATGGTTCCTCACTTTAGTTTAAATCTTTTTTCAGACGTTCTAGCTGTCCGGATCGACACCGATCACCGAAACAGTAGAATGTACGGAATTACTACAGTGAAGGTGTTACAAGTACCAAAATACCAAAATGGGACCTAGTGTCCTACCAATGCATTGTAGTCTGTGAGGTGACACAGATACTATGTAGATCTGTATACAAGCCTCTCCTAGTCTGTGGTCTACTGGGCTCTTTGTCAGTCTCTCCAGAACCTACGCGTTGCAAAAGCGATGAGTTAAGCATAAAGCTTAGTGGTGCCAATAATACAAGAAAATATAATATACAAATAAAAGTAAAAATTTCCTAGTTATTGTGTTTATAAGAAATAAATAATTACTAACTTATTGTTTAGTCGAAGGCTAATCACGTTTTATGATATTAACTCCTTCTAGCATTTTATTAATCATTTTCT
The DNA here is from genome assembly GCF_030052815.1 of Hevea brasiliensis. Lineage (NCBI taxonomy): Eukaryota > Viridiplantae > Streptophyta > Magnoliopsida > Malpighiales > Euphorbiaceae > Hevea > Hevea brasiliensis. Next base: position 75,591,289 of record NC_079501.1, read on the forward strand.
TGATAATTTTGAGTTTCTTTATTTTATTGTAACCATTCTTGTTCTTTATCTTGATATTTAATTTTCTTATTTTCTTTAATAATCAATTCAATTAAAATTATACTTTTCCATGCCCAAGTAACCTATACAAATTGATCGGACTGGATAAACGGGTAAACTAGCACTGGGTACCAGGTACCTCGGGCCGTCACACCATTGATCACAATGTGTTTCCCAGTGTGCAGACAGAATGGGTAATAAGCCATAAAAGCAATAAGGCATAAAGCCAAGTATAACATCATAATCAATATAGCCATAGGCTATCATATCACAGAATGGTATGAAGCCATACATCATATGCAGTACTGCTATCAGAACCCTATTGGTATGCCAACCTATCCAAACCAATCACATTAGGCCTACTAGGGCATATTACAAAGTCATTTCTTGAATATTTGTACTTAACATGTAAGGCTACTATTCATTTGGTCATTTAAGTTAAAATATTGACTTTCTCATATATAATAGTTACATGAGTTTTAATCACATAGATTTACCACATTTTGGTTTCCAAAAGTGTTGGCATTAGTTGCCAATCCATACTTCTAACCATTGGAGAATAATTCAAAATTTCAGTTTTTGGGTGCTAGAGTTCACTTTCCATTAAGCCATTTTACTGTGAGAATTTGACCAAATGTTCTTCATCAAAGTTGTTCCTTATTGTGTCTAGTTACATTTCTTTTTTTAAATCACTCCATTTGGAGTTTTGCAGCTCAAGTTATGGCCCAAACACCATAACTGGCCGGATTGCAATTTTTCCAAAATTTCTGGGCAAAATCAATTCTGCAGTTTTTCGTACACTGACTACAAGTCAGTTTTTGGACATGTTATGGTCAAAATTTTGGGTTTGTTTTCTTCATGAAAGTTGTAGGTCTATGTCTCATCTTTCTACTGATAAAAATTCAGGTCAATTGAACTTTTCTACACTGAGTTATGACCAAATGAATGAACACTGATCATTTGGTCATTTTCCAGGGACTGCATATTGGTCACCTAGATTAAGTCAATTTTTAGAGCCACTTAGGTTGGTTTTCTGGGATAGGTTCCTCCATCAAAATTGTTGAATTTTGTGTCTAGTCTAGCCTCCAATTGGCCTTGTACCAATTGGAGTTACCTAGCTTGAGTTATGTCCCCAAGAACACACTGAACTCAAAGGGTCCAGAATGCACACTTAAGGCAATCTAATTCTTTACATTAGTTAATGTCACCAATCACTCCATTTCCAATTCAAACTACACCAAATGGTCACTAAATGACCATTACAACATCATTTTGTGTTCAATTGCATCTACCCCCATATTTGAGTTTTAAACCCTGGCCCTAAAATTCCAAAGTTTCATTTTCTTGCACTAAACTCATAAACCAATATTTTAAGTGTTACAATCATATCAAGGGTAGCCTATTCACTCATTTAATCCAAAGATATCATCAAAACCATAACAAGTCCATGGCTGCCAAAAATAGGGTAACACCTTAACATATTTATTTTAATGGAATTTCATATATCTTAGCTCAAATTTATCATTCTAACAAGAATTTAAATGAAAGAGTCAAGGAATTGGACACTAACCTCAATTAATCACTCTTCCAAGTTTCCAAATCTTCCTTTTTCCTTCTTATTTTTGCTGGCTAGAGGTTGTTTAAGATGCAAGATGAATTTTTAGTAAAGCAAGTTAGTGATTTTAAGATGATTTGGTGGGTTAGCTCAAGCTTGATCAAGCTTATATGGAGTTTTCTTTCCTCTCTCTCTCTCTCTCTACGTTTCTACTGCCCAAAGGTTGAAGATGGATGTCCAATTTTTCAATTTTTATCTCCTTTTATTCATGTTTAAGTAGTTTATAATGATGTGTCAAAATTTGATTGGGTGAAAATATTTTAATTGCATCATGCTTATGTCACAAATATGACTTTTATTTCATTTTCTTTTCTTTTCTTTTCTACTCATTTTCAATTAAATTTTTAGCAATATTTATTCATATTTTAGATCATAATAATTATTTACTTAACTGGACAAGTTGGCTAAAAATCATCTCTGAAGACGAAATGACCAAAATGCTCTTTATTTGGCTTATTGAGCCAAAATCGTTTGTACCAATCTAAAAAATTTTCTAAGTATTTTCTTGGCATTCTAATGCTATCGAAACCTCAATGACTCTTCTCTGGAGTCCCAAAAATTATTTCATGAATTTTCTCCCGGGTTTAGGGCTCCTAGCTGCGAGGACCGCAACTTTCCACTAGGTTACCCATCGCTAGGGCATTGGCTCATTTAACTTGGTTATATTTTATTTCTAAAATTTTTCCTAAATTTTTCTTATTAATATTTGAGTTAATTATGGTTCCTCACTTTAGTTTAAATATTTTTCTAGACGTTCTAGCCGTCCGGACAGACACCGGTCACCAAAACAGTAGAATGTACGGAATTGCTACAGTGAGGGTGTTACAACTCTTCCCCTCTAATTTAAATTTCGTCCTCGAAATTTACTTGACTTAAGTAATTGTGGAGTTGCTACCTCCTTGCTTCTTCTCTTCCTTGTATCGCCTCATCAATGTCTGGGTTTGGCTCCTCCTGAGCTTCCATAACATATACCCGTGGTGCCACCCTGACTTCGTGCTTTTCGACTGTCTCAGAAACAATCTTTTGTGAAATGTCAGCCGTCTTTGCTCTACCCGATCTTTTACCCCTTTGAACTGTAGGGGCAGGTCTATCAACTTGAACTGGAGCTGTTGAACCCCTCCTCTGAGGGTAATCTCTTATGAAATGATCCGTAGCCCCACACTTGAAATACTCTCCAGTTAACAGTCGACACTCCCCTCTGTGTCTCCTACCACAGTGCATACATTCAGGCACTAGGGCTGATCCCCTTGTTATTGTGCCCGGGGAGCTAGCTATAGATATCCCAATCTGACCTTTCTGGCCCTGTGTCTGATCTTGTGAACCAGAACCCTTATGCTTCTTACTATCAGTCTGTATAATTGACTGTCTTGGTCCAAATTCCCTCTTACAATGCCTATCTTTCCTATTCTGTTCACTTACTCTGACCCTTTCCACTTTCAATGCGGCTTCAACTAATTTTACGAAGTCCATAATCCCCAAGGCAGTGATCATTATTTTAATGTTGTCATTTAGCCCCTCTTCAAACTTTCTGCAGCTCTCTGCTTGTCACACCCTACCCCTCATAAGATGTAACATGCTCCCGTAGTACACTTAATGAATTACCGTACTTCGCCTACCGGTAACCCATTAAATATACTACAAGGGATTTTAAAACAATTTTCTTACTTTTGTTAAGTGGTGAGCATTTTCTAATAGGTATTAAAACATTTAATTAAAGTTGAAAATTAGTTAAATTTTTTTTGGCCCATTTTATTTTTTCACAAATTTTATAAAAATTTCAGCAGAGTGCCGTTTATACTTTGAGAAAACAGTTCTTCAAAACCTGAAAATAAAGACACTTTCAATATTTTTCTCAACAACTTCTTCAAATTTCACAATCAATCTCAACCAATTTCTCAAGTCTCAAAATTCAAACAATCCTCATTTCACAAATCAACACAAGCAATTCAATACACAGTTTAAATTAAATCAAACATTAAAACATCTCATTGAGGTAACCAAATTAATTTTCGCATTCATGGAAGCATTAAAATTTAATAATGCAAAACCTTATAAGTATATAAAATCTCAAGATAATATTACAAAAATTTGTATTTCATTACAATCCAAAATATATTACAAAAGAGTTGGTACAACTGCTCAAAGGAAATTTCATACATATAATTACAGAATTACATCAAAAGCTAATGTACAAGGGTATACCTATGATATACCCGAGGATAATCTCACCGTGTCTTTCAGTAACCTCGCTTAGCTGCTCTATATTTTCTTTCACCTGCGAGAGCATACAAAGCTATCGCTGAGTGGTGAACTCAGTAGTGCACAAATTAATAATTTAAAACTTAATACAAATTATTCTTAACAATTCATAATGAATAAAAATTTAAAATTTCTAAATTCTTCAAAATCCATGACATACAAAAATTATTATTTTCATTCATGCAAATTATTCATTTGAATAATATTTTGATCAATTAATAACTATTTATTTATATTTCTTTTAAATTTCGAAACAATACAAAAATATTTTGAATCACTAACAAATTATTTATTTCAATCACAATTTATCAAATTATGCATTATTTAAAGGGTGTTGCCAACAATTCACACAGTTGATCTTATGACCCAAAATTCAAATAGATGCCGTGTTGTAGACCACGACATTTCACATTCTCCCAATAACCGAGGCTAAAAAGGAGAAACAAAGACTAGCTAGTATATATGAGTACTCATTCAAATTCTTCCCCAACTGGCAAGCCAGAGAGGAAGTAACTCGCCCCATCTAGTGGAGGAGATATCTCACTAGACAAGCTAATGAGAATTCACAACAAATTTTGCCATATCAATTGTGGTTTCAAATCATATTTAAAACAATTTCTATTTACAAAGTGTTTACAAATCATCAACATATTTAATCATCATAAATTCATGCTCAAGGTTGGCAACACATCAAACTTAAAATTTACAATCCTCAAAACAATGCAATAAATCCTTAAATGCATAAGAAAATTTATATTCAAATTATACAATTTCATTCAATAAGTTAAAATTCTCAAGACAACAAAAATCATAAATCATACAATAAATTTATTTCAAATCAATTTGGAATTGAAAAATAACAAAAGAGTTAGTTGTGCACAAACCTTATACGAGTCGCCTCTTAGCCTTGACTCGATTCCTTGGGTTCTTTCCCGGTGTGCTTTTCAACTGAAACACACAGTTTCACAGTGTTTCAGTATCATAACTCATCGTAAATCCAAAAATAAATTCAAATTCACTTATACCTAGCTTTAATATGCTAAACTTGGCGTTCTTTAAATTTTGTATTTCGGGGTTACTATTCACGACACTATTCAAGTCAATTTGTTGACTTTCTAAGACTTAACAGGTATGGGAACTCCAACTTCACCCACATACCACATTTTGATCACTAAATTTGTTGGTTTTGGTGGTTTACTTAGTTTTGGTGGTTTACTCAGTCTTGTAGGCAAATTTGCAAATTTTTAGTTTTGGTGTCTTAAGTTATACTGCTCCATTGGTCATTTTTCTGTTAGAATTTGGAAAAACTTTCTTCATAGAAAATGTTCCTTATTGTCTTAAGTTTATTCTCCTTTTTGAATCACTCCAATTGGAGTTTTGTAGCTCAAGTTATAGCTATTTGAACCATGGCTGCCGGATTGGACTCAACCCAGATTTTCTGGGCAAATTTTGGTTCTGGCAGTTTTAGGTCACCAATTTTGGGTGGCCAAATGACTTGGTTAATGGCATAATTTGGATTTGTGTTCTTCATGAAAGTTTTAGGTCTATATCTCAACTGTCCACTGGTAAAATTTCAGGTCATTTAGACCTGCCTAGCTCAAGTTATAGCCAAATGAACAAACATTGTTCATTTGGTCAGTTTGTACAGGGCAGACTAAGATTTTCCGGATTTAGTCAATTTGTTCACTTGGTTTTGGTCACTTTTTGGGCATGCTTCCTAAATGAAAATTGTGTCATTTAGTGTCTATTTTCATTTCCAATTGGTCTCATACCAATTGGACTTGTAAATTTTCATTTTTGGTCCCTCAAAAAGACCTTGGTTTTGCTGCCAGCAGCATGACCACATTGAATCCGAATTTAACCTTAACTCCAACACTTCCAACACGCTTCATTTGGTCACAAATGACCATTTCTCACTTCAAACCAGATCAAATACATCATTTCACCATTTCTCCAAATTTTTGCCTTTAAACCCTAGGTGTCCAAAACCCTAGTTCACCAATTAATTGCATTTAACCAATTCATTGCATATCAATCTCACTACCACATCCAAACAAGCTTGCCTAACATATTAAATTCAATCAAAACACAAGCATATGCATAGTAACCCTAGTTGGCCAAATTTTCAGCTTGGTCCTTCACAAATGTTTTTATTTTATTTTAAGTTAAGATCTAAGTTACCTACACCAAGAACACAAATATTAAACATAAATTTCCAATTTAAATTCACTAACCTTAAACTTTGAATTTCAATCTTCAATTCCATCCCTCTTTCCTTCTTTCTTTCTTACTCAATCCTCTTCTCAAGTGAGGTTATCAAGTTCTAATGGATTAATTTGGGGTCAAGGTAAAGTTTAGTAGGAGCTTTGAAGCTTGAACTCAAGCTTCAATGGAGTTTCTTCCATGGTGACTAAGGGAGAGGTGGGGCGGCAACTTGGGGAAAGGAAGAAGACTTTTTGTTTTTTTTTTTTCTTTCTTTTCTTGTATTTTTATCTCTTTGGAAGACCATAAATCAATTTAATTAAATTTATTAATTATAATATTTATGGCACATGCTTGATGTCATGCATGATGTCATCTCCCTATTTTTTCATTTTCTTTTTTTTTATTTATTTTTTTCTATTAGTTCTTTAATTTAATTCCCATCTCTGAAATTTTCTTTTCTCTGATTTTATTTGACAGTTAGGTCAGGAGTCAGCTCTCGGGGTCAATTGACCAAATTGCCCCTCACCGGTACAACCCGGTTTGCAAATAATTCAATATTTCTTCCAGCTCTCTGACCTAATTATTTGACTGACTTAACAATTCTTTTTCGTGATTTTCTCTTTTCCACTGTGTTTGTAATAGTCTTAAGGATCACGGCATCACATTTTACGGTTCGAAATTTGAGTTTAAATTGACTTCGCAGTCATTCCCGAGAAGGTCACCCATCGCTGTGACTCTCGGCTCGTTTAACTTCTTATATTCTATTTTTCTTATTTATACTTAACTAATTGACAATTACTAATTATTTGTATTTATGGCTTATCTAGTTGTCTTAAGTGTGATTCTAATCCCCTTAATTGTCCAGACCGACACCGGTCACCGGAACAGTGAAATATACCAGGCTATGCAAATAGGGGTGTTACAATTCTCCCCCCCCTTAAAATAATTTCGTCCTCGAAATTTTACCTGGTATCAGTCTTTGAACACTTGTGGGTCCTGTCTCCTCATGTCCTATTCACGCTCCCAAGTAGCTTCCTGGCCTGAATGATGGTTCCTTAGCACTTTAACCAATACTATGTACTCATCGATTGCTCACCTCATGTGCCAAGTTTCTTATGAGCTTTTGTCATAAGTTAGATTCAAATTCATTTCAATTTTAGAGGTAAGCAAATCTGTATGCTAGTGGATCCACTCTTTCTAGGACCTCGTATGATCCTATGGGTGAGAACTTAGTTTTACTCTTTTCTTATCAAATCTCTTGATCATTTGATGCAACCTTTAATTTAGTTTAGAATATTTTAGTCTTTTCTTGCTATTATTTTAGCAATTATTTTCCTTTGTAGTCTTTTTTTTTTTTTAAATGACCTTGTTGGTCATATATGAACTGTTTATCTCTTTCTTGGCCATAGGTCCATAACCATTATCTTACCATCTCCATTTATGACCAAGGCCTATATGCCATTTTGTACTATCTTGTTTGCTTTTGTTTAACTTATTTCCTTCTTGATAAAATAGTTCGGGATATCGTTACGCGTCTTAAGTAAGTTGTTTGCCCTGGTGGCAATTCCTCATCTAGTGTTTTTCTCATTTCTTACTGTTCTATTTGTTTCCTTCTTTCATTCCACAACTTAACTTTAATTATTTTATTTCTTAATCTAATCTTCTTCATTAACTTGACTGTGGAGTCGTAATTTAACACCTCTTATCGTCCCTAATAAATCCACTATACTTCAATATTACTTTGATTTGGTCCTCTGACCATTCTAGTCAACACTTTAACTAATATTATAACGTTTCTTTATTACATTCACATTAACTATTCTAATTTTTTACTTCCACAACTCTTTTATCTATCAAAATTCCATAGCTTATTTTTCGCTGGTTTGCGATCATTACCCTTTTTTTTTTCAACTGTAAACAATTCTTTAACCTTAAGAAGGGAGTCTACTGGACTCTCCTTTTTTCCATACTATTCAAAAGTTTTGCTTAAATTCTAATCTAATCCTTATGATCCGCACAATAAAATTGTGCTCTTCCTAAAGAATACCTGACCAACTAGTTCCTATCGAATTACTGTTATCAGTAGAATATCATTTCTTAACGGTTTTATAAGTTATAATTGTCATCCATAGCATCCTGTCTCTTCTAGGGAAATAAAATTATATTTTGTGTCTTACTGCTACACAAATAGAATACTGTTCCTTACTAAACTTTGAGCAAAAGATCCATTACAATATCAAAACAACTATAAACCCCATATCAGAGACTGGATGACTTAGCCCTATAAGTGTTATTTTTAATTTTTGACCATACTAAAATCTCTAATCCCATAACAATTCTTGATGTACTATAATTCATGCTAGGGTAACGGAGTCTTTAACTCTCACTACCTTGCAACCATGATCTTTTGATATTCTAATTATAGAGTTTTAAATCCCGAATTAGGATTTTCGAACTCAGTTCTAGTAATAAAACTCTATTTTGGTATATTTGTATCAGAGTGAAAGCCATTTGTAACTATTCTTATCCTTATGTACTATTGGGTAGTACGTAGCTCTACACAATAAATCTCAAGTCAGTACTGTAATCTGCAGCTTACAGCACAAACATCAAGAATATTGCATAGTTACTATGATACATCCCAATAGATCAAACTTCCCTATGTCTTATTTCCTTCAAATCCACTAATATCTTAAACTTATTTTGATTATGGTACTTACTGACATCTATCAGCAGTAATACCTTTACTTCCATCTAGGGCAGATATATTGTTATAACTTACTTTTTGGTCCTTTTGCCTTACCTAATTAGGCTTACTAATTAACTTAATAATTTATCGTAGTCTAGGAGATGTCTCTCACTAGAAACTTTTCTAAAATTAATTTCAATCACGCTTATTATCGCAATTCTTATCCTAAAAGACTAATTACTAACACATTAAAATTTATCTCCATGCAAGAGAATAGCAGTAGAACAAATAATTTTGCATTAGCATATAAATAAGTAGAGCCGGAATCAAATAGTATATAATTATTCCTTTCACAAGCTAAGAACATACCGGCAACTACATCTGAAGTCTCTGCTTCTTCCCCTCGATGCATGGCGTTCCCTCTTTCTAGTGTATTCCTCTGCTCGGGTTGGTCCATTGTGCGAGGATTACCCGAAGTGTTGTCTCTACTTCTGCCTCTACCCCTACTGACTATTAATGAGCCTCTAAAATCAGAATCTTGAACTGATTCCTCTGGTGTAGTATGTGGCATAAATCGACGTGCGCTAGTACAATCTCGGGCGAAATGTCCAATTCCACCACAATTGAAGCAGGCTCCAGTGACCCTATGGCATATACCCCCATAAAATTTTCCATAAACGTCACAGAGACGAGTAGGGTAGGAACTTCTGGTTCTTTGACGAATGGTTCTTGATTGCTTTCGCCCTGAAGATCCGCCTCTGTCATACTTAGGAGCTCGGGGTCCTTCAAAATCTTTTCTCTTTCCCAATTTGCTACTCGAACTTTGACCGATGGGTTTTCCACTTTTCTCTTTTTCAAGCTGCTCTTGAGGGGGTTGGGTTTGTACTTGGGCACAGGTGTGATTATCGACCATTTCTTTGAAAGAACATGGCCATCTGCTGAGCTGTTTGTGTAGTAATTTGTATAGGAGGGACTGGTGCAGTTGGATCTCCAACGCTCTGCGAAACTGGGGCCTCTCCTTGTACATTAGCTGTATCAGACTGCTCTATCATTTTATCCCCCTTGTCCATATCTATTCACAAGAATTTTTTTTTTTTCTATTTCCTGTACAACCAACACAAGGAGATTTCTCCCCGTTAGTTCATATTTATGATGTGAATGTACTATATGTATGAAACATTTGAGCAGTTATACTTATCGAAAAATATTTCAAGTTCACAGTTCAAAATTTACTTTAAAACCTTTGCTCTGATACCACTAAAACATGTCACACCCTACCCCTCGTAAGATGTAACATGCTCCCGTAGTACACCTAATGAATTACCGTACTTCGCCTACTGGTAACCCATTAAATATACTACAAGGGATTTTAAAACAATTTTCTTACTTTTGTTAAGTGGTGAGCATTTTCTAATAGGTATTAAAACATTTAATTAAAGTTGAAAATTAGTTAAATTTTTTTTGGCCCATTTTATTTTTTCACAAATTTTATAAAAATTTCAACAGAGTGCCGTCTATATTTTGAGAAAACAGTTCTTCAAAACCTGAAAATAAAGACACTTTCAATATTTTTCTCAATAACTTCTTCAAATTTCACAATCAATCTCAACCAATTTCTCAAGTCTCAAAATTCAAACAATCCTCATTTCACAAATCAACACAAGCAATTCAATACACAGTTTAAATTAAATTAAATATTAAAACATCTCATAGAGGTAACCAAATTAATTTTCGCATTCATGGAAGCATTAAAATTTAATAATGCAAAACTTTATAAGTATATAAAATCTCAAGATAATATTACAAAAATTTGTATTTCATTACAATCCAAAATATATTACAAAAGAGTTGGTACAACTGCTCGAAGGAAATTTCATACATATAATTACAGAATTACATCAAAAGCTAATGTACAAGGGTATACCTATGATATACACGAGGATAATCTCATCGTGTCTTTCAGTAACCTCGCTTAGCTGCTCTATATTTTCTTTCACCTGCGACAGCATGCAAAGCTATCGCTGAGTGGTGAACTCAGTGGTTTACAAACTAATAATTTAAAACTTAATACAAATTATTCTTAACAATTCATAATGAATAAAAATTTAAAATTTCTAAGTTCTTCAAAATCCATGACATACAAAAATTATTATTTTCATTCATGCAAATTATTCATTTGAATAACATTTTGATCAATTAATAACTATTTATTTATATTTCTTTTAAATTCCGAAACAATACAAAAATATTTTGAATCACTAATAAATTATTTATTTCAATAACAATTTATCAAATTATGCATAATTTAAAGGGCGTTGCCAACAATTCACACAGTTAATCCCATGACCCAAAATTCAAATAGATGCCGTGTTGTACACCACGACATTTCACATTCTCCCAATAACCGAGGCTAAAAGGGAGAAACAAAGACTAGCTAGTATATATGAGTACTCATTCAAATTCTTCCCCAACTGGCAAGCCAGAGAGGAAGTAACTCACCCCATCTAGTGGAGGAGATATTTCACTAGACAAGCTAATGAGAATTCACAACAAATTTTGCCATGTCAACTGTGGTTTCAAATCATATTCAAAACAATTTCTATTTACAAAGTGTTTACAAATTATCAACATATTTAATCATCATAAATTCATGCTCAAGGTTGGCAACACATCAAACTTAAAATTTACAATTCTCAAAATAATGCAATAAATCCTTAAATGCATAAGAAAATTTATATTCAAATTATACAATTTCATTCAATAAGTTAAAATTCTCAACACAACAAAAATCATAAATCATACAATAAATTTATTTCAAATCAATTTGGAATTGAAAAATAACAAAAGAATTAGTTGTGCACAAACCTTATACGAGTCGACTCTTGGCCTTGACTCGATTCCTTGGGTTCTTTCCCGGTGTTCTTTTCAACTGAAACACACAGTTTCACAGTGTTTTAGTATCATAACTCATCATAAATCCAAAAATAAATTCAAATTCACTTATACCTAGCTTTAATATGCTAAACTTGGCGTTCTTTAAATTTTGTATTTCGGGGTTACTATTCACGATACTATCCAAGTCAATTTGTTGACTTTCTAAGGCTTAATAGGTATGGGAACTCCAACTTCACCCACATACCACTTTTGGTCACTAAATTTATTGGTTTTGGTGGTTTACTCAAATTCTAAGTCTTTTAGGCAAATTTACAAATTTTCAGTATTGGTGTCTTAAGTTATACTGTTCCATTGGTCATTTTTCTGTTAGAATTTGGAAAAACTTTCTTCATAGAAAATGTTCCTTATTGTCTTAAGTTTATTCTCCTTTTTGAATCACTCCAATTGGAGTTTTGTAGCTCAAGTTATAGCTATTTGAACCATGGCTGCCGGATTGGACTCAACCCAGATTTTCTGGGCAAATTTTGGTTATGGTAGTTTTAGGTCACCAAATTTGGGTGGCCAAATGACTTGGTTAATGGCATAATTTGGATTTGTGTTCTTCATAAAAGTTTTAGGTCTATATCTCAACTATCCACTGGTAAAATTTCAAGTCATTTAGACCTGCTTAGCTTAAGGTATGGCTAAATGAACAACACTGTTCATTTGGTCAGTTTGTACAGGGCAGACTGAGATTTTCCAGATTTGGTCAATTTGTTCACTAGGTTTTGGTCACTTTTTGGGCATGGTTCCTAAATGAAAATTGTGTCATTTAGTGTCTATTTTCATTCCCAATTGGTCTTATACCAATTGGACTTGTAAATTTTCATTTTTGGTCCCTCAAAGGGACCTTGGTTCTGCTGCCAGCAGCATGACCACATTGAATCCGAATTTAACCTTAACTCCAACACTTCCAACACACTTCATTTGGTCACAAATGACCATTTCTCACTTCAAACTAGATCAAATACATCATTTCACTATTTCTCCAATTTTTTGCCTCTAAACCCTAGGTGTCCAAAACCCTAGTTCACTAATTAATTGCATTTAACCAATTCATTGCATATCAATCTCACTACCACATCCAAACAAGCTTGCCTAACATATTAAATTCAATCAAAACACAAGCATATGCATAGTTACCCTAGTTGGCCAAATTTTCAGTTTGGTCCTTCACAAATTTTTTTTATTTCATTTTATGTTAAGATCTAAGTTACCTATACTAAGAACACAAATATTAAACATAAATTTCCAATTTAAATTCACTAACCTTAAACTTTGAATTTCAATCTTCAATTCCATCCCTGTTTCCTTCTTTCTTTCTTGCTCAATCCTCTTCTCAAGTGAGATTATCAAGTTCTAATGGATTAATTTGGGGTCAAGGTAAAGTTTAGTAGGAGTTTTGAAGTTTGAACTCAAGCTTCAATGGAGTTTCTTCCATGGTGACTTAGGGAGAGGTGGGGCGGCAACTTGGGGAAAGGAAGAAGACTTTTTAATTTTTTTTTCTTTCTTTTCTTGTATTTTTATCTCTTTGGAAGACCATAAATCAATTTAATTAAATTTATTAATTATAATATTTATGGCATCATGCATGATGTCATGCATGATGTCATCTCCCTACTTTTTCATTTTCTTTTTATTTATTTATTTTTTTTATTAGTTCTTTAATTAAATTCCCATCTCTGAAATTTTCTTTTCTCTGATTTTATTTAATAGTTAGGTCACGAGTCAGCTCTCGGGGTCAATTGACCAAATTGCACCTCGCCGGTTCAACCCGGTTTGCAAATAATTTAATATTTCTTCCAACTCCCTGACCTAATTATTTGACTGACTTAACAATTCTTTTTCATGATTTTCTCTTTTCCACTGTGTTCGTAATAGTCTTAAGGACCGCGGTATCATATTTTATGGTTCGAAATTTGAGTTTAAATTGACTTCGTAGTCGTTCCCCAGAAGGTCACCTATCGCTGTGACTCTCGGCTCGTTTAACTTCTTATGTTCTATTTTTCTTATTTATACTTAACTAATTGATAATTACTAATTATTTGTGTTTATGGCTTATCTAGTTGTCTTAAGTGTGGTTCTAATCCCCTTAATTATTCGGACCGACACCGGTCACCGGAACAGTGAAATATACTAGGCTATGCAAATAGGGGTGTTACACTGCTTCTGTGGGGACTATCTCTCTTCTGTAGTGGCTTAGTCTGACAAACTCCTTCTCATACTCCACTACTGATAGCTGCCTCTACCTCAGACTAATAAACTCTCTTCTTCTGTCTTCCAAGTACACACTTCCCACATACTTCTTCTTAAATTCAGCACTGAAGAAATCCCAAGTTATCAACTCTGGTCGGACCTCACTAGATACGGTGTCCTACCACTGATTGGCATCATCTTGAAGTAGGGACACAACACCCTCCAAGTTTTTATCTGGGGTGCAATGCAGTTGCTTCAATACCTTTATGGTGCAGTCTAGCCAATTCTCAGCCGCCACCGAGTCATCTTTTTTCTTACCCATGAAGTCCACAGCCCTAAATTTTCTCAGTTTTTCCAGATGGGATTTCTGCTATGGAGGTGGTGGTGGTGGTATAAACCTAGCCATCTGTCTGAAGAATTCAGCCATTTGCTGAAACATAGCCGGCGGAGGTTGTGCAGGCACTGCTGGTGCTGGTGGAGCAGGTTCTCCCTGGCCCCCAGTCTCAAATGCAGGTGGAGCACGACTCTCCACTTCCTCATCTACTGCTCTCTGTGACCTGAGGTCCATATCCTAATCAAAATAAGAATACCGAACAGATCTGTATTAGTGTCACCTCGACTCTTGCAAATGCAATGCATGGTGTGGACTCGATTTACACCAAGAAACGCCTAAACCGTGCTCTGATACCACTAAATGTGACACCCCTTATCCATCTACAGTGTAGCCGAGTAAGATGTACCGGAACACCATATTTTATCTTAATTATTTTTATCTTTCTTTTTTTTTTTTTAATCCTTCCTTAATTTATTTCTTCATGGTTATGAAGAGTAATTTGTGGAATTTAACTCATTTAAGTCATTTATTGAAATTTTAAATTCATTTGAGGTTCCGAAAATTTTATAGAAAATTCAGCAGAATACCGACTAAAAATGGAGAAAACAGTTTTTCGGAACCTGTGAAAAACACTTCCAATACATTTCCAATCATTCTCAAACTCCATTTGTATCAACATAATCTCAATATTCTCAATCATTTCTTACAACTTTTTCTATTTGACATTCATTCATTTCACATGATAATCATGTTCAAATCATCAATAAATTCTAAATTTTTATTTATAAACACAAATTACAAATATTTGCATTACCACTAAAATACATTATATGAGTTTCAATTTATACATGAGAAATTAAAAGTTTAATTACAAAATACAAACAGTACCAAAATACCAAAATGGGACCTAGTGTCCTACAAATATACTGTAGTCTGTGAGGTGACACGGATACTATGTAGATCTGTATACAAGCCTCACCCAGTCTGTGGTCTGCTTGGCTCGCTGTCAGTCTCTCCAGAACCTACGCATTGCAAAAGCGACGCGCTAAGCATAAAGCTTAGTGGTGCCAATAATACAAGAAAATATAATATGCAAATAAAAGTAAAAATTTCCTAGTTATTGTGTTTATAAGAAATAAATAATTACTAACTTATTGTTTAGTAGAAGGCTAATTACGTTTTATGATATTAACTCCTTCTAGCATTTTATTAATCATTTTCTTGATGATTTTGAGCATTTTTATTTTATTGTAATATTCTTGTTCTTTATCTTGATATTTAATTTTCTTATTTTATTTAATAATCAATTCAATTACAATTATACTTTTCCATGCTTGGCCTATACAAATTGACCGGATTGGATAAATGGGTAAACTAGCACTGGGTACCAGGTACCTCGGGCCATCACACCATCGGTCACAGTGTGTCTCCCGGTGTGCAGACAAAATGGCTAATAAGCCATAAAAGCAATAAGGCATAAAGTCAAGTATAACATCATAATCAGTATAGCCATAGGCTATCATATCATAGAATGGCATGAAGCCATACATCATATGCAGTAGTGCTATCAGAACTCTATTTGCATGCCAACCTATCCAAACCAATCACATTAGGCCTACCGGGGCATATTACAAAGTCATTTCTTGAATATTTGTACTTAACATGTAAGGCTACTATTCATTTGGTCATTTAAGTCAAAATATTGACTTTCTCATTTATAATAGTTACATGAGTTTTAATCACATAGATTTACCACATTTTGATTCCCAAAAGTGTTAGCATTAGTTGCCAATCCATACTTCTAACCATTGGAGAATAATTCAAAATTTCAGTTTTTGGGTGCTAGAGTTCACTGTTCCATTAGGCCATTCTACAGTGAGAATTTGGCCAAATGTTCTTCATCAAAGTTGTTCCTTATTGTGTCTAGTTACATTTCTTTTTTTGAATTACTCCATTTGGAGTTTTGTAGCTCAAGTTATGGCCTAAATACCATAACTGGCTAGATTGCAATTTTTTCAGAATTTCTGGACAGAATCAATTCTGCAGTTTTTTATACACTGATTGCAGGTCAGTTTTTGGATATGTTATGGTCAAAATTTGGGTTTATTTTCTTCATGAAAGTTGTAGGGATATGTCTCAGCTTTCTACTAGTAAAAATTCAGGTCGATTGAACTTTTCTACACTGAGTTATGACCAAATGAATGAACACTGTTCATTTAGTCATTTTCTAGGGACTGCATATTGGTCACCCGGATTAGGTCAATTTTTAGAGCCACTTAGGTTGGTTTTCTAGGACAGGTTCCTTCATCAAAATTGTTGCATTTTGTGTCTAGTCTAGCATCCAATTGACCTTGCACCAATTGGAGTTACCTAGCTTGAGTTATGTCCCCAACAGCACACTCAACTGAAAGGGTCCAGAATGCACACTTATGGCAGTCTAATTCTTTACATTAGTTAATGTCACCAATCACTCCATTTCCAATTCAAACTACACCAAATGGTCACTAAATGACCATTACAACATCATTTTGTGTTCAATTACTTCTACCCTCATATTTGAGTTTCAAACCCTAGCCCTAAAATTCCAAAGTTTCATTTTCTTGCACTAAGCTCATAAACTAATGTTTTAAGTGTTACAATCATATCAAGGGTAGCTTATTCACTCATTTAATCCAAAGATATCATCAAAACCATAACAATTCCATGGCTTCCAAAAATAGGGTAACACCTTAACATATTTATTTTTAATGGAATTTCATATATCCTAGCTCATATTTATCATTCTAACAAGAATTTAAATGAAAGAGTCAAGGAATTGGACACTAACCTCAATTGATCAATCTTCCAAGTTTCCAAATCTTCCTTTTTCTTTCTTCTTTTTGCTGGCTAGAGGTTGTTTAAGATGCAAGATCAATTTTTAGTGAAGCAAGTTAGTGATTTTAAGGTGATTTGGTGGGTTAGCTCAAGCTTGATCAAGCTTCCATAGAGTTTTCTTTCCTCTCTCTCTCTCTCTACGTTTCTGCTGCCCAAAGGTTGAAGATGGCTGTCCACTTTTTCAATTTTTATCTCCTTTTATTCATTTTTAAGTAGTTTATAATGATGTGTCAAAATTTAGTTGGGTGAAAATATTTTAATTGCATCATGCTTATGTCATAAATATGACTTTTATTTCATTTTCTTTTCTTTTCTTTTCTACTCATTTTCAATTAAATTTTTAGCAATATTTATTCATATTTTAGATCATAATGATTATTTACTTAACTGGACAAGTCGGCCAAAAACCATCTCTGAAGGCGAAATGACCAAAATGCCCTCTGTTTGGCTTATTGAGCCAAAATCGTCTGTACCGATCTAAAAAATTTTCTAAGTATTTTCTTGGCACTCTAATGCCATTGAAACCTCAATGACTCTTCTTTGGCATCCCAAAAATTATTTCATGAATTTTCTCCTAGGTTTAGGGCTCCTAGCTGCGAGGACCGCAACTTCCCACTGGGTTACCCATCGCTAGGGCATTGGCTCATTTAACTTAGTTGTATTTTATTTCTAAAATTTTTCCTAAATTTTTCTTATTAATATTTGAGTTAATTATGGTTCCTCACTTTAGTTTAAATATTTTTCCAAACGTTTTAGCTGTCCAGACTGACATCGGTCGCCTGAACAGTAGAGTGTACGGAATTGCTACAGTGAGGGTGTTACATGTCTCTCAGTGCTAGACTCCCCACTTGGGTGTCTATCACATGTGTCAAGTATGATTCACACCCCTTTCTAATCATCCTTCTGGCTAGTGCAGCCGAAATGATGCTTGATGGCAGTAACTGCCTCTCCCCATGTATTACCACATCACCATATAGAGGGAGACTAAAAGTGTATCTTGATCTCTGATCAATCATGGCGTGATGTCTGGCTAACCAATCCATGCCCAAGATGATATCATAATCTCTGAAGGGCATTTCAATCAAATCTGACAGAAAAACATGTCCTTAGATCACTGAGGGACAATCTCTATACATTCTATTGAGCCGGACCACTTATCCTAACGGACTAGATACTAGCACTTCAAAATCCATTTTGGCACACGGAATCGTAAGAGAACTAGCTATGCTAGCACTAACATACGAGTGGGTTGAACCCAGATCAAACAGTACAAATACAACTTGATCAAAGATAGAGAATGTACCGGCTACAATATCGGAAGTCTCAGCCTCTTCCCGCTGTCTCATTGTGTAAACCCTGGCTGGAGCACTCCCTTGTGCTGACTGGCTAACCATACCCTGACTGCCAGAAGCATTGCCTCTACCTCTGCCTCTTCCTTTGCTAACTGTTTGTGAACCTCTGGTAGCAGGACTCTGAATAGATCCTTCTGTAGTAGTAGGAGTTGGACCAAATCTAGGGGCGCTAGTGCAGTCCTTAGCAAGATGGCCCTTGCCTCTATAGTTAAAGTAAGCTCCTGTTGCCCAATAGCATTCTCCCCCATGAATCTTGCCACAGGTCTCACAGGGGCAGGGAGGATATGAACCCCTGGTCGACTGCTGACTAGATCTAGGGGGTCTCTGTCCAGAGAATCAGCCCCTTTCAAACCTTCCACCTCTACCTCTGCTTGGTCCCCCAAATTTTTTCTTCTTTCCAGATGTACCACTGGGACTTTGCTTTACTAATTTTTTCCTTTTATCTGTCTTTGATTTCTCAATCTTCTCTGATTTCTCTTTCGCTGGTGTCGCTTCTAATTCAATCCTTTCTAACTCAAGTGCTTGAAAGATGAGCTCAGAGAAGTTACTGTGTCTGAATCCCACTACTTGCATCCTCAGACTGGGCTTCAAACCGGTATCAAATCTCTTGCACCTTTCTTTATTGGTAGACAGGAGACTCCCAGCATAGTGGCTTAAGTGGGAGAACTACAATTCATACTCTACCACTGATCTGTTGCCTTGCTTCAGACTCAAAAATTCTTGCAATTTTTGATCTACATATGTATTTGAGACATATTTCTATCTGAACTCTCTGATGAAGTCGTCCCAGGTCAATACTAGCAGTTCTGCCAAGCTGTGGGGGATGGTCTTCCACCAATCATATGCATCCCCTTGCAACAAGGACACTGAATATTCAAACTTTAGTTCATTCAAGTAGTGCAGCTTCTTAAACACTCTTTCCATTCTCTCTAGCCACTGCTCTGCCTCTAAAGGGTCTACTGTACCCTTGAATTCTGTCGCCCCATATTTCAACAGCTTATCATATTGTCTGACTGGAGCCTGAGGTTGCACCACAGGAGTCTGGGGTGGAGCTTGAGTAGGCATATCCCCAGCCATCTGCTGTGCGAATTGTGCAGGAAACTGCAGCATTTGTGGGGCTGGTGCCACTGACCCACTCACATTTTGGAGAGCTGGGGCTTCCCCATAGGCCTCAGCCTCTACTGACTGCTCAACAGAGTGATCCCCTTCTTCCATTTCAATTTGGAGTTAGGATATCTCCTGAACAAATAACATAAGGAGATTTCCCTCCGTTAGTTCATATTTATGATGTAATGCACTGTATGTAATAAATAAGGACATTGAGCAGTTGTACTTATTAAAGAAAAGAAATAAATTCACAAGTTAAAACATACTTTAAAAATTTGCTCTGATACCACTAAAACATGTCACACCTTACCCCTTTGTAAGGCATAATATGATCCCGTAGAATACCTAATGAACTACCGAACTTCACTACCGATAACTCATTAAGTACCCTACAAGGGATTTTAAAAAAATATTTTCTTACTTTTTGGAAGTGGTGAGCATTTTCTTACATTTAATGGAAGTTTAAAAGCTAGCTAAAAGTTTTGTCCATTTTTATTTTTTTTACAGAAATTTTTTGAAAAATTTTTGCAGAGTGCCGTCTGTATTTTAAGAAAACAGTTCTTCAAAAACCTATAAAAACACTTCCAATATCTCATTTCATCAAATCAAACGCTTCCACAACAAAATCAACATCAAATTTTTCCCAACTCCAAAATTCAAAATAATTCTCATATCAATTGTCTTCAAAATATATTACTAAATAACTCCATTCATTTTTCATTAAAGTAAAATCAAATTACATTCATCATCCAAAATATACATGAGAAAATCCAAACTAATATTATTACAAACTCTATACAACTGCTCATGACCAGTTTATACATGTACATACGTTTACAAACATTAAACTAAATATTACAATCAAGGTATAAAATATACCCAACAAAACTTCAGGGATATGGCTCTAAGATCCTCAGCAGCTCACTCTGCTGCTCTTCTAGTCTCTATATCTACGACAGCAATAACAACCATCGCTGAGTACTATGACTCAATGGTGCACAACATACTAAAACAATATTTATGCATAATTCAAATCACATTTATTCAAATACAGTACTAAAAATGAAAGACAAATACAAAACATGATTTATAAACTTTTAGTCCAAACAATTTCATTTAGGAAGTCTCAAAACGAATTTCATAAAAACACACAGTTATATCATGCCATTCAAAACAATATTCATCTCAAGAGCCGGAGGCTTATGAGTAATCACAAGGCTAGCTAGCTCAAATATATGGGTACCCATTCAAATTTCTTCTTCTACTGGCACACACCTCAACACTTCAGCCAGAGAAGGAATCAAAATTCAAAACTAATTTCCCCCACTAGTCATGCTAGTGAGGCATTCAAATATATGGTCATGACACTGTGGTTTCAAAACTATCTTAGCAATTTATTAAACATTTATTGCCATTTCAAATACATACAAGTAAACTTTCAACAATTTAAGTCAAAAGCATAATAAACATTTCAATACAATTAAGCCATAATTTAATATCACAATTCATTCAAAACAATTTGCAGAAGAAAATTTACAGAAATTTCTATGTTGTGCACAAACCTTATGCGAGTAGTCTCTTGGCCTTGACTTGATGCTTCGGGTTCTTTCCTGGTATTCTTTTCGACTGAACACACAATTTCACAATGTTTCAGTATCATAATTTATCATAAATCCAAAAATAATTTTAAATCTATTTATGACACTATTCAAGTCAAATTATTGACTTTTTAATGCTTAATAGGTATGGGAATTCTAATTTCACCCACATACCACATTTTGGTTACCTAATTTGTTGGTTTTGGTTGTTTTCTTAAACTTTAAGTTTCTTAGGTGAAACTTCCAAAATTTCAGATTTGGTACCCTATTTTGCACTATTCCATTGGTCAAGTTGCTGTGGTAATTTGGCTAAATTTTCTTCATAGAAGTTATTCCTTATTTTCTTAACTTTATTTCTCTTTTTGAATCACTTCATTTGGAGTTTTGTAGCCTAAGTTATGACCATTTGAACATAGCTGGTCGGATTTGATATTACCCAGAATTCTAGGCATTTCTTGGATTTTGGCAATTTTTGTACATTGACTACAGGTAAGTTTTTGAACAGATTATGGCTAAAATTTGGGTTTATTTTCTTCATGAAAGTTGTAGGGCTATGTCTCAGCTTTCTATCGGTATAAAATTCAGGTCATTTGGACCTTCCTAGGCCAAGTTATGGTCATTTACGTAACTACTATTCATTTAGTCATTTTTGTACAGGTCAGTGTGCCCAATTCTGGATTTGGCCTAATTGTTCATTAAGTTATGGTCACTTTCTAGGCATGATTCCTGAATGAAAAATAGTCTATTTTGTGTCTAGTTTCATTCCCAATTGGCCTTACACAAATTGGGTTGATAAATTTTTAGTTTTGGTCCCTGAAAGGGACCTAAGTCAAGCTGCATGCAGACTAACTCTAACCAATCTGAATTGAAACTTGGTTCCAACAATTCATACACACCACAAATGGTAACAATTGACCATTTCTCAACTCAAGTAAGGTCAACTACATCATTTGACCAATTCTCAAATTTTTTTTCCAATTTTTCACATGCTCAAAACCTAAAATTACATAAAGTTCAATCTAATGCATTTCAAAGTGTACATTCATGATCTATACACCTCATTCACCTCAAATAACCATTCAAACACCTCAAACTCATTCATTTCAAACCCTAACCCTAGCTGGCTAAAATTTCTATTTGGTCCCTCAACAATTGTTTTTGTTTGATTTTACACAATTTCTAAGTTAATTAAACTAGAACATAAACATTTAACTATAATTTTCAAGTTTAGATTACTAACCTTGTTCAGACAAAATTTCCTCTTCTCAAACCTTTGATTCCTTTCTTCTTTTTGCTCCTAAATTTCTTAGCAAGGTCCAAAGACAAGATTTAATGAAGAAATCTACATGTTTTATAGCTGATTTTTGGGTTCACACAAGCTTGGAATTGTGTTTCAATGGAGTTTTGAGAGAGAGAAGTAAGAGGGATGGGGCGGCTCACATATGAGGAAGAAGAATGAATTTTTTCTTTTTATTTTTGTCTTTTAATTATTAGGATTTATCCCCAAAATTTCAATTTTTTAAATATTAGATTTATTGCATCATGCTTATGTCATGCATGATGTAAATAAACCTTTTTCTTTCTTTTTTTTTCTTTTGCATTTATTTTTCCATTAGTTCTTTAATTTAATTCTTGATCCCGAAATTTTCTTTTCCCTAATTTTATTGGACAGTTAGGTCAGGAGTCAGCTCTAGGGGTGAATTGACCAAATTACCCCTCGCCGGTTTGATCCGGTTTGCAAGTTATTCGATATTTCTTCCGAATCCCTGACTTAATTATTTGACCTGCTTAACTATGCCCAAGTAACTTATACAAATTGACCAGACTGGATAAACGGGTAAACTAGCACTGGGTGCCAGGTACCTCGGGCAGTCACACCATCGGTCACAATGTGTCTCCCGGTGTGCAGACAGAATGGCTAATGAGCCATAAAAGCAATAAGGCATAAAGCCAAGTATAACATCATAATCAATATAGCCATAGGCTATTATATCACAGAATGGCATAGAGCCATACATCATATGCAGTACTGCTATCAGAACCCTATTGGCATGCCAACCTGTCCAAACAATCACATTAGGCCTACTAGGGTATATTACAAAGTTATTTCTTGAATATTTGTACTTAACATGTAAGGTTACTATTCATTTGGTCATTTAAGTCAAAATATTTACTTTCTCATATATAATAGTTACATGAGTTTTAATCACATAGATTTACCATATTTTGGTTCCCAAAAGTATTGGCATTAGTTGCCAATCCATACTTCTAACCATTGGAGAATAATTCAAAATTTCAGTTTTTGGGTGCTAGAATTCACTATTCCATTAAGCCATTCTACAGTGACAATTTGGCCAAATGTTCTTCATCAAAGTTGTTCCTTATTGTGTCTAGTTACATTTCTTTTTCTAAATCACTCCATTTGGAGTTTTGTAGCTCAAGTTATGGCCTAAACACCATAACTGGCCGGATTGCAATTTTTCCAGAATTTCTGGGCAGAATCAATTTTGCAGTTTTTTGTACACTAACTGTAGGTCAGTTTTTGGGCATGTTATGGTCAAATTTTGGGTTTGTTTTCTTCATGAAAGTTGTAGGGCTATGTCTCAGCTTTCTACTGGTAAAACTTCAGGTCAATTGGACCTTTCTACACTGAGTTATGACCAAATGAATGAATATTCATTTAGTCATTTTCTAGGGACTGCATATTGGTCACCCGGATTAGGTCAATTTTTAGGGCCACTTGATTTGATTTTCTGGGATAGGTTCCTTCACCAAAGTTATTGCATTTTGTGTCTAGTATAACCTCCAATTGGCCTTGCACCAATTGGAGTTACATAGCTTGAGTTATAACCCCAAGAGCACACTAGACTCAAAGGGTCCAGAATGCACACTTAAGGCAGTCTAATTCTCTACATTACTTAATGTCACCAATCACTCCATTTTCAATTCAAACTACGCCAAATGGTCACTAAATGACCATTACAACATCATTTTGTGTTCAATTACATCTACCTCTATATTTGAGTTTCAAACCCTAGCCCTAAGATTCCAAAGTTTCAAATTCTTGCACTAAACTCATAAATTAATGTTTTAAGTGATACAATCATATTAAGGGCAGCCTATTCACTCATTTAATCCAAAGAAAACATCAAAACCATAACAAGTCCACGGCTGCTGAAATTGGTGGAATTTATTCATGCAAAACTTGTTTCAATTGTCTTAATTTCACCCTCATTTCATACTCCACATGATATATATGCAAAGTTTTAAGGATGAATTTGTAACATCCTCCCGGTAGCAACTCCATACATTCTACTGTTTCGGTGACCGGTGTCGGTCCGGACAGCTAGAACGTCCGGAAAAATATTTAAACTAAAGTGAGGAACCAAAATTTACTCAAATATTAATAAGAAAAATTTAGAAAAAATTTTAGAAATAAAATATAACCAAGTCAAATGAGTCGGTGCCCAAGCGATGGGTAACCAGAGGTAAGTTGCGGTTCTCACAACTAGGAGCCCTAAACTCGGGGAAAAATTCATAAAATAATTATTGGGACTCCAGAGAAGGGTCATTGAGGTTCCTATGGCATTAGAATGCCAAGAAAATATTTAGAAAAATTTTTCAATCGATACAGACAATTTTGACCCGTTAAGCCAAACGGAGGGCATTTTGGTCATTTCGCCTTCAGAGACGATTTTTGACCGACTTGTCCAGTTAAGTAAATAATTATTATGATCTAAAATATGAATAAATATTGGTAAAAATTTAATTAGAAATGAGTTAAAGAAAGAAGAAAGAAAAGTTAAATAAAAAGGCATTTGTGACATAAGCTTGATGTAATTAAAACCCCTTAGCCAATCAAAACTTAACAAATGCATTTATAAGACATTAAATAAGAGAAAAGAAGTCAAAATATGAAAAAGCAATCTGCTCACCTTCAACTTCTTCCCCGAATCTCCATGGCCATTTTTCTTCATCAAAATTTCAAGCTTTAAGCTTGCATTTTCTCTTTATCTATCCACCAAAATCCCTAAGCCCCTTTACTAAAATTTATCCCCACATCAAGAGGAATATTTTGATTATCAAAAAGTGAGGAAATTCCAAAGTTTCTACAAGTGCAAGAAGTGGTTAAAGTGAGGTTAGTGCTTACTTTTACAAATATTTCTTTATTTCTATGTTAGGGACTTGAATTTAGTATGAAATTGTAAATTAAATGGACTAAACTCATGTGTATCTATACCATGAATTTCGGCTGCCCTAAGGAAGGAATAGGATTGAGTGTTTTTGATTGACTTGGAATGAACTAGAAATCATGTTTAGAGTATATAAACATAAGGATATTGATTTAGTTAGTTAACTAGGGTAGTTTGTACAAAAACCATGAATTTGAGCTAGGGTTTAGGAGTGAAAATTTGACTTTGCTTATGAAATTGTTAAAGAACATTTTAATGGTCAATTGGTGACCATTTGAGATAAGTTGACCATAATTTGAAGTGCACTAGAGTGTTACAAACCAAATTGGTAGGCTGCCTAGTGACAGCAGTAGGGAGGCTGTGAGTTCAGCCCACTTGGACTGCCATATCTTTGGCTGTGTAGGTTCAATTGGTGTTTGGCCAATTGGACATGAAACTAGACTTATAATGGCACATTTTTGCTGAAGAAACCATGCCCAAAAGACCAAAGCAAGAGGACCAAAAGTTGGCCCCAATCCGGGTACCCTGCAAGCCAAGTCTGCAGAATGACCAAATGAATAGTAACTGTTCATTTGGCCATAACTCACTGTAGAAATGATCAATTGACCTGAAATTTTTACAGAAACAAGATGAGATATAGAAAAACAACTTTCATGAAGAAACCTACCCCAAATTATGACCAGAACCTAACCCAAATGGCAGTCACAGTCACTGTTCATTGTACTGTAGATTTGGTAATTCTGCAGTTTTTCCAATCCGGCTAGCTGTGGTTTTTGGACAATATCTGGAGCTACAAAACTCCAAATGGAGTGATTCAAAAAAGGAAATTCAACTACACAAAATGAGGAACAACTTTCATGTTTACCATTTCCTCAAATTCCTACTGCAACAGTGCCCAATGGAACAGTAAATTTGAGTTACAAAAACTGAAAATTCTGCTTCTCTTGGTTTAAGCTTAGAAATGGTATTAATGCTTAATGCCAACAAGTTTTCAATGCAAAATGTGGTATGTTGGGAGTGTTAAAACCAATGTACCTATTTTCTATTCAAAAGTCAATATTTTTGTTGACCAATGAGGTGAATAGTGACACCAAAACTTGAAATATGAAATGTACTTACATGAATAAATTGTTGAATGAATAAATGTGATAAAAGTGTCATTTATGATTTAGGTTTCCATCAAGAGAGAAAGGTTAGCCCAGTTTCCACTCAAAAATTGTCCAATGGAATAGTAAACTTAGGCAGTAAAAACTAAAAATTTAGAAATGCATCTAGGAGACTTTAAATTGCAATTGGCAATTAATACTAGCAAATGTAAAACTCAAAATGTGGGATCTTGGTGTAATTAAAATTAATATATCCACTAAGTATAAAAAAGTCAACATTTTGGTTGACAAGTAAGGTAAATAGTAATCAAAATAATTAGCAAATTAAGATGAAGACCTAGAACCAATTCTAAGCTTAAATGCTTAGAATGGTATGACAAATGTGGACTATGCATCTTAGTCAAAATTGTTCAAAGGAAATTAAGAGCATAAATTTGAAGTCCATGAAATTTTCATGGATTACTTGAAACATGAAAAATAAGTCATCTAATTGATGTAAATAGATAGTTAGGGCTTATATGCCCATTACAAATGGAATTCATAAAATATTAATAACTCAACTTGAAATATAAAATTTATAATTACATAAGTAGATTTTTGAATGTATAAATGAGAAAGGAATGTATGAATTATAATTGAAATTTATCATGAAATAATGAGGTCATAAAACACAACATATTAATATTTAATGATATTATGTACCCTTGTATTGTCTAGACATGTGTGTCAGATTGGATAGTTTGGCATGCCAATAGGGTATTGTTTTAGCAGTACTGCGAAAGGCTTTATGCCTGTATTCATGGCTTTATGCCTGTATTCATGGTTTCATGCCCGCATCCATGGCTTTATGCCAACATTCATGGCTTTTATGCCCCATTATGTGTTATCATGGCTTTTTAGCCATACTGACTGCATACGTAGTTGACGTTCTGCGTCCCATGGTATGACGGCCCAAGGCACCGCGGTGTCCAGTGCCAACGACCCCTTATCCAGTTTAGTCAGCCTGTCATAGGTTACTTGGGCAGTGAAATTTATTGAGATAAGTTAAGAATATTAGTAATTAAAAATATTAGAAATTAAATAAAATAAATGAGTAAGATGACCTAAAATGAATTAGGATAGTTATTTATTAGAAAGAATCGAAATGAACTGGACAGATATCAAAATTTACTTATTATGAAATAATCTGAGACAACCTAGCAAGTATAGAGAAAATGCTAAAAGATTAGCAAAGAAAATTATAACATAAATAAATATTGCAAATGTGCTTATATAACAATATAAGCATAAATTTATTATTTTCAAATCATTTTTCTTTGTACATTATTACTGTACATTGGCAAATAAACACTTTCAAAGAAGACTAAATTAGGATAAAACATATTAAATTTTAGAAACCGCATGTGAAGTATAAATAAATCTTAATTATTTGAACTATGTTTTATTTCTATCTTTATTTGTATATTATTTTCTTGTTATATTATTGCACCACTAAGCAGCAATGCTTAGCGCGATGGAATTGTTTCCTTCGCGCAGGTACTGAAGCTATAACCCAATGGACGTTTGACTGGGAATTTTGGGAGTTTTGATCTGTGGTAGTATTTGAAGTATTCAAGGTTGTCACCTCCTCAGCAATGCATGTAGATAGGGCCCATATAGATCCTATTTTGTATTTTGTATAAAATGCTAGATATTGTATTATGATGTAAATTATAAAATTTTGTAATTATTTTGTAAATTATGTAAATTAAGGAAATTTGAAAATTTTGCTTATGTAATTTGAGAATGTTTACATATGAATTGAGTATGAATGGAAATGATTATGAAATTGAAATGTATGGATGAGATTTGAAATATGAGATAATTATGATTAGCATGGATAAGATTTTATTTTAGAAATATTGTTGAATTGAATTTCAAACAGGTGAATATCGAAATACGCCAAACGATAATAAAATAGGGGAAACTCTACTAGTTTCTCCATCAAAAAAACAAAAAAAATAATTGATATTAAATTAAATGAATTCAAAATTATTAAAGAAATAAAGTAAGATAAGTTAGGGTGCTCCGGCACCGATTGTAGCACGCCTTGCTCGGCTACACTGTAGTCGGGTGAGGGGTGTTACATTTATTGGTATCAGAGCACGGTTTAGGCGTTCCTAGGCATAAATAGACGGAAAGGGATAGTGTGCATAACATGCATTGCATTCATATGAGTTGAGGTGACGCTAATGCAGATCTATTTTCTTGGTTATTTTAGGTTAAAGTATGGACCCAGAATCGCAGAGGGCAGTAGAAGAAGAAGTAGTAAGCCGTATTCCGACTGAGAGTGATATTGGAAATCGGGGAGATCCTACTCCACCAGTGCAAGAGGTGCCTGTACAACCCCAACAGGCCTTGTTTGAGCAGATGACTGAATTCTTCGGACAGATGACTGGGGTTATTCCACCACCGCTTCAGCGAAAATCACCTCTAGGAAAAATTAGGAAATATGGAGCTGTAGATTTTAATGGTAGAAAGGAAGACGATTCTGCAGCGGCTGAGTATTGGTTAGAAAGGACTAAAAGAGTCTTACAGCAGCTCCATTGCACACCAGAACAGAGTTTGGAGTGTGCAGTTTCATTGTTACAAGAAGCTGCATATCGATGGTGGGATGTCGTAACCAAGGTAGTGCCACCAGCTGACGTAACTTGGGAATTCTTTCTGATAGAGTTCAGAAAGAAATATATTAGCTGTGTTCATGAAGAGGAACAGAAGAGGAGTGGTGATCAGCAAAAGATGAAATTTGGACAGTCTAGTAATAAGAGGCCGAGAGAACAATTAAGTCAGACATTTGATCAAAGTAGGAGATCTAGACCCAGGCCTATACCCAGAAGAGATTAACTAGAAACACAAGTAGTGAGTGCGCCAGGATTAGCAAGAAAATGTGGCCATTGTGACAAGTGGCATAAAGGTGAATGTAGGAGATTGACTGGAGCCTGTTATAGATGTGGGGCCATAGACCATCGTCTGAAAGATTGTCCTAAGAGGAATATACCACGGACCCAGACAGAGGCCGTGGAAGGACCAAGTACAACAGTAACACCACTTCCAAATGTCACCCAAGCCGGAGAGGAGCAAGAAGCCCCAGATGTGAATTTGAGGTAAAGTATTTCCTTTATGATATGCCTAAGTGTATAATGATATATTCGGAAAGACTAAATGGTACCATATATATAAAAGAAGTAGACAGAGGGAGCAATAGAAAGGTAAAAGAATTATCTTAGATACCTACACCCAGTAAATTTCGAGGACAAAATTTAAATAAGAGGGGAAGAGTTGTAACATCCTCCCGGTAGCAACTCCGTACATTCTACTGTTCCGGTGACCGATGTCGGTCCGGACAGCTAGAACGTCCGGAAAAATATTTAAACTAAAGTGAGGAACCAAAATTTACTCAAATATTAATAAGAAAAATTTAGAAAAAATTTTAGAAATAAAATACAACCAAGTCAAATGAGCCGGTGCCCAAGCGATGGGTAACCAGAGGTAAGTTGCGGTTCTCGCAACTAGGAGCCCTAGACCCGGGGAAAAATTCATAAAATAATTATTGGGACTCCAGAGAAGGGTCATTGAGGTTCCTATGGCATTAGAATGCCAAGAAAATATTTAGAAAAATTTTTCAATCGGTACAGACAATTTTGACCCGTTAAGCCAAACGGAGGGCATTTTGGTCATTTCGCCTTCAGAGACGATTTTTGACCGACTTGTCCAGTTAAGTAAATAATTATTATGATCTAAAATATGAATAAATATTGGTAAAAATTTAATTAGAAATGAGTTAAAGAAAGAAGAAAGAAAAATCAAATAAAAAGGCATTTGTGACATAAGCTTGATGTGATTAAAACCCCTTAGCCAATCAAAACTTAACAAATGCATTTATAAGACATTAAATAAGAGAAAAGAAGTCAAAATATGAAAAAGCAATCTGCTCACCTTCAACTTCTTCCCCGAATCTCCATGGCCATTTTTCTTCATCAAATTTTCAAGCTTTAAGCTTGCATTTTCTCTTTATCTATCCACCAAAATCCCTAAGCCCCTTTACTAAAATTTATCCCCACATCAAGAGGAATATTTTGATTATCAAAAAGTGAGGAAATTCCAAAGTTTCTACAAGTGCAAGAAGTGGTTAAAGTGAGGTTAGTGCTTACTTTTACAAATATTTCTTTATTTCTATGTTAGGGACTTGAATTTAGTATGAAATTGTAAATTAAATGGACTAAACTCATGTGTATCTATACCATGAATTTCGGCTGCCCTAAGGAAGAAATAGGATTGAGTGTTTTTGATTGACTTGGAATGAACTAGAAATCATGTTTAGAGTATATAAACATAAGGATATTGATTTAGTTAGTTAACTAGGGTAGTTTGTACAAAAACCATGAATTTGAGCTAGGGTTTAGGAGTGAAAATTTGACTTTGCTTATGAAATTATTAAAGAACATTTTAATGGTCAATTAGTGACCATTTGAAATAAGTTGACCATAATTTGAAGTGCACTAGAGTGTTACAAACCAAATTGGTAGGCTGCCTAGTGACAGCAGCAGGGAGGCTGTGAGTTCAGCCCACTTGGACTGCCATATCTTTGGCTGTGTAGGTTCAATTGGTGTTTGGCCAATTGGACATGAAACTAGACTTATAATGGCACATTTTTGCTGAAGAAACCATGCCCAAAAGACCAAAGCAAGAGGACCAAAAGTTGGACCCAATCCGGGTACCCTGCAAGCCAAGTCTGCAGAATGACCAAATGAATAGTAACTGTTCATTTGGCCATAACTCACTGTAGAAATGATCAATTGACCTGAAATTTTTACAGCAACAAGATGAGATATAGACAAACAACTTTCATGAAGAAACCTACCCCAAATTATGACCAGAACCTAACCCAAATGGCAGTCACAGTCACTGTTCATTGTACTGTAGATTTGGTAATTCTGCAGTTTTTCCAATCCGGCCAGCTGTGGTTTTTGGACCATATCTGGAGCTACAAAACTCCAAATGGAGTGATTAAAAAAAGGAAATTCAACTACACAAAATAAGGAACAACTTTCATGTTTACCATTTCCTCAAATTCCTACTGCAACAGTGCCCAATGGAACAGTAAAGTTGAGTTACAAAAACTGAAAATTCTGCTTCTCTTGGTTTAAGGATGATATATATTCAAAGTTTTAAGGATGAATTAGCACTAACCTTGTTGTGTGTCAATCCAAGCTTGACAAACTTCTTTATTTTTACTTTTTTTTGCTGCCCAAGTCTTGCTCTAGTGGTGATGACAAGGTTTTGTGAAGGGAAGATGGGCTTTTGAGGCGGTTTGGTGGGTTAACCAAAGCTTGGTGGGGCTTTAATGGTGGAAGGGAGAGGGCTGCCGAAACTTAGAGAAGAAGAGCAGAAAGTTTTGTTTTATTTTTACCTCTTTTCTTTCCTTTTTAATTAGTTTAAGAGTGCTTGTTGAAATGCCATTGGTGGAAGCCTTATTAATGACATCATGTGATGTCATAATTCCATTTTTCTTTTTTTTTTCTTTTCTTTACTACTCATTTTCAATTCAATTTTTAGCAATATTTATTCATAACTTATGTCATAATAATTATTTACTTAACTGGACAAGTTAGCGAAAAATCATCTCTGAAGACGAAATGACCAAAATGCCCTCCGTTTGTCTTATTAAGCCAAAATCGTCTGTACCGATCGAAAATTTTTTCTAGGCCTTTTCTTCTGGAGTCTCAAAAATTATTTCATGAATTTTCTCTTGGGTTTAGGGCTTCTAGCTACGAAGACCGCAACTTCCCACTGGGTTACCCATCGCTAGGGCACCGGCTCATTTAACTTGGTTGTATTTTATTTCTAAAATTTTTCCTTAATTTTTCTTATCATTATTTGAGTTACTTATGACTCCTCACTTTAGTATAAATATTTTTCCAGATGTTCTAGCTGTCCGGACTGACACCGGTTACTGGAACAGTAGAATGTATGAAATTGCTACATTGAGGGTGTTACAATCAAGCTCAAACCACCTATATATAAGATAATTGTGTTATCTCAGGTCTAAAGATTATATGCACTGATATGATTTATGACAATGCATTGACAAGAGTAAACTCCATGTGCTTGTCATAAGTGTCACTGGTTCGGCCTACTTATCATGCATAAGTACCTATCATGTTTGTTATATGGTATGAGACTCACTGTCACACCTTACCCCTCTGTAAGGCATGACATGTTCCCGTAGAATATCTAATGAACTACCGAACTTCACCTACGATAATTCATTAAGTACACTACAAGGGATTTTAAAACTATTTTCTTACATTTTGGAAGTGGTGAGCATTTTGGTATGAATTAAAAATCATTTATTCAAGGTTTAAATACTAGTAAAAATTTTTGTCCATTTTAATTTTTCCGCAAATTTTATAAAATTTTTGACAGAGTTCCGTTTGTATTTGGAGAAAACAGTTCTTCAAATTCCTGAGAAAAACACTTCCAAAAATTCATCACAACTCCGAACCACCAAATAATTTCAAGTCAACTCAATTTAATCCACTTCAAAAATAATTCCACAATCCAATCAAAGTTTATCACCTCAAATATTTAATAACTTCATTCACAGTGCATAAAATATGAAATTCACAAACTACAAATCTTCATTTACAAAAGAAGTTCCAAAAATAATATTATTACCATTTATTATACAACTGCTCATTTTACATTGATACTTATGACATTACAGTATTTACATCAAAATAATTACAAGGATATAAAACAATACCCGTACAAAAGTGATCAAGAGTTCTTGTGAATCCCGCAGCTCACTCTGCTGCTTTCTCTTTGCTCTTATCTGCGATAGCAAAACAAGCTATCGCTGAGTATAAAAATACTCAGTAGCGCACAATAAAAATTTAAAATATAATACATAAATCATTCATTGCCAAAACATAGTTTAAATATTTCTCAATCACATTTCACAAATTATCAAAGCTCATAATAACACAATTTAGTCAAATAGTTTAAGAAACATAGTGTTGCCAATTCATACACAGCTTAAGCCATGACACAAAATTTCCGATCAATGCCGCGTTGTACACCACGATAAAGCAATCTACAACCCCACTAATCGAAATCAATGAGGGAGGTGGCTAGTTAGCTAATGAGTACTCATCCGATCTACAACCTCAACTGGTAAACCAGAGAGGGAGGAAAATAATCGATCTCACCCCATAAATGGAGGAGGAATAATAAGATACTGTCATGCTAAGTGTGAATCAAAAATCAATTTCAAACATTTTATTCAAATGATTCGTGAAAAATCCAATAAATTTCCAAAGTCATAATTTCATTCACAAGATGGCAACACAATTCATAATTAACTTCAAATTTTCATAAATCACACTAAATCAAATTTTCAATGACAAAAGGTTCAAATAAGGTTTATTGTGCACAAACCTGACGTGAGTCGCTTCTGAAGGAACGGAAGCATGAAAAACACAAGTTTATACCATTGAATTCAAAAATTTTCACCTAGGGTCACATGCACCATGCAAGATTTATTTTTATCTATTTGATTTCAATGATAAACAACATATTAAAACTCTTTTAATATGTTTTTGGATCTGTATTTGCCATTTAAGATTTTAAAATTAATCAGATTAATTTTAGAACCCTAGATTAAATCAAGAACGATTACACTAACCTCTTGATGCACTGCAGCGTGTCTGCGCCTTTGAGATTCGTCTTCAGGACACCAGATGTTGTCCCTCTAGCTTGTCCACACCAAGAACACCTATGGTAGCCCTTGAATAGCTTCTAAAGCTTTTTCTATTAATTAGAAATTCAAGTTCTGCCTTTTAAGAGATTAGAGATGTAAACAGGACACTAGAAACAATTTCTAGTGTTCTTAATTCAAGAGATTGATGGCTAATCTCTTTGAATTGATGAGAGATGAAGAAGAATAGCTGGAGAGGCTCAAAGTGGCGTGACAAATGAGAGGAGAGGCTGCTGGTTATGTTTTCTTTTCATAACCACACTTAAATAGCTAGGTTAACACATTAAACCCTAGCCACATGTCACTTTTTGATTAGCTCTAGGTTTAAGTGACCCAATCACATTGTGCCAAGTGTCAAACCTATATTTAATCTTGATTTTAATCATCTTACATGATTAAAAAATATTTGGCAAGCTTATGTGTAATCCCATGTGTCACCATCTCATGGTGCCACGTGTCACACTGTGAAATGACCAAAATGCCCCTGTGTCTTAATTTTGAGTTCTCAACCCAAAATAATTATTTTTTCTTCTTCTAATTAATTTATATCAAATATAAATTAATTAATTAATCTCTATTAATTAATATCTCATTAATTAAATTCATATTTAAACACTTTAAATATAAATTTAACTTATATTATACATCCAATAATCTAGATTTGGTTTCAAGTCATGCTAGGGACTTTGCAATCTAATTGCAAACCAAACCTATTTAATTAATCAATTAAACTCTTTAATTAATTAATTAAATCATATTTAATTAGGTGATAACTTGTGTATGTGTGTGACTTACTAGGCTCATCACTAATTGGCAATGAGAAATGATATCAACTCTTAATATCATCAGAACTCTTTCTTACCATAAATGATTTCTCTAAATAATTTTATGAACCTCATAGACCATGGTTAACACCTAGCATAGCATGCCATGGCCACCTAATTAGTAATAAGGTTTACCTTAAATGAACCTATAATCATATGTTACCATGCACTAGAATCTCTCTGTTACAAAATCCCAACTCAAGCTGGAGTCATGGTTTATGTCAAACTCCATTTGCTATGAATATTATGTTCTATTTTAATTCCAGTTCTTGATTAAAAGATTTTTCTCATCAGAAACTCTTTTCTGAATAAATCTATTTGTCCTGGCCAGGAACTTGAAACATCAAGAACAATTAAATGAACATAGGATTTTATCTCTATTTACTTAGAGGAACAGATTCCATCTTGATCAACACCTACCTCCATATATAACTAGTAGGAGCCAACACATGCCCATATACCCATACATAGTACAAGTATGAAAGCAGTATCAAACTCAAACTACCTATATACAAGATAACTGTGCTATCTCAGTCTAAAGATTATATGCATCGATATGATTTATGACAAAACATTGACAAGAGTAAACTCCATGTGCTTGTCATAAGTGTCATTGGTTCGGCCTACTTATCATTTATAAGTGCCTATCATGTTTGTTATATGGCATGAGACTCACCATTCCATCTTATTTATATCTCATATAAATAACTTGGGAACAAACATGAATACAATCTTTCTGGATAAGTCATGTCCTTATTATGAAGTATCCTCGATTGTGAACCTATTTATGATACTTTGTGCTAGAAATATTGTCACTCATATTCTTAACAACTTTAGAATAATATTTCTAACAAAATATCAATGGACCTTTTCTATTACACATAAATATATTATGTAAACGGAAAAGTGGAAATGCCTTTTATTAATAAAATTATGTACAAGATACATACTAAATGATATGCTCTAGGGCATATTACTAACAATCTCCCACTAGCACTAGAGCCATTCATTACAATATCTTAGACCTATCTTCTCAAGATGTCAGTCTAATCGAGTCCGTGACATAGGCTTAGTGAATGGATCACCGGATTTTCACCGATGCTATTTTCTGCATGGCTACATCGCCGCCCAACTATTTCTCCGATAATGTGGTAGCGCCTTTCTATGTGTTTGGATTTACGGTGAGACCTTGGTTCCTTAGCTCAGTATGATCGCTCCATTATTGTCACAATGTAGTGGAACTGTTGACTCAATGGAAGGAACTACTGTAAGTTCATCACGAACTTCTTTATCCAAAGCGACTTCCTTTTTGCGACATCGATGCAAAGAATATACTCACCTCGATGAGTGGAATCTGCAATCGTGCTCTGTTTGGAACTCTTCCAACCGATCGCACCTCCATTACAAATGAACACATATCCAGAGGTAGACTTTCTATCATCGATATCGATTGGAAATCGTAATCAGATAACCAACCAATTACAAGTCTCCACCTCCATAAATCAAGAATAAATCCTTAGTTCTTCTCAAGTACTTAAGGATATTCTTGACAGCTATCCAGTGTTCCAAACTTGGATTGGATTGATACCTGCTAGTCAAACTAACA
Organism: Hevea brasiliensis; assembly: GCF_030052815.1. Lineage (NCBI taxonomy): Eukaryota > Viridiplantae > Streptophyta > Magnoliopsida > Malpighiales > Euphorbiaceae > Hevea > Hevea brasiliensis. Next base: position 75,628,018 of record NC_079501.1, read on the forward strand.
ACATATGCGATATCTGGCCTAGTACACAACATTGCATACATTAAACTTCCAATAGCCGAAGCATATGGAATCCTGGCCATCTTATCTCTTTCTTCAGGTGTCTGTGGAGACATCTCTTTAGAAAGATGGATACCATGTCTCACTGGTAACAATCCTCTCTTGGAATCAAGCATGTTAAACCTCTTTAACACCTTTTCCAAGTATAGACTTTGGGATAAACCAATTATTCTTTTCGCTCTATCTCTATAGATGCGAATCCCGAGAATATAGGTTGCCTCCGCTAAGTCTTTTCATGGAAAATGTATTTGACAACCATACCTTTACAGTTGTTAACATACTTGTGTCATTACCCATCAACAGAATGTCATCCACATATAAGACAAGGAAAGTGATAGCACTGTCACTAACCTTCTTATATACACATGGCTCATCCTCATTTTTGATAAAACCAAAGGATTTAATGGCTTCATCAAAACGGATGTTCCAACTCCTCGAAGCTTGTTTCAACCCATAAATGGATCGCTTTAGCTTGCATACCTTGGAACCATCTTGGGATTCAAAAGCCCTAGGTTGTTCCATGAAAATGTTTTCTTCAATGTATCCATTGAGAAAAGTCATTTTGACATCCATCTACCAAATCTCATAATCATAGTATGCACTATTGCTAATAAAATCCTTATTGATTTAAGCATGGCAACAAAGTAGAAAGTCTCCTCATAGTCTATTCCTTGCCTTTGGCGAAACCCTTTCGCTACTAGCCTTGCCTTATAGGTCTCTACCTTTCCATCGTAACCAATTTTCTTCTTGAAAACCCATTTGTTCCCTATAGGTACAATACCTTCGGTGGGTTAACAAGATCCCAAACTTGATTCTTATACATGGAATCAATCTCGGATTTCATAGCATCAATCCATTTTGAAGAGTCTATATCTGATATAGCTTCTTCATAGGTAAGTGGATCATCTCCATGATTTACTTCTTCATGAGTAGACAACTCTTGTTCTTCTTCATGAAGAAAACCATATCTCACTGGTGGGTGAGATACCCTGGTTGTTCTACGAGGAACAGCTGTAGATGTTTCATCAACGGGTATTGGTTGACTAGATGGATCTATATCCATCTGATCTGTTGGTTGGTCAGAATTCTCCAATTCTAACTCTATTTGCCTTCCTTTGCCTCCTTCTTGAACAAACTGTTGTTCAAGAAATGTGGCATCTCTACTTATCACAACCTTTTGTGAAGTAGGCAAATAAAAATAATATCTAAAACTATCTTTTGGATATCCAACAAATCGACCTTTTTCTGATCTGGTCTCCAATTTATCAGTGTTCAGCTTTTTGATATAAGCTGGACAACCCCAAATCTTAACATGCTTAAGACTTGGTTTTCTTCCATGCCATATCTCATAAGGTGTGGAAGAAACTGATTTTGATGGAATCCTATTCAGAATATACAAAGCTGATTCTAATGCAAATCCCCAAAGAAGATTGGCATATCAGTATAGCTCATCATACTACGTACCATATCCAATAGGGTACGATTTCTCCTTTCAGATACACCATTCAGTTGTGGCGTTCCTGGAGGAGTCAGCTAAGAAACAATGCCATGCTCTCTCAAGTATTCATCAAATTCAGTACTCAAATATTCACCTCCACGATCTGATCGAAGAGCTTTAATACTCTTTCCTGTTTGATTTTCTACTTCAGATTTAAATTCCTTAAACTTTTCAAACGATTCATGTTTGTATTTCATCAAATACAAATACCCAAATCTTGATTTATTATCAGTAAAGGTAATAAAATAATGAAAGCCCCCTCTAGCCATTTCTTTAAACGGACCACATACATCACTATATATTAGTTCCAAAATATTTTCAGCTCTTAGCCCTTGTCCAACAAAGGGTGATCTAGTCATTTTTCCTTGAAGGCAAGATTCACAAGTTGGAGTAGGCTCAGAGCCCAATGAAGATAAAATCTCCATTTTCTCCAGTTTTGCAATCCTATCTTCTGCAACATGATATAACCTTAAGTGCCAAATATATTTTGAACTTGAGTTGATTTTCACCATGGCATTGCATTCATTTAGATTACTATACTCTGGCCAGTGGAAACACTTTCTTACTAATAATGGAAGCACTTTCCTGTTGGCTATGGAAACACTTTCCTGTTGGCAGTGGAAACACTTTCCTTTGCCTTTGTCAGCTTTGGTCTTCCCTTTCTGTTTAGCTATTTTCTTGGAAGGACCAGGAATCTGAAGTTTCTTTTTCTTATTGCCCTTCTTCTTGTTGGACTTTCCAGCAGAAGAAGATGCAACCAAAGCTACCACTTTTCCATTATTGCCTGGCATATTCTTTTGGGCAATAACCAGCATGTTGAGTAATTCAGCTAAGGTGCATTCCTGTTTAGTCATATGGAAATTTGTCACAAAATTTCCAAAAGACTCAGGAAGGGACTGAAGGATCAAATCCGTTTGTAGTTGGAAATCCATGTTGAAGTCAAGATGTTCCAACTGCTCAATCAGCCGAATCATCTTGTGGACATGATCTCCAACATTCTGTCCCTCAGACATCCTCATACGGAATAGCTGTCTAGATATCTCATACCTAGCATTCCTGCTGTGCTCACCATACAACTCTTGTAGGTGAAGGAGGATCTCACTAGCACTCTGCATGTTCTCATGTTGCTTTTGTAACTCATTACTCATAGAAGCAAGCATGTAACACTTAGCTCTCATATCATGCTCCTTCCACTTGTCCAAAGTTTCATGTTCCTCTTGTGTGGCCTCTGGAGGTAAGGGACCAAGAACATTTGAATCTAGAACATATCCTATATGTTCAAGGTTCAGGACAAGTTTCAAATTTCTTAGCCAATCGCATGATTAGGTCCTGTCAACTGTTGTGATCAAGTATGCTTGCAAGGATATTGGATGGTGGTGGTTGTTTTGTGCTCATTTTTATCGAGAAAATTAAGCTGAGAAAATAACAGATTAATTAGTAAATGTATCATGTAATTAACCAAAATGATTATGGTCTTTTAATCAAATTGGTCCTCCCACTAACTTAGCGAATCCTACACTTCCAAAGTAGAAAACGGAAATCCTAGTTGGATGGATTTCTAGTGGGTGATTGAATTCTTATAATTCTATTGATCATCCTCAGGTACATCCATTATTGGAATTACAATAAACTATAAGTGAGCAACTCCTTGCCCATCACATCTCATGTGAGGTTCAATCCTTTACCTAGCCCCTAATGCTCAAAATCTCGGTACATCCATTATTGACTTATCTTGCATTAGTTAAGTTGATCCCATTGAGCGATAATTATGCAAATAATTTTAATGTCCTCAGGTACATCCAATATTGGCCACTAAACCATTTACATATTTACAACATCTCATGCTTAACAATTATTCTTAAGAAAATCTCTTAAATAAATTGCATCTTATGCAACTATTTAAAATTTCTTAAAATAATTGCCCCAATGGAGGGCCTATGTTATAATTACTTTAATTATAGCATTTCCAACTTAATCATTTGTTTGGAAGATTTTATAGCCATCCTAATTACTATTAAGGTCTCACTTTGCACATTATCCATTTAGCATGCATATATCATATAATTGCATACATTCCCATACATCTCATGCATTCATGGATAAGCAGTAAATATGGTATGATCATGGACTTTCTAAGGGATTCAATTCTGAGCCACCAAGAATTGAATCAGGGCATTCCTAGGTGCATTTCATTCATTCATTTTACAAGAGTTGCTGAAGGAGTACATAATCAACACTTGATATTGAATTCCTTCCACTGGTCCCACCAATGCTCTTGACCTCCTTGAACTTCTTGCAATCCAATATTACAAAGTAATCCTTGGCATACCAAGGCGAATTTATAAGAACTTAAATAAATGAAATTACAACCCAAAAATTATTACAAACTTAATAATACATGCCCAAAATAAATTAAAATAAATTAATTAATTTACAATCCCAAAGAAACATAAAAGAAATAAATCCAATCACATTGGTCTTTTATAGTCCATGATCATGCATCATGCATATCACTATTTAACAATTAAATAAAACATACATACTTAAATTAAATTGAATATCTCATATTCAACTTAAAAATCCAGATTTGAATATGATTCAAATAAATTTAAAAATTCAAATTTGAATCTCATTCAAACAAATTTAAAAATTCAGATTTGAATCACATTCAAACAACTTCAAAAATTCAGATTTGAATCTCATTCAAACATTTTTTAAAAAATCAGATTTGAATCACATTCAAATATTTTTAAAAAAATCAGATCTGAATTTTATTGAATCAATTTTAAAAAATCAGATTTAAATATGATTCAAACAACTTTAAAAATTCAGATTTGAATCACATTCAAACAACTTTTAAAATTCAGATTTGAATCACATTCAAACATTTTTTAAAATTCTGATTTGAATCATAATTTAATTGTGTGATTAAAACAACTAATTAAACACTTTAATTAGTCAAAGAATAGGCCTTAGATCATACAACAATAGCAGAATTAAAAGCCAAACCTTGAACCACCCATGGAACCATTGTTACCGCCACCAATGGTGGCTTCACCATGTGTGCCGCCACACCTCTTAATCCAACCAGCAATGAATCAATCATCCCATGATCAAATCACACAATTAAATCATATAATCAACAATCTAAATGGCAAATATAGTGGCTCTGATACCAATTGAAGGAACGGAAGCGTGAAAAACACAAGTTTATACCATTGAATTCAAAAATTTTCACCTAGGGTCACATGCACCATGCAAGATTTATTTTTATCTATTTGATTTCAATGATAAACAACATATTAAAACTCTTTTAATATGTTTTTGGATCTGTATTTGCCATTTAAGATTTTAAAATTAATCAGATTAATTTTAGAACCCTAGATTAAATCAAGAACGATTACACTAACCTCTTGATGCACTGCAGCTTGTCTGCGCCTTTGAGATTCGTCTTCAGGACACCAGATGTTGTCCCTCTAGCTTGTCCACACCAAGAACACCTATGGCAGCCCTTGAATAGCTTCTAAAGCTTTTTCTATTAATTAGAAATTCAAGTTCTGCCTTTTAAGAAATTAGAGATGTAAACAGGACACTAGAAACAATTTCTAGTGTTCTTAATTCAAGAGATTGATGGCTAATCTCTTTGAATTGATGAGAGATGAAGAAGAATAGCTGGAGAGGCTCAAAGTGGCGTGACAAATGAGAGGAGAGGCTGCTGGTTATGTTTTCTTTTCATAACCACACTTAAATAGCTAGGTTAACACATTAAACCCTAGCCACATGTCACCTTTTGATTAGCTCTAGGTTTAAGTGACCCAATCACATTGTGCCAAGTGTCAAACCTATATTTAATCTTGATTTTAATCATCTTACATGATTAAAAAATATTTGGCAAGCTTATGTGTAATCCCATGTGTCACCATCTCATGGTGCCACGTGTCACACTGTGAAATGACCAAAATGCCCCTGTGTCTTAATTTTGAGTTCTCAACCCAAAATAATTATTTTTTCTTCTTCTAATTAATTTATATCAAATATAAATTAATTAATTAATCTCTATTAATTAATATCTCATTAATTAAATTCATATTTAAACACTTTAAATATAAATTTAACTTATATTATACATCCAATAATCTAGATTTGGTTTCAAGTCATGCTAGGGACTTTGCAATCTAATTGCAAACCAAACCTATTTAATTAATCAATTAAACTCTTTAATTAATTAATTAAATCATATTTAATTAGGTGATAACTTGTGTATGTGTGTGACTTACTAGGCTCATCACTAATTGGCAATGAGAAATGATATCAACTCTTAATATCATCAGAACTCTTTCTTACCATAAATGATTTCTCTAAATAATTTTATGAACCTCATAGACCATGGTTAACACCTAGCATAGCATGCCATGGCCACCTAATTAGTAATAAGGTTTACCTTAAATGAACCTATAATCATATGTTACCATGCACTAGAAACACTCTGAAACAAAATCCTAACTAAAGCTGGAGTCATGTTATATGACAAACTCCATTAGATATGAATATAATGTTCTAATTAAAATCCAATTCTTGATTAAAAGATTTTCTCATCGTAAACTCTTTTACGAATAAATCTATTTGTCTGGCAGAACTTGAAACATCAAGAACAATTAAATGAACATAGGATTTTATCTCTATTTACTTAGAGGAACAGATTCCATCTTGATCAACACCTACCTCCATATATAACTAGTAGGAGCCAACACATGCCCATATACCCATACATAGTACAAGTATGAAAGCAGTATCAAACTCAAACTACCTATATACAAGATAACTGTGCTATCTCAGGTCTAAAGATTATATGCACTGATATGATTTATGACAAAACATTGACAAGAGTAAACTCCATGTGCTTGTCATAAGTGTCATTGGTTCGGCCTACTTATCATTTATAAGTGCCTATCATGTTTGTTATATGGCATGAGACTCACCATTCCATCTTATTTATATCTCATATAAATAACTTGGGAACAAACATGAATACAATCTTTCTGGATAAGTCATGTCCTTATTATGAAGTATCATCGATTGTGAACCTATTTATGATACTTTGTACTAGAAATATTGTCACTCATATTCTTAACAACTTAAGAATAATATTTCTAACAAAATATCAATGGACCTTTTCTATTACACATAAATATATTATGTAAACGAAAAGTGGAAATGCCTTTTATTAATAAAATTATGTACAAGATACATACTAAATGATATGCTCTAGGGCATATTACTAACAGCTTCTAGGCCTTGACTCGGTCTCTCAGAGCTTCCAAGTCTTTTTCAGCTGAAACACACAGTTTCACAGTGTTTCAATACCATAACTTAGCATAAATCCAAAAATAAATTTAATTTTACTTTTACCTAGCTCTAACGTGCTAAATTCGACGTTCTCAAAATATTTGTGTTTTGGGTTACTATTCACTACACTATTCAAGTCAAATTGTTGACTTTCTAAGGCTTAATAGGTATGAGAATTCCAACTTCACCCACATACCACATTTTGGTCACCAAACTTGTTGGTTTTGGTCATTTTCTCAACACTTAAGTCTTTTAGGCAAAATTGTCAATTTTCAGTTTTTGGTGTCTGGGTTGCATTGTTCCATTGGTCATTTTACTGTTGGAATTTGGCAAAACTTCCTTCATAGAAAGTGTTCCTTATTGTCTTAAGTTTATTCTCCTTTTTGAATCACTCCAATTGGAGTTTTGTAGCTCAAGTTATATGCAAATTACGTTTACTGTTCATGCTGCAGAATTTGGTTCTGCAGATTTGTTGATCCAACTTCGTTCAGTAATTTGATCAAGTTAAGTCCATAATTTGGTCTAATTTTCTTCATATGAAATGTTCTACTATGTCTTAGGTTTCCATCGGTTAAAGAATCACTTAAATCGGAGTTTTCTAGAGAGAGTTATAGCCATTGAAACTTTACTATTCATATGGTAAATCTACAGTTCTGCAGGTTCAGGTCACCAACTTTGCTCAGTAATTTGATTGGGTTAATGGCATAATTTGGGTTTGTGTTCTTCATGAAAGTTTTAGGTATATATCTCATCTAACCACTGGTAAAATTTCAGGTCATTTTGACCTGCCTAGCTCGAGTTATGACCAAATGAATAAACACTGTTCATTTGGTCAGTTTATCTTGAGTGACTTGCAATTTTTCAACTTTAGTCAATTTGTTCACTAGGTTTTAGTCACTTTTTGGGCATGATTCCTAAATGAAAATTGTGTCATTTAGTGCCTATTTTCATTCCCAATTTGTCTCATATCAATTGGACTTGTAAAATTCTATTTTTGGTCCCTCAAAGTTGACTTTTGGTCATGGTGCATACCCAATCCGAATTTGGCTTTGATTCAAACACTTCTAACACACTTAATTAGGTCACAAATGGCCATTTCTTTCCTTAAACTATGTCAAAGACATCGTTTAGCACTTCTTCACATTTTTGGTCTCTAAACCCTAATGTTCAAAACCCTAATTCATGTTATTTGTTGCATTTAGCTAATTAAACACCTATAAGCATGCTTCCTTAACTCAATTATGCTTCCAAACATGTTTAGCTCAAACAAATTCATACTTTATCCAACGAAACCCTAGCTGGCCAAAATTCTATATAATCCCTCAACAAGTATTTGCTTTTCATTTTAAATGAATTTCTAAGTAATTCAAGCTAAAAACACAACAATTAAATCTCAAACTTTCAAATTGATGTGCTTACCTCACTTTGTAGATTCCCTAGTTCTTCGATTCTCCAAGTTTTGTCTCCCTTCTTGCTCCTAAAGTGTTTATCTAGGTCTAAGGGTAAGATTTAATGTTGGGATTTAGGGGATTTATGGAAGGGAACCAAAGAGTTCAAGCTTTTGTTCCTTAAAAATGGTGGAAGAAAAAATGAGAAAGAGAGGAGAGAAAATTGGGGCGGCACTTAGGAAGAAGAAGACCAAAAAATGATTTTTTTTTTCATTTCTTTTTTGTTATTTTATGTCTCATTAACAAGAATTGACTTGGTCAATTTGGGTAGGTAAATTAAAATTGTATTTTGACATCATGATGATGTCATCCAATGAGGTAAGCATGAGTTAATAAACTTTTTTCAATTTTATTTTTCTTTTATATTTATTTTTTTTTTTTCATTAGTTCTTTAATTTAATTCTCGACTCCGAAATTTTTCTTTCTCCAATTTTATTTGACAGCTAGGTCAGGAGTCAGCTCTCGGGGTCAATTGACCAAATTGCCCCTCGCCAGTTTATCCCAGTTTGCAAATAATTCAGTATTTCTTCCAGCTCCCTGACCTAATTATTTGACTGGCTTAACAGTTCTTTTTCATGATTTTCTCTTTTCCACTGTGTTTATAAGGGTCCTAAGGACCGCGGCATCACATTTTACGGTTCGAAATTTGAGTTTAAAACGACTTCGTAGTCGTTCCCGAGACGGTCACCCATCGCTGTGACTCTCGACTCGTTTAACCTCTTATGTTCTGTTTTTCTTATTTATACTTATCTAATTGACAATTACTAATTATTTGTGTTTATGGCTTATTTAGTTGTCTTAGATGTGGTTTTAATCCCCTTAATTGTCCAGACCGCCTCCGGTCACTGGAACAGTAAAATATACCAGGCTATGCAAATAGGGGTGTTACAATTCTCCCCCCCTTTAAATAAATTTCGTCTCGAAATTGTATCTGGTATCAATCTCTAAATAGCTATGGGTGCTGTCTCCTCATGTCCTCCTCTCGTTCCGAAGTAGCCTCTTGGCCCTAATGATGGTTCCACAGCACTTTTACCAACAGTATCTGCTTGTTCCGTAGCTGCTTCACCTCATAAGCTAGAATCTCTATGGATTCCTCTTCATATGTGAGGTCTGGATTCACTTCAATTTCTTCTACTGGTAGTACATGAGATGGGTCTGACCGGTACCTCCTCAACATAGACACATGGAAGACATTATGTATCTTCTCCAACTCTGGAGGTAATGCCAACCGATATGCTAAAGGACCCACTCTTTCCAGAACCTCATAATGCCCAATGAAACGAGGACTTAGTTTCCCCTTTCTGCCGAATCTCATAATTCTCTTCCAAGGAGAAACTTTGAGGAAAACTTTCTCACCCACTGCATACTCAATATCCCTTCTCTTCATATCAATGTAGGACTTGGTCTAATGCAGTCTTAAGTCGATCTTTGATCACTCTGATCTTCTCCTCAGTCTGCTGAACAATTTCAGGCCCAATCATCTTTCTTTCACCCACGTCATCCCAACACAACGGGGTTCTACATTTTCTGCCATACAAAGCTTCATATGGAGGCATCCCAATGCTTGATTGGTAGCTGTTGTTGTAAGCAAACTCAATCAAAGGCAAGTGTGTATCCCAACTGCCCTCAAACTCAATCACACAAGCTCGTAGCATGTCCTCCAAGATCTGAATTACCCTCTCAGACTGGCCATCTGTCTGTAGGTGGAATGCAGTACTGAAGTTCAATCTAGTTCCTAAGGCTCTCTAAAGACTACCCCAAAATCTAGAAGTGAACCTAGGATCTCTGTCTGATACAATGGATACTGGCACTCCATGCAGTCTCACAATCTCATCAATGTACAATTTGGCCAATCTTTCTAAACTATAGTCCATTTGGACTGGCAGAAAATGAGCAGACTTGGTTAGTCTGTCAATAATGACCCATACTGCATCATGACTCTTTTGTGTCCTCGGAAGTCCCATCACAAAATCCAAAGTTATTCTCTCCCATTTCCATTCTGGCACTGGTAGTGGATGTAATAACCCAGTTGGTACTTGATGCTCTGTCTTTACTTGTTGACAAGTTACACATTTGGAAACAAATTCTGCCACATCTCTTTTCATACCCATCCACCAGTAATGCTCCGTTAGCCCTCTATAAATTTTTGTACCACCAGGGTGTATGGCAAAAGGAGACTCATGTGCTTCCTTCAAAATGATCTGCCTCAAATCAACATCATTAGGAACACACATTCTGCCCTGGTGTAGCAATAGACCATCATCTCTGATTGAAAATTCTGGTTTCTTGCCCTGCCTGACTTCTTCCAACAGCTTCTGATATTTCTGATCATTCTGAGCAGCTATTCTAATCTGATCAATCAACACTGGCTGTACATGCCATGCAACTGCTGTCGGTCCATCGTTTTTAACCTCTAAGCTGGCATGTAATGATCTTAACTCATGCACCAAAGACAAAGGAGTAACCCGTAGACTTGCCATAGTCTTGCGACTTAAGGCGTCAGCCACCACATTAGCTTTCCCTGGCTGATAGTCTATCAGACAATCATAGTCTTTTATCAACTCTAACCATCTCCTCTGTCTCAAATTCAACTCTTTCTGGGTGGCCAAATACTTCAAACTCTTATGATCTGTGTAGATGTAACATTTCTCCCTATACAAATAGTGCCTCTAGATCTTAAGAGCAAACACAATGGCTGCAAGCTCTAAGTCATGTGTCGGATAATTCCTCTCATGCAGTTTTAGCTGGCGTGATGCATAGGCAATGACATTTCGATCTTGCATCAATACACAGCCTAACCCATCGTGAGAAGCATCACTATATACTGTATATTCTTTACCCGGAGTAGGTAAAGTCAGGACTGGAGCTTCAGTAAACATCTCTTCAATTCATCAAAACTCTGCTGGCATTTGTTCGTCCACTGAAATTTCACATCTTTTCTAAGCAACTTGGTCAATGGAGATGCCAACATGGAGAATCCCTTCACAAACCTACGGTAGTATCCAGCTAAACCCAGAAAACTGCAAATCTCTATGATATTTCTGGGTGGCTTCCAATTAAGGACGGCTTCTATCTTGCTAGGATCTACCTTAATACCCTCGGCTGATACTATGTGCCCCAAAAAGGATATCTCCTTCAGCCAAAATTCACACTTCGACAATTTGGCATATAGCTGTTTCTCCCTCAAAGTCTGCAGTACAATGCGCAAATGTCTATCATGCTCTTCTGCATTCCTCGAATAGACCAATATATCATCTATAAACACCACAACAAACTGGTCATGGTATGGTCTGAAGATAGTGTTCATCAGATCCATAAAAGCAGCCGGACCATTAGTTAACCCGAATGGCATAACCAAAAACTCATAATGGCCATAGCAGGTTCTAAAGGCAGTTTTAGGAATACTCTGTTCTTATACTTTCAGCTGATAATAACCTGATCTCAGGTCAATTTTGGAGAATACAGCTGCACCCCTCAACTGATCAAACAAGTCATCAATGCGGGGCAATGGGTATTTGTTCTTTATTGTCACCTTATTCAACTGTCGATAATCAATACACAAGCGGAGAGTGCCATCTTTCTTCTTTACAAATAACACTGGCGCGCCCCAAGGTGACACACTAGGGCGAATGAAGTCCTTGTCAAGCAACTCTTGCAACTGCACTTTCAACTCTTTTAATTCTGCAGGTGCCATTCTATATGGCGTTATGGAGATTGGGTCCACACCAGGCATAACATCAATCTCAAACTGCACCTCTCTTTCTGGAGGTAATCCTGGCAATTCATCAGGAAACACATCCAGAAAGTCATTGTGACACCCCTTACTCGTGTACAGTATACCCGAATAAGTAATGCCACACTAAGTACTGGCACACTCTAATATACCTTACTTAATTTGTGTCATGCTTTTGAAATTAATTTATGAAATATGATTTATTTTAACCATTTATCAAAAGTATTATTTCATTTGAGGTTCCGAAGATTTTAAGGAAAATCCGGCGGAGTACCGGCTAAAAATGGAGAAAACAGTTCTTCGGAACCTGTTAAAAACACTTCCAATATACAATTTCATTCATTCTCAACTCCAATATCAATAAAACTCAATATCAATATCTCAGTAATTTGTCAATTTCAGGTCTCAACAACCTTTTCATTTTTCAAAACATCCCTTTCTCAGGGTTCTCATACATAAACAACCATTAAATACTCAATTTAATACCATACATAACCATAAATCTTTATTATTTACATGAACCTCAAAATACATTACATAAATCCCAAATACATATGAGAAAATAAAAAGTTAATTACAAGATGACAAAATGGCATCTAGTGTCCTACCAATGCACTGCAGGTGACGAGGTGACACAGACACTGAGCAGAACTGTCGGATGGCCTCACCCAGTCTGTGGTCTACTGGGCTCACGATCGGGGTCTCCAGTACCTACGCGTGGCAAAAGCAACGCGCTAAGCAATAATGCTTAGTGGTGCAATAATAAAATAACAAGAAATGACAGATATAAATATGTATTGCATGTACATGTTTTGTTTGTCATGTATTTGTATATCCATTCATTTATTTCTTCTGCATTGCTCATTTTCATTCATTTGGTTGCCCAAGTAACCTACACTAGACGACTGGACTGGATAACGGGTAAACTGGCACTGGGTACCTAGTACCTCGGGCCGTCACACCATCGGTCACATATGCATCTCCCGGTGTGCAACAGAACAGCTAACAAGCTGTAAATGATATCAGGCACAAGGCCAAGTCTCAATGCAAAGTCAGAATGGCTAAAAGCCATGAAATCACAGAATGGCATTTTTGCCATGTGCAGTACTGCTAACTGAACCCTATTGGCATGCCAAACTATCCAAACCAATCTTGTTAGGTATACTAGGGCATTTGAAACTCTTAAATTCGTCAATTTGTGAATTTCAACTTTTTTGGTGTTACTATTCATCATTGGTCAACAAAAATGTTGACTTTTAGCATAAAAATGTGTACATCAACTTTGGCACTCCCAACATACCACATTTGGTGTTTAAAACTTGTTGGCATTAAGTGTTTTTGCAATTTCAAAGTGTAACCCACACTAGCAGAAAATTTCAGTTTTGGTGCCCTAACTTCACTGTTCCATTGGATACTGTTACTGTTGGAATTTGAAGAAATGTAAAACATGAAAGTTGTTCCTTATTTTGTCTAGTTGAATTTCCTTTTTTGAATCACTCCATTTGGAGTTTTGTAGCTCCAGATATGGCTCAAAAACCCAAGCTGCCCGGATATGCAGTCTGCAGAATTTTACCATATCTACAGTGCATGAACAGTGACTTGAGTCACTTGGTTGAATGGGTTCTGGCTATAATTTGGGGTAGGTTCCTTCATGAAAGTTGTTTGTCTATGTCTTAACTTGTTGCTGTAAAAATTTCAGACCAATTGACCAAATCTACAGTGACTTATGGCCAAATGAACAGTTACTGTTCATTTGGCAAATTCTGCAGAATTCAGTTTCAGGGTTCCGGATTGTGGCTGAGTTTTGACCCTTTTGCTTTGGTCTTTTGGGCATGGTTTCTTCAGCAAAAATGTGCCATTATAAGCCTAGTTTCATGTCCAATTGGCCAAACTTCAATTGAACTAGCACAGCCCAAGTTATGGCAGTGCAAAGGGACTGAAATTTCAGTCCCTATGCTGCTGTCCATAGGGCAGTTTATACTTTCACTTTACCATCCCCTTTTTCAGTTCTAATTAGGGTCAACCTACCTAAAATGGTCACTAATTGACCATTAAAAAGTCCTTTAACCATTTCCAAAGCTAAGTCACAATTTCACCTTTCCAAACCCTAATGTCCAAACCAATTACTCATACAAACTCAAAAATTCAACTCCATTAAACTCCAATTCATATATATGCATTAATTGACATTAATATACCAACTTAATTGCAATTAAACCATCAAAACCCTAACCCTAACTTGGCTGCCACCATTCATACATACTCCTACATAAGTGTTTTATTCAATTTCTTAACAATTTCTTATTCACTTGAACTTCCTAACATGGAATAAAAAGAAAAATGTAAGAGTTAGCACTAACCTTAATTTGAGCAGAATTTTCCCAAGCAATTCCTTCACTTTCTTGGCTTTTCTTGGTTGCCAAACACTTGTCCTTGATGTGGGTATAACTTTTTGTGAAGGAAGGATAAAAACTCATAATGCCCATACCGGGTCCTGAATGCAGTCTTGGGCACATCTACATCTTTTACCCACAGCTGATGATACCCTGATCTGAGATCAATCTTAGAAAATACTCCTGCTCCCTTCAACTGATCAAACAGATCATCAATTCTAGGCAACGGATATTTGTTCTTCACAGTCACTTTATTTAACTGCCGGTAATCGATGCATAGTCTCAAAGTCCCATCCTTCTTTTTCACAAACAGCACTGGAGCTCCCCATGGTGACACACTGGGGCGTATGAACCCCTTATCAAGCAACTCTTGCAACTGAGTTTTCAACTCTCTCAATTCCGTAGGTGCCATCCTATAAGGAGCAATGGAAATGGGTGCTGTACCCGGCAATGTCTCAATAGCAAATTCGACTTCCCTTTCTAGTGGCAAACCAGGTAATTCTTCAGGAAATACCTCTGGGAAGTCTTTTACTGTGGGTATGTCACTAAGGTTTGGCTTAGCCTGCCTAGTATCCACCACATGTGCTAGGTAGGCTTCACAGCCTTTTCTCATCATTCTTCTTGCAACTGTGGCTGAGATGACATTGGACAAGAAATCTGTCCTTTCCCCCACAACTGTGATCTCATTACCCTCTGAAGTTTTTAGAGAAATTCTCTTCAATTTGCAATCAACTATTGCCTGATGACGTGACAACCAGTCCATTCCCAAGATCACGTCAAACTCATGGAAGGGCAATTCAATCAGGTCTGCCAAGAATTCATACCCCTGAATCCTTAACGGGCAACCCTTGTATACCTTGTTCACTACCACACTGTGACCCAATGGATTAGTGACCAGAATGTCTTGGTCACTCTCCCCTACCAGTATCCCCCTTTTTACGGATAGATTGATGCAGATGTATGAGTGAGTGGATCTTGGATCCACCAATGCATGCACAGGTGTAGTGTAGAGGGAGAACGTACCCCTGATGACGTCCGGGGCATCTTGCTCCTCCTGAGCTCTCATAGCATAAGCCCTTGCTGGTGGTCTACTGTCAGGCCTCTCTGCTGGCTCAGATGCAGGCCTCTATGATGGTCCTCTGACCTCGGACTTGCAGTTTTCTACCTCTGCGTAGTGCGGGGCGGTGCATGCGCTTGTGTTGGAGTAACTGTAGTGGTTTTACGCGGACAGTTTCTCAGCTGATGCTCTGTTGACCCACACCTCAAGCAAGCACCAGTCACTCTCCAACACTCCCCCTTATGCCATCTTTGACAGTGTGGACATGCAGAAGATGCCGGGGCTGGTCCCCTGAACCCCATCCCTGGAGAGCTGCCCACTGATGGTGTGGACTGACCTCTCCTAGGGGTAAACTGTGGCCTGGGCCCCTGAGACTGACCCTGGCCCTGTGGCTGGGCTGAACTTTGTGCAGGAGGACCCTTGAACTTCTTCCCTGATGCAGGAGCTGAACTCGACTGACCCGGTCCCCTCTTCTGCTGTCTCTCTCTTCTAGTCCACTCACTAATTCTCACTTTTTCAACCTTTATGGCAGCTTCCACTAACTTGGTAAATTCTGTGATTCCCAAGGCAGTGAGCTGGATCTTGATGTTGTCATTTAGTCCCTCTTCAAATCTCTTGCATCTTTCAGCTTCATTAGGGACTATCTCCCTTCCGTAGCGGCTTAATCGGACGAATTCTTTCTCATACTCAGCCACTGACAATTGTCTCTGCCTCAGGTTAATAAATTCTCTTCTTCTCTCTTCCAAATATACAGTACCCACATACTTCTTCTTGAACTCAGAGAGAAAGAAATCCCAAGTTACAGCTTCTGGCTGCACTTCACTGGACACAGTGTCCCACCATTCATTGGCATCATCTTGCAGCAAAGAGATGGCAGCTTCCAGGTTTTACTCTGGAGTACAGTGGAGCTATTTTAGTACTCTGCCCGTTCTGTTCAACCAGTTCTCGGCTGCAACAGAGTCATCTTCTCTCTTGCCATAGAAGTCCACAGCTCCAAACTTCCTTAACCTTTCCAGGTGTGTTTTCTGCTGTGGAGTGGTGGTGGTGGCGGTGGTCTGGCATTACTCGACCATCTGTCTAAAGAAGTCGGCCATTTGTTGGAACATGGCCTGGAGGCCGAGCGAGCTCTGCTGGTGGTGGAGCAGATTCTCTCATACCCCCAGTCTCAGCTGCTGCAGGTGGAGCATGACTCTCCACTTCCTCCTCAACGGCTCTCTGAGAGGAAGGATCCATATCCTATTCAAAATAAGAAAGATAAACAGATCTGCGTTAGTGTCACCTCGACTCTTACAAATGCAATGCATGGTATGGACTCAATCTAGGCCCGAAATGCCTAAACGTGCTCGATACCACTAAATGTGACACCCCTTACTCGTGTACAGTATACCCGAATAAGTAATGCCACACGGTGTACTGGCACACTCTAATATACCTTACTTAATTTGTGTCATGCTTTTGAAATTAATTTATGAAATATGATTTATTTTAACCATTTATCAAAAGTATTATTTCATTTGAGGTTCCGAAGATTTTAAGGAAAATCCGTGAGTCTGCAGGCTAAAAATGGAGAAAGCAGTTCTTGAAACTCATTAAAAACACTTCCAATATACAATTTCATACATTCTCAACTCAAATAACATCAATAAAAATCAATATCAATATCTCGGTAAAGAATTTGTCAATTTGTGTCTCAACAACCTTTTCATTTTTCAAAACATCTCTTTCTCAGGGTTCTCATACATAAACAACCATTAAATACTCAATTTAATACCATACATAACCATAAATCTTTATTATTTACATGAACCTCAAAATACATTACATAAATCCCAAATACATATGAGAAAATAAAAAGTTAATTACAAGATGACAAAATGGCATCTAGTGTCCTACCAATGCTGCTGCAGTGACGAGGTGACACAGAATCGAGCAGAAGCTGTCGGATGGCCTCACCCGATCGTGGTCTCACGGGCTCACGATCGGGGTCTCCGGTACCTCTGGCGTGGCAAAGCAGCGCTAAGCAATAATGCTTAGTGGTGCAATAATAAAATAACAAGAAATGAGATATAAATATGTATTGCATGTACATGTTTTGTTTGTCATGTATTTGTATATCCATTCATTTATTTCTTACGCATTGCTCATTTTCATTCATTTGGTTGCCCAAGTAACCTACACTAGACGCATTGGATGGATAATTGGTAAGCGCCTTTGGGTACCTAGTACCTCGGGCCGTCACACCATCGGTCACATATGCATCTCGGTGTGCATGAGCGGCTAACAAGCTGTAAATGATATCGAGCACAAGGCCAAGTCTCAATGCAAAGTCGGAATGGCTAAAAGCCATGAAATCACAGAATGGCATTTTTGCCATGTGCGATCGCTAATCGAACCCTATTGGCATGCCAAACTATCCAAACCAATCTTGTTAGGTATACTAGGGCATTTGAAACTCTTAAATTCATCAATTTGTGAATTTCAACTTTTTTGGTGTTACTATTCATCATTGGTCAACAAAAATGTTGACTTTTAGCATAAAAATGTGTACATCAACTTTGGCACTCCCAACATACCACATTTGGTGTTTAAAACTTGTTGGCATTAAGTGTTTTTGCAATTTCAAAGTGTAACCCACACTAGCAGAAAATTTCAGTTTTGGTGCCCTAACTTCACTGTTCCATTGGACACTGTTACTATTGGAATTTGAAGAAATGTAAAACATGAAAGTTGTTCCTTATTTTGTCTAGTTGAATTTCCTTTTTTGAATCACTCCATTTGGAGTTTTGTAGCTCCAGATATGGCTCAAAAACCCAAGCTGCCCGGATATGCAGTCTGCAGAATTTTACCATATCTACAGTGCATGAACAGTGACTTGAGTCACTTGGTTGAATGGGTTCTGGCCATAATTTGGGGTAGGTTCCTTCATGAAAGTTGTTTGTCTATGTCTTAACTTGTTGCTGTAAAAATTTCAGACCAATTGACCAAATCTACAGTGACTTATGGCCAAATGAACAGTTACTGTTCATTTGGCAAATTCTGCAGAATTCAGTTTCAGGGTTCCGGATTGTGGCTGAGTTTTGACCCTTTTGCTTTGGTCTTTTGGGCATGGTTTCTTCAGCAAAAATGTGCCATTATAAGCCTAGTTTCATGTCCAATTGGCCAAACTTCAATTGAACTAGCACAGCCCAAGTTATGGCAGTGCAAAGGGACTGAAATTTCAGTCCCTATGCTGCTGTCCATAGGGCAGTTTATACTTTCACTTTACCATCCCATTTTTCAGTTCTAATTAGGGTCAACCTACCTAAAATGGTCACTAATTGACCATTAAAAAGTCCTCTAACCATTTCCAAAGCTAAGTCACAATTTCACCTTTCCAAACCCTAATGTCCAAACCAATTACTCATACAAACTCAAAAATTCAACTCCATTAAACTCCAATTCATATATATGCATTAATTGACATTAATATACCAACTTAATTGCAATTAAACCATCAAAACCCTAACCCTAACTTGGCTGCCACCATTCATACATACTCCTACATTAGTGTTTTATTCAATTTCTTAACAATTTCTTATTCACTTGAACTTCCTAACATGGAATAAAAAGAAAAATGTAAGAGTTAGCACTAACCTTAATTTGAGCAGAATTTTCCCAAGCAATTCCTTCACTTTCTTGGCTTTTCTTGGTTGCCAAACACTTGTCCTTGATGTGGGTATAACTTTTTGTGAAGGAAGGATAAGGTTTTGAGGTGAGGAAGCTTAGGAAAATCAACCTTTAAAAGAAAAAAAATGGAGAGAAAGCTTCTTGATTTGGTATACGGGAATTGAAGAAGAAGAATTCAGTTTTTCCTTTCAATTTTCTGCCCATTTGACTCATTTTAATTGGTTTATGGACATGTGTCACAATGTGATTGGGTGAGAGTGCTTAGTGACATAAGCATGAGGTCAAAATTGAAATTTTAATTCATTTTTTTTTTCTTTTCTTTGCTACTCATTTTCAATTCATTTTTTAGCAATATTTATTCACATTTTAGATCATAATAATTATTTACTTAACTGGACAAGTCGGCCAAAAATCACCTCTGAAGGCGAAATGACCAAAATGCCCTCCGTTTGGCTTAACGAGTCAAAATTATGCATGGAATTGAAAAATTTTTCTAAGTATTTTCTTGGCATTCTAATGCCATGGGAACCTCAATGACCCTTCTCTTGAGTCACAAAAATTATTTTATAATTTTTCCCCCGGGTCTAGGGCTCCTCGTTGCGAGAACCGCAACTTCCCTTCGGTTACCCATCGCTTGGGCACCGGCTCGTTTGACTCAGTTGTATTTTATTTCTAAAATTTTTACTAAATTTTTCTTATTAATATTTAAGTTAATTAGGGTTCCTGACTTTAGTTTAAATTTTTTTTCGGACGTTCTAGCTGTCCGAACCGACACGATCACCGAGCAGTAGAATGTACGGAGTGTCTGGGAGGTGTTCTGATCATATCTGATGAGGATGTCTCTCAGTGTTTGACTCCCCACTTGGGTGTCTATCACATGTGCCAAATATGCTTCACACCCCTTTCTGATCATCCTTCTAGCCAGTGCAGCTGAAATGATGTTTGAAGGCAGTAACTGCCTCTCCCCATGTATTACTACTTCACCATACTGAGGAAGACCAAAAGTGATCTTGATCTCTGATCCAATCATCGCATGATGCACGGTTAACCAATCCATGCCCAAGATAATGTCATAATCTCGAAGGGCATTTCAATCAAATCGACAGAAAAGTGTGTCCTTGGATCACCAAAGGCGATCCCTATATAGCCTATTTACCTCGACCTGGCCTAATGGACTAGTTACTAACACATCATAGTCCATTGGTACACACTGAATAGCAGTAGAACACATCACACTAGCACTAACATACGAATGTGTGGAGCCAGGATCAAATAACACATGTACATCTTGGTCAAGGATGGAGAAAATACCAGCTACTACGTCTGATGTTTCAGTTTCCTCCCTCTGACGCATGGTATACACTCCGTAGTGCGCCATCGGATCTTTGGTGGTTAACGGTGCTTTGACTCCCGAGTTGTTACGGGACCCCTACCTCTGCCTCTACCTCTACCAGCTGGCTGTGATCCTCTAGGTGCAGAGACTTGGGCTGATCCCTCAGATGTAGCAGAAGGTCCAGACCGGCGCGGACTAGTGCAATCTTTAGCGAAATGTCCGCTCCCTCTATAGTTAAAACATGCACCAGTAGCCTTGAAACAAACCTCACCATGAGTTCTACCACAAGTTTCACACTGCCATACTGATAGAGCTCCTCGGGGTGCTTGCTGGGTCTGCTGACCAGACCGAGGTGGTCTTTGGCCAGAGAATCTGCCTCTGCCAAATCTACGGGAGCTGGATCCCCCAAACTGTTTCCTCTTTCCAGAACCACTCTCAGATGCTTGTCCAGTAGTCTTTTCAGTCTTCTCTTTCTCTTGTGTACCCTTCTTCACTGCCCCTTCTGATTCTATCCTTTCCAGTTCCAGGGCTTGTGAGATCAACTCAGCGAAATTCTGATGTCAGAAACCCACAACTTGTATTCTCATATTCGGCCTTAACCCGGACTCAAACCTCTTACATCTGTCTCTGGGGGTGGAGACTAAGCTTCCAGCATAGTGGCTTAGCCTTGAGAAGTCTCTCTCATACTCTGCTATGGTTCTGTCTCCTTGTTTCAAACTCAAGAATTCTTGCAACTTCATATCCACATAAGCATCGGGGACCCACTTCTGTCGAAACTCCCTCAAAAAGTCTGACCAAGTTAACACGGGTGGCTCAACCAGGCTGTGGGGGATGGTCTTCCACCATTCATATGCATCCCCTTGCAGGAGAGATACTGAATATTCAAATTTTAATTCTTTAGTACACTGCAGCTTCCTGAAAACCCGTTCCATTCTTTCCAACCACTGTTCCGGCTCCAGTGGATCCACAGTGCCCTTGAACTCGGTGGCCCTAAATTTCATCAACTTTTCATATTGCCGAGCTGAGAGCTGTGGTTGTGCTACAGGTACTTGCATCTGAGCTTGGGGTGGCACATTTCCCGCCATTTGCTGGAAAAACGCAGCCATCTGCTATACAACCGAGTGAAAGCTGCGGTCTTTGGAGTAGGAGTGGAGTGGTGACCCACTCACATGCAGGTCTTTGGGGCTTCCCCTTGAACCTCAGTCTCAACAGATTGTTCTACGGAATGATCTCCTCCTTCCATTCCGTTTTCCCAAATTTTCTACTTCCTGAGATCAAACACAAGGAGGTTAACCTCCGTTAGTGCATATTCATGATGTAAATATGTCATAAGTATCAATTAAAGACACTTGAGCAGTTGTACTTATGAAAGAAATATTAACATAAATAGTCAAAATTCATTGCAAAACCATGCTCTGATACCACTAAAACATGTCACACCTTACCCCTCTGTAAGGCATGACATGTTCCCGTAGAATACCTAATGAACTACCGAACTTCACCTACCGATAATTCATTAAGTACACTACAAGGGATTTTAAAACTATTTTCTTACATTTTGGAAGTGGTGAGCATTTTGGTATGAATTGAAAATCATTTATTCAAGGTTTAAATACTAGTAAAAATTTTTGTCCATTTTAATTTTTTCGCAAATTTTATAAAAATTTTGACAGAGTTCCGTTTGTATTTGGAGAAAATAGTTCTTCAAATTCCTGAGAAAAACACTTCCAAAAATTCATCACAACTCCTAACCACCAAATAATTTCAAGTCAACTCAATTTAATCCACTTCAAAAATAATTCCACAATCCAATCAAAGTTTATCACCTCAAATATTTAATAACTTCATTCACAGTGCATAAAATATGAAATTCACAAACTACAAATCTTCATTTACAAAAGAAGTTCCAAAAATAATATTATTACCATTTATTATACAACTGCTCATTTTACATTGATACTTATGACATTATAGTATTTACATCAAAATAATTACAAGGGTATAAAACAATACCCATACAAAAGTGATCAAGAGTTCTTGTCAATCCCGTAGCTCACTCTGCTGCTTTCTCTTTGCTCTTATCTGCGACAGCAAAATAAGCTATCGCTGAGTATAAAAATACTCAGTGGTGCACAATAAAAATTTAAAATATAATACATAAATCATTCATTGCCAAAACACAGTTTAAATATTTCTCAATCACATTTCACAAATTATCAAAGCTCATAATAACACAATTTAATCAAATAATTTAAGAAACACAGTGTTGCCAATTCATACACAACTTAAGCCATGACACAAAATTTCCGATCAATGCCGCGTTGTAAACCACGACAAAGCAATCTACAACCCCACTAATCGAAATCAATGAGGGAGGTGGCTAACTAGCTAATGAGTACTCATCCGATCTACAACCTCAACTGGTAAACCAGAGAGGGAGGAAAATAATCGATCTCACCCCATAAATGGAGGAGGAATAATAAGATACTGTCATGCTAAGTGTGAATCAAAAATCAATTTCAAACATTTTATTCAAATGATTCGTGAAAAATCCAATAAATTTCCAAAGTCATAATTTCATTCACAAGATGGCAACACAATTCATAATTAACTTCAAATTTTCATAAATCACACTAAATCAAAATTTCAATGACAAAAGGTTCAAATAAGGTTTATTGTGCACAAACCTGACGTGAGTCGCCTCTAGGCCTTGACTCGGTCTCTCAGAGCTTCCAAGTCTTTTTCAGCTGAAACACACAGTTTCACAGTGTTTCAGTACCATAACTTAGCATAAATCCAAAAATAAATTTAATTTCACTTTTACCTAGCTCTAACGTGCTAAATTCGACGTTCTCGAAATTTTTGTGTTTCGGGTTACTATTCACTACACTATTCAAGTCAAATTGTTGACTTTCTAAGGCTTAATAGGTATGGGAATTTCAACTTCACCCACATACCACATTTTGGTCACCAAACTTGTTGGTTTTGGTCATTTTCT
Organism: Hevea brasiliensis; assembly: GCF_030052815.1. NCBI lineage: Eukaryota > Viridiplantae > Streptophyta > Magnoliopsida > Malpighiales > Euphorbiaceae > Hevea > Hevea brasiliensis. The sequence continues at coordinate 75,651,547 of NC_079501.1, forward strand.
CAACACCTAAGTCTTTTAGGCAAAATTGTCAATTTTTAGTTTTTGGTGTCTCAGTTGCACTGTTCCATTGGTCATTTTACTGTTGGAATTTGGCAAAACTTCCTTCATAGAAAATGTTCCTTATTGTCTTACGTTTATTCTCCTTTTTGAATCACTCCAATTGGAGTTTTGTAGCTCAAGTTATATTCAAATTACGTTTACTGTTCATGCTGCAGAATTTGGTTCTGCAGATTTGTTGATCCAACTTCGTTCAGCAATTTGATTAAGTTAAATCCATAATTTGGTCTAATTTTCTTCATATGAAATGTTTTACTATGTCTTAGGTTTCCATCGGTTCAAGAATTGCTTAAATCGGAGTTTTTTAGAGAGAGTTATAGCCATTGAAACTTTACTGTTCATATGATAAATCTGCAGTTCTGCAGGTTCAGGTCACCAAATTTGCTTAGTAATTTGATTGGGTTAATGGCATAATTTGGGTTTTTGTTCTTCATGAAAGTTTTAGGTATATATCTCATCTAATCATTGGTAAAATTTCAGGTCATTTTGACCTGCCTAGCTCGAGTTATGACCAAATGAACAAACACTGTTCATTTGGTCAGTTTGTGTAGGGCAGCCTATAATTTTTCAACTTTAGTCAATTTGTTCACTAGGTTTTAGTCACTTTTTGGGCATGCTTCCTAAATGAAAATTGTGTCATTTAGTGCCTATTTTCATTCCCAATTGGTCTCATACCAATTGGACTTGTAAAATTCCATTTTTGGTCCCTCAAAGTTGACTTTTGGTCATGGTGCATACCCAATCCGAATTTGGCTTTGATTCAAACACTTCTAACACACTTAATTAGGTCACAAATGGCCATTTCTTTCCTTAAATTATGTTAAAGATATCATTTAGCACTTCTTCACATTTTTGGTCTCTAAACCCTAATGTTCAAAACCCTAATTCATGTTATTTGTTGCATTTAGCTAATTAAACACCTATAAGCATGCTTCTTTAACTCAATTATGCTTCCAAACATGTTTAGCTCAAACAAATTCATACTTTATCCAACCAAACCCTAGCTGGCCAAAATTCTATATAATCCCTCAACAAGTATTTTCTTTTCATTTTAAATGAATTTCTAAGTAATTCAAGCTAAAAACACAACAATTAAATCTCAAACTTTCAAATTGATGTGCTTACCTCACTTTGTAGATTCCCTAGTTCTTTAATTCTCTAAGTTTTCTCTCCCTTGTTGCTCCCAAAGTGTTTATCTAGGTCTATGGGTAAGATTTAGTGTTGGGATTTAGGGGATTTATGGAAAGGAACCAAAGAGTTCAAGCTTTTGTTCCTTAAAAATGGTGGAAGAAAAAATGAGAAAGAGAGGAGAGAAAATTGGGGCGGCACTTAGGAAGAAGAAGATCAAAAAATGATTTTTTTTATTTCTTTTTTTGTTATTTTATATCTCATTAACAAGAATTGACTTGGTCAATTTGGGTAGGCAAATTAAAATTGTATTTTGACATCATGATGATGTCATCCAATGAGGTAAGCATGAGTTAATTTTTTTTCAATTTTCTTTTTCTTTTATATTTATATTTTTTCATTAGTTCTTTAATTTAATTCCCGACTCTGAAATTTTTCTTTCTCCGATTTTATTTGACAGCTAGGTCAGGAGTCAGCTCTCGGAGTTAATTGACCAAATTGCCCTTCGCCGGTTTATCCCGGTTTGCAAATAATTCAGTATTTCTTCCGACTCCCTGACCTAATTATTTGACTGGCTTAACAGTTCTTTTTCGTGATTTTCTCTTTTCCACTGTGTTTATAAGGGTCCTAAGGACCGCGGTGTCATATTTTATGGTTTGAAATTTGAGTTTAAAATGACTTCGCAGTCGTTCCCGAGACGGTCACCCATCGCTGTGACTCTCGGCTCGTTTAACCTCTTATGTTCTGTTTTTCTTATTTATACTTAACTAATTGACAATTACTAATTATTTGTGTTTATAACTTATTTAGTTGTCTTATAAGTGGTTTTAATCCCCTTAATTGTCCAGACCGCCTTCGGTCACTGGAATAGTAAAATATACTAGGCTATGCAAATAGGGGTGTTACACTCACCATTCCATCTTATTTACATCTCATATAAATAACTTGGGAACAAACATGATTACACTCTTTCTGGATAAGTCATGTCCTTATTGTGAAGTATCGTCGATTGTGAACCAATTTATGATGCTTTGCGCTAGAAATACTGTCACTCATATTCTTAACAACTTAAGAATAGAATTTCTAACAAAATATCAATGGACCTTTTCTATTACACATAAATATATTATGTAAATGGAAAAGTGAAAATGTCCTTTTATTAATAAAATATGTACAAGATACATACTAAATGATATGCTTTAGGGCATATTACTAACAATCTTAACATGCTTAAGACTCGATTTTCTTCCATGCCATATCTCATAAGGTGTAAAAGAAACTGATTTTGATGGAATCCTATTTAGAATATGCAAAGCTTATTCTAATGCAAATCCCCAAAAGGAGATTGGCATATCAGTATAGCTCATCATACTGCATACCATATGTAATAGGGTACGATTTATCCTTTCAGATACACCATTCAACTATGGCATTCCTGGAGGAGTCAACTGGGAAACAATGCTATGCTCTTTCAAGTATTCATCAAATTGAGTACTTAAGTATTCACCTCCACGATCTGATCGAAGAGTTTTAATACTTTTTCCTGTTTGATTTTCAACTTCAGATTTAAATTCTTTGAACTTTTCAAAGGATTCATGTTTGTATTTCATCAAATACAAATACCCAAACCTTGATTTATCATCAGTAAAGGTAATAAAGTAATGAAAACTGCCTCTAGCCATTTCCTTAAATGGACCACATACATCACTATGTATTAGCTCTAAAATATTTTCAGCTGTCAGTCCTTGTCCAACAAAGGGCGATCTAGTCATTTTGCCTTGAAGGCAGGATTCACAAGTTGGAGTAGGTTCAGAACCCATTGATGATAAAATCTCCATTTTCTCAAGTTTTGCAATCCTATCTTCTACAACATGACCTAATCTTAAGTGCCAAAGATATTTTGAACTTGAGTTGATTTTCATCATGGCATTGCATTCTTTTAGATTGCTTGCATTCAATTTGTGTTTATCATTATTATCCAAATAATAAAGACCATCATGCATATAACCCGAGCCAACATATTTTTCTCCAAAATAAATATTGCAAACATCATCTGTGAACTGAAATTCATAACCATTTCTAGTCAAACTAGATATAGAAATGATGTTCTTAAAAGCATTAGGCACATACAAAATATTATTCAAACACAAAACATATCCACACATATAAAAAGATTTAGATCCTATGGCTAAAGCTTCAATAGTTGAGCCATCGCCAATCCAGAGTCTAACATCTCGAGCATGCAAGCTGCTACTACTTGCTATACACTAGGCAGTTGCTATTCTAATGCCCATCCTTCTGGTAGTGGAAACACTTTCCCTTGCCTTTGTCAGCTTTGGTCTTTATTTTCTATTTGGCCATCTTCTTGAAAGGTCCTAGAACTTGAGGTTTCTTTTTCTTATTGCCCTTATTCTTGTTGGACTTTCCAGTAGAAGAAGATGCAATCAAAGCTATCTCTTTTCCTTTATTGCCCTACATATTCTTTTGGGCAATAACTAGCATGTTAAGTAAACCAGCCAAGGTGTATTCCTGCTTAGTCATATGGAAATTTGTCACAAAATTCCCAAACGACTCAAGTAGGGATTGAAGGATCAAATCCGTTTACAGTTGGAAATCCATGTTAAAGTCAAGATGTTCCAGCTGCTCTATAAACTGAATCGTCTTGTGGACATGATCCCGAACATTCTGTCCCTCAGACATCCTCATTCGAAATAGCTGCCTAGATATCTCATACCTAGCATTCCTGCTATGCTCACCATACAACTCTTGTAGGTGAAGGAGGATCTCACTATCACTTTGCATATTTTCATGCTGCTTCTGTAATTCATTACTCATAGAAGCAAGCATGTAACACTTGGCTCTCATATCATGCTCCTTCCACTTTTCTAAAGTGTCATGTTCCTCTTGAGTGGCCTCTGAAGTTAAGGGACTAGGAACATTTGAGTCTAGAACATATCCAATACGTTCTAGGTTCAGGACAAGTTTTAAATTTCTTAGCCAATCAAAAAGATTAGGTCCTGTCAACCTATTATGATCAAGAATGCTCGCAAGCATATTAGATAGTGGTGGTTGTTGTGTGCTCATTATTATCAGAAGAATAAATGCAGAAAATAACTAGATTAATTAGTAAATGTATCAAGCAATTAACCAAAATGATTATGGTCTTTTAATCAAATTGGTCCTCCCATTAACTTGACGAATCATACACTTTCAAAGTAGGAAACGGAAATCCTAGTTTGATGGATTTCTAGTGGGTGATTGAATTCATATGGTCTTATTAATCATCCTCAGGCACATCCATTATTGGAATTACAATAAACTATAAGTGAGCAACTCCTTGCCCATCACATCTCATGTGAGGTTCAATCCTTTATCTAGCCCCTAATACTCAAAATCTCAGGCACATCCAATATTGATTCATCTTGCATTAGTTAAGTTGATCCCATTAAGCCAGTAAACATGCAAATAACTTTAATGTCCTCAGGCACATCCATTATTGGGCCTCAACTTATTTACATATTTACAATATCTCATGCTTAACAATTATTCTTAAGAAAATCTCTTAAATTAAATGCATCAAATGCAAGTATTTAAAATTTCTTAAAATAATTACCTTAATGGAAGGCCCATAATATAATTACTTTAATTATACCATTTCCAACTTAATCATTTGTTTGGAAGATTTAGTGGTCGGCTTAATTACTATTATGGTCTCACTTTACACATTATCCATTTGGCATGCATATATCATATACTTGCATACATTCCCATACATCTCATGCATACATGGACAAACAATAAATATGGTATGATCATAGACTTTCTAAGGGATTCAATTCTGAGCCACCAAGAATTGAAGCAGAGCATTCCTAGGTGCATTTCATTCATTCATTTTACAAGAGTTGCTGAAGGAGTACATAATCAACACTTAATTTTGATTTCCTCCCACTGGTCCCACCAATGCTCTTGACCTCCTTGATCTTCTTGCAATCCAATTACATTGTAATCCTTAGCATACTAAGGCGAATTTACAAGAATATGGACTTTAAAGTCCTTAAATAAATGAAATTACAACCCAAATTATTACAACACTTATAACACATGCCACCAAAAATAAAATTAATTATTTTACAACCCAAAGAAAAATAAAAGAAATAAATCCAATCACATTGGTCTTTTATTGTCCATGATCATCCATCATGCATATTACCATTTAATAATTAAATTAAATATACATAATAAAATTAAATTGAATATCTCATATTCAACTAAAAAATTCAGATTTGAATCTCATTCAAACAAATTTAAAAATTCAGATTTGAATCTCATTCAAACAAATTTAAAAATTTAGATTTGAATCTCATTTAAACAAATTTAAAAATTTATATTTTAATTTCATTCAAATAATTGAGTCAAAATTTAATTGTGTGATTAAAATTCTTAATTAAACAATTTAATTAAGCATGGGCCTAATTATGGGCATTAAGATATGCAACAATTGCATAAAGAAGCCCAAAACCAAAACACACCTTTAGGGTGTGATTCATAACCAAGCTGCCACACATGAGGAGCATCACCTTGATGCCACCACCTTTGGTTAATCCAAACAGCTTTAGATCAATTCAATTCACACAATTAAATCTCAATAATCAATCTAAATGGCAAATATAGTGGCTCTGATACCAATTGAAGGAGCGAAAGCATGAAAGTTGTTCATTAGAGCATTGAATTTCAAAATTTTTCTTCTAGGATTACATGCATCATACCACATCTCTTATGTGCCTAATTAATTTCAATGCTCAATTGCATATTAAAACACTTTTAATATGTATTAGGATTTATGTTTGCCATTTAAGATTGTGAATTAATAAATTAATTCATTTAAACCCTAGTTTAAAAGAGGAGTTAGAACACTAACCTCTTTGATGCACTATAGATGTAATTGACACCTTTAGGAAGCACCTAGGACCCCAAATGTTGTCCCTCTAGCTTGTCCACACCAAGATCACCAATGGTCAGAATTCTCCAATTCTAACTCTATTTGCCTTCTTTTGCCTTCTTCTTGAAAAAGCTGTTGTTCAAAAAATGTGGCATCTCTACTTACCACAACCTTTTGTGATGTAGGCGAATAAAAATAATATCCAAAACTCTCTTTTGGATATCCAACAAATCGACCATTTTCTGATCTGGTTTCCAATTTATCAGTGTTCAGCTTTTTGATATAAGCTGGACAATCCCAAATCTTAACATGCTTAAGACTTGGTTTTCTTCCATGCCATATCTCATAAAGTGTGGAAGAAACTAATTTTGATAGAATCCTATTCAGAATATGCAAAGTTGATTCTAATGCAAATCCCTAAAAGGAGATTAGCATATCAGTATATCTCATCATACTACGTACGATATCTAATAGGGTACGATTTATTCTTTCAGATACACTATTCAACTGTGGCGTTCCTGGAGGAGTTAGCTGGGAAACAATGCCTTGCTCTTTCAAGTATTCATCAAATTCAGTACTCAAGTATTCACCTCCACGATCTGATAAAAGAGCTTTAATACTTTTTCCTGTTTGATTTTCTACTTCAGATTTAAATTCTTTGAACTTTTCAAAGGATTCATGTTTATATTTCATCAAATACAAATACCCAAACCTTGATTTATCATCAGTAAAAGTAATAAAGTAATGAAAACCACCTCTAGCCATTTCCTTAAATGGACCACATATATCACTATGTATTAGCTCCAAAATATTTTCAGCTCTTAGTCCTTGTCCAACAAAGGGTGATCTAGTCATTTTGCCTTGAAGGCAGGATTCACAAGTTGGAGTAGGTTTAGAGCCCAATGAGGATAAAATCCCCATTTTTTCTAGTTTTGCAATCCTATCTTCTGCAACATGACCTAATTTTAAGTGCCAAATATATTTTGTGAAGGAACGGAAGCGTGAAAAACACAAGTTTATACCATTGAATTCAAAAATTTTCACCTAGGGTCACATGCATCATGCAAGATTTATTTTTATCTATTTGATTTCAATGATAAACAATATATTAAAACTCTTTTAATATGTTTTTGGATCTGTATTTGCCATTTAAGATTTTAAAATTAATCAGATTAATTTTAGAACCCTAGATTAAATCAAGAACGATTACACTAACCTCTTGATGCACTGCAGCGTGTCTGCGCCTTTGAGATTCGTCTTCAGGACACCAGATGTTGTCCCTCTAGCTTGTCCAGCCCTTGAACACCTATGGCAGCCCTTGAACAGCTTCTAAAGCCTTTTCTATTAATTAGAAATTCAAGTTCTGCCTTTTAAGAGATTAGAGATGTAAACAGGACACTAGAAACAATTTCTAGTGTTCTTAATTCAAGAGATTGATGGCTAATCTCTTTGAATTGATAAGAGATGAAGAAGAAGAGATAAAAACCCTCAAAGTGGCATGACAAAGGAGTGTGGCTGCTGGTTGCATTTTATTTTCTCATAACAACACTTAAATAGCTAGGTTAACACATTAAACCCTTGCCACATGTCACCCTTTGATTAGCTCTAGGTTTAAGTGACCCAATCACATTGTGCCAAGTGTCAAACCTATATTTAATCTTGATTTTAATCATCTTACATGATTAAAAAACATTTGGCAAGCTTATGTGTTATGCCATGTGTCACCATCTCATGGTGCCACGTGTCACACTGCAAAATGACCAAAATGCCCCTGTGTCTTAATTTTGAGTTCTCAACCCAAAATAATTATTTTTCTTCTTCTAATTAATTTATATCAAATGTAAATTAATTAATTAATCTCTATTAATTAATTTCTCATTAATTAAATTCATATTTAAACACTTTAAATATAAATTTAACTTATATTATACATCCAATAATCTAGATTTGGTTTCAAGTCATGCTAGGGACTTTGCAATCTAATTGCAAACCAAACCTATTTAATTAATCAATTAAACTCTTTAATTAATTAATTAAATCATATTTAATTAGGTGATAACTTGTGTATGTGTGTGACTTACTAGGCTCATCACTAATTGGCAATGAGACATGATATCAACTCTTAATATCATCAGAACTCTTTCTTACCATAAATGATTTCTCTAAATCATTTTATGAACCTCATAGACCATGGTTAACACCTAGCATAGCATGCCATGGCCACCCAATTAGTAATAAGGTTTACCTTAAATGAACCTATAATCATATGTTACCATGCACTAGAATCTCTCTGTTACAAAATCCCAACTCAAGCTGGAGTCATGGTTTATGTCAAACTCCATTTGCTATGAATATTATGTTCTCCTTTAATTCCAGTTCTTGATTAAAAGATTTTTCTCATCAGAAACTCTTTTCTGAATAAATCTATCTGTCCTGGCCAGGAACTTGAAACATCAAGAACAATTAAATGAACATAGGATTTTATCTCTATTTACTTAGAGGAAAAGATTCCATCTTGATCAACACCTACCTCCATATATAACTAGTAGGAGCCAACACATACCCATATACCCATACATAGTACAAGTATGAAAGCAGTATCAAACTCAAACTACCTATATACAAGATAACTGTGCTATCTCAGGTCTAAAGATTATATGCACTGATATGATTTATGACAAAACATTGACAAGAGTAAACTCCATGTGCTTGTCATAAGTGTCACTGGTTCGGCCTACTTATCATTTATAAGTGCCTATTATATTTGTTATATGGCATGAGACTCACCATTCCATCTTATTTATATCTCATATAAATAACTTGGGAACAAATATGAATACAATCTTTCTGGATAAGTCATGTCCTTATTATAAAGTATCCTCGATTGTGAACCTATTTATGATACTTTGTACTAGAAATATTGTCACTCATATTCTTAACAACTTAAGAATAATATTTCTAACAAAATATCAATGGACCTTTTCTATTACACATAAATATATTATGTAAATGGAAAAGTGGAAATGCCTTTTATTAATAAAATATATACAAGATACATACTAAATGATATGCTCAAGGGCATACTACTAACAATCTCCCACTAGCACTAGAGCCATTCATTACAATACCTTAGACCTATCTTCTCAAGATGTCGGTCTAACTGAACTTGTGACAAAAGCTTAGTGAATGGATCAGTTGAATTTTTCAGCTGATGTTATTTTTCTGCATGGCTATATCGCCTTGTCCAACTATATCTCTGATAATGTGGTAGTGCCTTTCTATGTGTTTGGATTTTGGGTGAGACCTTAGTTCCTTAGCCTGTATGACTGCTCCATTATTGTCACAGTGTAGTGGAACTGCTGACTCAATGGAAGGAACTACTGCAAGTTCTGTCACGAACTTCTTTATCCAAATAGCTTCCTTTGCAAAGATCGATGCAAAGAATATACTCACCTCTGTAGTGGAATCTGCAATGTGCTCTGCTTGGAACTCTTCCAACCGATCGCACCTCCATTACAAATGAACACATATCCAGAGGTAGACTTTCTATCATCGATATCGATTGGAAATCAAAATCGATAACCATCCAATTGCAAGTCTCCACCTCCATAAATCAAGAATAAATCCTTAGTTCTTCTCAAGTACTTAAGGATATTCTTGATACTATCGATGTTCCAAACTGGATTGGATTGATACCTGCTAGTCAAACTAACAGCATATGCGATATCCGGCCTAGTACACAACATTGCATACATTAAACTTCCAATAGCCGAAGCATATGGAATCCTGGCCATCTTATCCCTTTCTTCAGGTGTCTTTGGAGACATCTCTTTAGAAAGATGGATACCATGTCTCACTGGTAACAATCCTCTCTTAGAATCAAGCATGTTAAACCTCTTTAACACCTTTTCCAAGTATAGACTTTGGGATAAACCAATTATTCTTTTCGCTCTATCTCTATAGATGCGAATCCCAAGAATATAGGTTGCCTCCCCTAAGTCTTTCATGGAGAATGTATTTGACAACCATACCTTTATAGCTATCAACATACCTGTGTCATTACCCATCAACAGTATGTCATCCACATATAAGACAAGGAAAGTGATAGCACTGTCACTAACCTTCTTATATACACATGGCTAATCCTCATTTTTGATAAAACCAAAGGATTTAATGGCTTCATCAAAATGGATGTTGCAACTCCTCAAAGCTTATTTCAACCCATAAATGGATCGCTTTAGCTTGCATACCTTGGAACCGTTTTGGGATTCAAAAACCCTAGGTTGTTCCATGAAAATGTTTTCTTCAATGTATCCATTGAGAAAAGCTGTTTTGACATCCATCTGCCAAATTTCATAATCATAGTATGCAAATATTGCTAATAAAATCCTAATTGATTTAAGCATGGCAACAGGCGAGAAAGTCTTCTCATAGTCGATTCCTTGCCTTTGGCGAAACCCTTTCGCTACTAGCCTTGCCTTATAGGTCTCTACCTTTCCATCAGAACCAATTTTCTTCTTGAAAACCCATTTGTTCCCTATAGGTACAATACCTTCAGGTGGGTTAACAAGATCCCAAACTTGATTCTTATACATGGAATCAATCTCGGATTTCATAGCATCAATCCATTTTGAAGAGTCTATATCTGATATAGCATCTTCATAAGTAAGTGGATCATCTCCATGATCTACTTCTTCATGAGTAGATAACTCTTGTTCTTCTTCATGAAGAAAACCATATCTCACTGGTGGGTGAGATACCCTGGTTCTTCTTCGAGGAACAGCTGTAGATGTTTCATCAACGGGTATAGGTTGACTAGATGGATCAATATCCATCTGATCTGTTGATTGGTCAGAATTCTCCAATTCTAACTCTATTTACCTTCCTTTGCCTCCTTCTTGAACAAACTGTTGTTCAAGAAATGTGGCATTTCTACTTATCACAACCTTTTGTGAAGTAGGCAAATAAAATAAAATCCAAAACTATCTTTTGGATATCCAACAAATCGACCTTTTTCTGATCTGGTCTCCAATTTATCAGTGTTCAGCTTTTTGATATAAGCTGGACAACCCCAAATCTTAACATGCTTAAGACTTGGTTTTCTTCCATGCCATATCTCATAAGGTGTGGAAGAAACTGATTTTGATAGAATCCTATTCAGAATATACAAAGCTGATTCTAATGCAAATCCCCAAAAGAAGATTGGCATATCAGTATAGCTCATCATACTACGTACCATATCCAATAGGTATGATTTCTCCTTTTAGATACACCATTCAACTGTGGCGTTCCTGGAGGAGTCAGCTGAGAAACAATGCCATGCTCTCTCAAGTATTCATCAAATTCAGTACTCAAATATTCACCTCCACGATCTGATCGAAGAGCTTTAATACTCTTTCCTGTTTGATTTTCTACTTCAGATTTAAATTCTTTGAACTTTTCAAAGGATTCATATTTGTATTTCATCAAATACAAATACCCAAACCTTGATTTATCATCAGTAAAGGTAATAATGAAAACCCCTTCTAGCCATTTCTTTAAATGGACCACATACATCACTATGTATTAGCTCCAAAATATTTTCAGCTCTTAGCCCTTGTCTAACAAAGGGTGATCTAGTCATTTTGCCCTGAAGGCAAGATTCACAAGTTGGAGTAGGCTCAGAGCCCAATGAGGATAGAATACCCATTTTCTCCAATTTTGTAATCCTATCTTCTACAACATGACATAACTTTAAGTGCCAAATATATTTTGAACTTGAGTTGGTTTTCACCATGGCATTGCATTCATTTAGATTCTATACTCTGGCCAGTGGAAACACTTTCTTACTGGCAATGGAAACACTTTCCTGTTTGGCAATGGAAACACTTTCCTGTTGGCAGTGGAAACACTTTCCTTTGCCTTTGTCAGCTTTGGTTTTCTTTTTCTGTTTAGCTATTTTCTTAGAAGGACCAGGAATCTGAGATTTCTTTTTCTTATTGCCCTTCTTCTTGTTGGACTTTCCAGCAGAAGAAGAAGCAATCAAAGCTACCTCTTTTCCTTTATTGCCCGGCATATTCTTTTGGGCAATAACCAGCATGTTGAGTAAACCAGCTAAGGTGCATTCCTGTTTAGTCATATGGAAAGTTGTCACAAAATTCCCAAAAAGACTCAGGAAGGGACTGAAGGATCAAATCCGTCTGTAGTTGGAATTCCATGTTGAAGTCAAGATGTTCCAACTGCTCAATCAGCCGAATCATCTTGTGGACATGATCCCCAACATTCTGTCCCTCAGACATCCTCATACGGAATAGCTGTCTAGATATCTCATACCTAGCATTCCTGCTGTGCTCACCATACAACTCTTGTAGGTGAAGGAGGATCTCACTCGCACTCAACATGTTCTCATGCTGCTTTTGTAACTCATTACTCATGGAAGCAAGCATGTAACACTTAGCTCTCATATCATGCTCCTTCCACTTATCCAAAGTTTCATGTTCCTCTTGTGTGGCCTCTGGAGGTAAGGGACCAGGAACATTTGAATCTAGAACATATCCTATATGTTCAAGGTTCAGGACAAGTTTCAAATTTCTTAGCCAATCAGAGAGATTAGGTCCTGTCAACCTATTGCGATCAAGTATGCTTGCAATGATATTGGATAGTGGTGGTTGTTCTGTGCTCATTATTATCAGAAAATTAATTGCAGAAATAACCAGATTAATTAGTAAATGTATCATGTAATTAACCAAAATGATTATGGCCTTTTAATCAAATTGGTCCTCCCACTAACTTAGCGAATCCTACACTTCCAAAGTAGAAAACGGAAATCCTAGTTGGATGGATTTCTAGTGGGTGATTGAATTCTTATAATTCTATTGATCATCCTCAGGTACATCCATTATTGGAATAACAATAAACTATAAGTGAGCAACTCCTTGCCCATCACATCTCATGTGAGGTTTAATCCTTTACCTAGCCCCTAATGCTCAAAATCTCAGGTACATCCATTATTGACTTATCTTGCATTAGTTAAGTTGATCCCATTGAGCCAGTAATTATGCAAATAATTTTAATGTCCTCAGGTACATCCAATATTGGCCACTAAACCATTTACATATTTACAACATCTCATGCTTAACAATTATTCTTAAGAAAATCTCTTAAATTAATTGCATCTTATGCAACTATTTAAAATTTCTTAAAATAATTGCCCCAATGGAGGGCCTATGTTATAATTACTTTAATTATAGCATTTCCAACTTAATCATTTGTTTGGAAGATTTTATGGTCATTCTAATTACTATTAAGGTCTCACTTTGCACATTATCCATTTAGCATGGATATATCATATAATTGCATACATTCCCATACATCTCATGCATTCATGGATAAGCAGTAAATATGGTATGATCATGGACTTTCTAAGGGATTCAATTCTGAGCCACCAAGAATTGAATCAGGGCATTCCTAGGTGCATTTCATTCATTCATTCATTTTACAAGAGTTGCTGAAGGAGTACATAATTAACACTTGATCTTGAATTGCTCCCACTGGTCCCACCAATGCTCTTGACCTCCTTGAACTTCTTGCAATCCAATATTACATGGTAATCCTTGGCATACCAAGGCGAATTTACAAGAACTTAAATAAATGAAATTACAACCCAAAAATTATTACAAACTTAATAATACATGCCCAAAATAAATTAAAATAAATTAATTAATTTACAATCCCAAAGAAACATAAAAGAAATAAATCCAATCACATTGGTCTTTTATAGTCCATGATCATCCATCATGCATATCACTATTTAACAATTAAATAAAACATACATACTTAAATTAAATTGAATATCTCATATTCAACTTAAAAATCCAGATTTGAATATGATTAGGTCAATTGGAATTCTACCAACCCAATTGGTGTTAGGCCAATTGGAAATGAAAATAGACATATAATGACACAATTTTTATTAAGAAACCATGCCCAGAAAATGACATTAAGACAGTGAAAAATTAGGTCAAATCCAGGTAATGTGCACTGCCACTGTACTAAAATGACCAAATGAACAGTGTTTGTTCATTTGGCCATAACTTGAGCTAGACAGGTCCAAATGACCTTATTTTCATGGCATTGGAAAGGTATGACATAGCACTACAACTTTTATGAGGAATACCAACCCAAATTCTACCCATAACCAAGTGAAATTGTCACCCAAAGTTAGTGGTCCAAAACTGCCAGAACCAATTAGGTGCCCAGAAATTCTGGGTAACACCAATCCGGCCAGCCTTATTCAAATGGCCATATCTTAGCCTACAAAACTCCAAATGGAGTGATTTAAAAAGGAAATTAAAGATAAAATAATAAGGAACAACTTTGATGAAGGACACTAAGCCAAATTTCCACAGTAACTAGACCAATGAAACAGTGCAAAACGGGAGACCAAAACTAAAAAATTGAGAATTCTCTTAAGAGACCTAAAAATTGAAGGGGCAACCAAAACCAACAAATTAGACACCCAAAATGTGGTATGTGGGTGTAATTGGAATTCACATACCTATTAAGCATAAGAAAGTCAACATTTTGACTTAAATAGTGCCATAAATAGTAGCCCTGAAATGTAAATTTTTAAGAATATGATTTTAAGCATATTAAGATTAGAATTAAGTAGACATGAATTTATTTATTAGATTTATTATAAGTTGTGATACTGAAACACTGCAAATTATGTGTTTCAATTGAGAAGAATATGGAGAAAGGAAAGGAAACATCGAGTCAAGGCCTAGAGGCGACTCGCACGAGGTTTGTGCACAACATAGAAATTTCTATAAATTTTCTTCTGTAAATTGTTTTGAATGAATTGTGATATTAAATTGTGACTTATTTGTATTGAAATTATTATTGAAAGGAATAATATGCTTTTGATCTAAACTGTTGGAAAAATAAATTGTGTGTGTTTGAATTGCAAAGTAATGTTTAGAAAATTGTTAAGATAATTTTGAAACCACAGTGTTATGACCACATATCTGAATGCCTCACTAGCTTAACTAGTGGGAAGAATTAGTTTTGTATTCCCTCTCTGGCTGAAGTGTTGAGGTGTGTGCCAGTAGAGGAGGAAATTTGAATAGGTACCCATAGATTTGAGCTAGCTAGCCCTGGTATTCCTCATAAGTCTCTGGCTATTGAGATGAACACTATACTTGTAACACCCTCACTATAACAATTCTGTACATTCTACTGTTCAGGTGACCGGTGTCAGTCCGAATAGCTAGAACGTCTGGAAAAATATTTAGACTAAAGTGAGGAGTCATAATTAACTCAAATACTAATAAGAAAAATTAAGGAAAAATTTTAGAAATAAAATACAATTACGTGAAATGAGCCGGTGCCCTAAACCAGTGGGAAGTTATGGTTTTCGCAGTTAGAAGCCCTAAACCCAGGGGAAAATTCATGAAATAATTTTTGGGACTCTAGATAAGAGTCATTGAGGTTTCAATCGTATTAGAGTGCCAAGAAAATGCTTAGAAAAATTTTTAGATCGGTATAGATGATTTTAGCTCGATAAGCCAAACGGAGGGCATTTTGGTCATTTCGTCTTCAGTGATGATTTTTGACCAACTTGTCCAATTAAGTAAATAAATTATATGACACAAAATGTGAATAAATATTGTTAAAAAAATTGAATTGAAAATGAATAGAAAGAAAAGAATGGAAAAATGAAGAAAAATAGGACTTTTGACATCATATGATGTCATTATTAAAGCCTCCACCAATCAAATTTCACCAAGCTATAATAAGTCAACTTAAAGAGAGTTAAGTGGGTAGAAATTAAAAAGAAAAATCTTCATCCCCTACCTCTCTCAACCTAGCCAAAATTGTCCCTAACCCCAGACCTCCATTAAAGCTTTATCAAGCTTTATACCCCACACCATTTCACCTCAAAATCCCTCACTCTCTTCACTAAAATTTTTCCTCACCCCTTAAACTCTCTCTAGCTAGCAAAAAGAAGAAGGAAAAAGGAAGGTTTTGCAAGCTTGGGAGTTAGCTCCAACAAGGTTAGTGCCATTTTGATTGCATAATAATTGTGTATGGCTGCCATTGAACATGATTTTGGTGTTTTAATTCATGGATTGTATGTATATAGAGAATTGAAATTGTTGGAGTTAGGGTTTGGGAAAAACCTAGGATTTTGCTCATGTATTGGTGAAAGAAAATTTTGATGGTCAATTAGTGACCATTTGGTTATGTGTGATTAAGAGATGAAGTGATTTGTTCCATGGGAATTGAAGTTAGGTATGCTGCCCTTGGTGACCTGCAGGACTGGGTATGGGTCCAGTAGGTTTGGGCAGCTATAATTTGGATTGTGTAGGTTCAATTGGTGCAAGGCTAATTGGATATGAAATTAGACACATAATGGCACAATTTTGGAAGGAACTCTATCCAGAAACTAAACATAGGTTGCCCTAAAAATTGACCAAATCCGAGTGACTTACATTCTGCTTGGGCAAAATGACTAAATAAATAGTGTTCATTCATTTGGTCATAACTCAGTGTAGGAAGGTCCAATTGACCTAAATTTTTACCAGTAGAAAGATGAGACATAGAACTACAACTTTCATAAAGAAAACAAACCCAAAATTTGACCATAACATGTCCAAAAACTGACCTGCATTCAGTGTACAAAAACTGCAGAATTGATTCTGCCCAGAATTTCTGGAAAAATTGCAATCCGGCCAGTTATGGTTTTTAGGCCATAACTTGAGCTACAAAACTCCAAATAGAGTGATTCAAAAAAAAAATGTAACTAGACACAATAAGAAACAACTTTGATGAAGAACATTTGGCCAAATTCTCACTGTAGAATGGCCTAATGGAACAGTGAACTCTAGCACCCAAAACTGAAATTTCTGATTTATTCACCATTGGTTAGAAGTATGGATTGGCAACTAATGCCAACACTTTTAGGAACCAAAATGTGGTAAATTTATGTGATTAGGACTTATGCAACTATTATGCATTGGAAAGTCAATAATTTGACCTAAATAGTAAAATGAATAGTAACCTTACATGTAAAGCATGAAAATTCAATCAATAACTTGGTAATGTGCCTTAGTACACCTAGTAAGATTGGTTTGGATAGGTTGGCATGCCAATAGGGTCAGTTAGCAGTACTGCACATGGCATTATGCCATTCTGTGATTTTATGGCTTTTAGCCATTCTGATATTATGATGATACTTGGCCTTGTGTCTAATGTTGTTACAGCTTAGTAGCTGTTCTGTTGCACACTGGGAGACTCTATGTGACGGATGGTGTGACGGCCCGAGGTATTTGGTACCCAGTGCTAGTTTACCCGTTTATCCAGTCCAGTCATCTAGTATAGGTTACTTAGGCAACAAAAAAATGAAAGTTGATAAATTTAATAAAATAATGGATATAACAAGTACCAAATAAATAAGACTATAAATAATTACCAAAAATTTATCTGCATGAGACATCAATATACACACTGCATATTTATTTTTCTTTTAGTCCTTTTTATTTTATTATTGGCACTACTAAGCATTATTGCTTAGCGCGTCACTTTTTGCTACGCATAGGTTCTGGAGTGATGGATAGAGAGACCAGCAGACCACAGACTGAGTGAGGTCACAGATCTGCATGGAGTCAGAGTCACCTCTCATCTGCAGTGCATCAGTAGTAGGACCTTTAGGTTCCTTTTGAAATTTTCTTTTTGCATTTTGTAACAGGTAGTAGTTTGTGATTTGTAAATTATGAACTCATGTAAATAGTAAATTGATGTAATCATATGTTGATGCCCATATTTTGTAAAATTTTTGTAAATTAATATAATTTGAGAATATCTTCATGAAATTAAATTTGATTTTGGATCTGAATGAAATTGTGGGTTCATGATGAAAACTTGAGATGGTTGTGAATGTTGAAAATTGTTGAAACCATATTGATGGTTATTGGAGTTTAAGAATATGGATGAATGTTTTGGAAGTGTTTTTCACAGGTTCCGAAGAACTGTTTTCTTCATTTTTAGCTGGTACTCTGCCAGATTTTCGATAAAATTTTCGGAACCTCAATGAATTTATAATTTCTATAAATGACTTAAATGAGTCAAATATCCCAAATTGCATTTCATCATCATAAAAAAATAAATTAAGGAAAGATAAAAATAATTGAGATAAAATATGGTGTTCCAGTACACAGTGTGGCATATCTTGCTCGGCTATATTGTAGACGAGTAAGGGGTATCACATTTAGTGGTATCAGAGCACAATTTAGGCGTTTCTGGGTTTAGATCGAGTCCATACCATGCATTGTATTTGTAAGAGTCGAGGTGACACTAATGTAGATCTGTTTGGTTTTCTTATTTTGATTAGGATATGGACCCCACATCTCAGAGGACAGTTGAGGAGGAAGTGGAGAGTCATGCTCCACCTGCAGCAGCTGAAACTGGGGGTAGGGGAGAACCTGCTCCACCAGCTCTAGCAGAGCCTGCTCAGCCTCCACAGGCCATGTTCCAGCAAATGGCTGAATTTTTCAGACAAATAGCAGAGGTAATGCCATCACCACCACCTCCACAGCAGAAATCCCATCTGGAAAAACTGAGAAAATTTGGAGTAGCGGATTTTTTTGGTAAGAGAAAAGATGATTCTGTTGCAGTTGAGAACTGGTTGAACAGAATAGGGAGTGTTTTAAAACAACTCCACTACACTCCAGAGTAAAACTTAGAAGCTACTGTATCACTACTGCAAGATGATGCCTATCAATGGTGGGATACAGTGTCTAGTGAAGTGCAGCCAGGACAAATAACCTAAGACTTCTTCCTCTCAGAGTTCAAAAAGAAGTATGTGGATAGTGTATATCTGGAAGAGAGAAGAAATGAATTCATTAATCTGAGGCAGAGACAGCTGACAGTGGCAGAGTATGAAAAAAAATTCATTAGATTAAGCCGTAATGGAAGGGAAATAGTCCCTAATGAGGCCGAAAGGTGTAAAAGATTTGAAGAGGGACTAAATGATAACATAAAGATAATGATCACTACCTTGGGAATCACAGACTTCACCAAGTTAGTCGAAGCTGCAATAAAAGTTGAGAAAGTCAGAATAAGTGAGCAGACTAGAAGAGAGAGACAGCAAAAGAGGGGTCCAGGTCAGTCTAGCTCATCTCCTGTACCAGGAAAGAAGTTTAGAGGTCCACCTACTCAGAGTTCAGGTCAGCCTCAAGGTCAAGGTCAGTCCCAGGGGCCCAGACCATAGTTTACACCTAGGAGAGGCCAGTCCACACCATCAGTGGGTAGCTCTCCAGGGACGGTGTTCAGGGGACCAGCCCCAGCACCTTCTGCCTGTCCACACTGCCTGAAATGGCATAAGGGGGAGTGTTAGAGAGTGACGGGTGCTTGCTTAAGGTGTGTGTCGACAAAGCATCAGTTAAGGAACTATCCACACAGAATTGTTACAACTGCTCCAGTACAAACAGATAGACCTGCCCCTGCACCTCAAAGGGGTAGGAAGTCTGGTAAATTTGAGGCAGTTAGTCTATCACAGAGACCTGCATCTGAGCCAGCTGAGAGGCCAGAGGCCAAAGCACCTGCCAAAGCTTATGCCATAAGAGCTCAAGAGGAGCAAGATGCCCCGGACATCATCAGGGGTATGTTTTCCCTCTATAATACGTCTGTGCATGCATTGGTGGATCCAGGATCCACTCATTCATACATCTGCATCAACCTTCCCATAGAAAGGGGGATACTAGTAGGGGAGAGTGACCAAGACATTCTGGTCACTAATCCATTGGGCCACAGTGTAGTGGTGAACAAGGTATACAAAGGTTGCCCGTTAAGGATTCAGGGGTATGAATTCTTGGCAGACTTGATTGAATTGCCTTTCCATGAGTTTGACGTGATTTTGGGAATGGACTGGTTGTCACGTCATCAAGCAATGGTTGACTGTAAATTGAAGAGGATTTCCTTGAAAACTCCTGTGGGTAATGAGATTACAGTTGTGGGGGAAAGGACATATTTCTTGTCTAATGTTATCTCAGCCACAGTTGTAAAAAAACTGATGAGAAAAGGCTGTGAAGCCTACCTAGCACATATGGTGGATACTAGGCAGGCTAAGCCAGATCTGTGTGATATACCCACAGTAAGAGACTTCCCAGATGTGTTCCCTGAAGAATTGCCTGGCTTGCCACCAGAAAGGGAAGTCGAATTTGCTATTGAGATACTGCCAGGTACAGCACCAATCTCTATTGCTCCTTATAGGATGGCAACTACTGAGTTAAAGGAGCTGAAAATTCAGTTGCAGGAGTTACTGGATAAGGGGTTCATACGCCCCAATGTGTCACCACGGGGAGCTCCAGTGTTGTTTGTAAAGAAGAAAGATGGGACTTTGAGGTTGTGCATCGATTACCGGCAGTTGAATAAAGTGACTGTGAAGAATAAATATCCGTTGCCTAGAATTGATTATCTGTTTGATCAGTTGAAGGGAGCAGGAGCATTTTCTAAAATTGATCTCAGATCAGGGTATCATCAGTTGAGGGTGAAGGATCCAGATGTGCCAAAGACTGCATTCAGGACCCGGTATGGGCATTATGAGTTCCTGGTGATGCCCTTTGGCCTAACATATGCACCAGCAGCATTCATGGACCTTATGAACCGTATCTTCCATCCATACCTAGATCGGTTTGTAGTGATCTTTATTGATGATATTTTGGTGTATTCCAAAACCAAGGTAGAACATGATGAGCATTTGAGGATTGTTCTGCAAACTCCGAGAGAAAAGAAGCTGTATGCTAAGTTGTCCAAGTGTGACTTTTGGTTGAGTGAGATTGCATTCCTTAGACATATAGAGTCAGCTGATGGGATTAGAGTGGATCCCAAGAAAATAGAAGCAGTGATGGAATAGAAGCCTCCCAGAAATAAAACTGAGGTCAGAAGTTTCTTAGGGCTAGCTGGGTATTATAGAAGATTTGTGAAGGGATTTTCTTTAATAGCTGCTCCAATGACCAAGTTGTTGAAGGAGTGGAAGCATGAAAAACACAAGTTTAGATCATTGAAATTCAAAATTTTTCTTCTATGGTCACATGCATCATGCAAGATTTATTGTTATCTATTTGATTTTAGTGATAAAAAGCATATTAAAACTCTTTTAATATATTTTTGGATCTACATTTGTCATTTAAGATTTTAAAATTAACAGATTAATTCATTAGAACCCTAGATTAGATCAAGAACAAGTGCACTAACCTGTTTGAGGCACTGCAGTGTGTTTGGCACCTTTGAGATGCGCCTAGGACACTAGATGTTGTCCCTCTAGCTTGTCCACACCAAGATCACCAATGGTAGCCCCTTGAACAGCTTCTAAAGCTTTTCCAATCAATTAGAAAATCAGGTTTTGCCTTTTGAGAGATTATAAATGTAAACATGACACTAGAAACAATTTCTAGTATTTTTAATTCAAGAAATTGTTGGGAAATCTCTTTGAATTGATGAGAGATGAAGAAGATGAAAGGGAGAGGTGCTTTGGGGCTGCACCAATGAAACAAATAGCAGCTAGGTATTTTTCTTTTCATCCTTTCCCTTATATAGCTTGGTCACCACTTAAAACCCTTGCCACATGTCACCTTCTGATTGGCTCTAGGTTTAATTGACCCAATCACATTGTGCCAAGTGTTAAACCTATATTTAATCTTGACTTTAATCATCTTACATGATTAAAAGACATATGGCAAGCTTATGTGTAGTGCAAAGTGTCACCATCTTATGGTGCCACATGTCACCCTGTGAAATGACCAAAATACCCCGGTGTTTTAATTTTGAGTTCTCAACCCAAAATAATTATTTCTCTTCTTCTAATCAATTTATATCAAATATAAATTAATTAATTAATCTTTATTAATTAATTTCTCATTAATTAAATTCATATTTAAATACTTTAAATATAAATTTAACTTATACTATGCATCCAATAACCTAGATTTGGTTTCAAGCCATGCTAGGGACTTTGCAATCTAATTGCAAACCAAACCTATTTAATTAATCAATTAAACTCTTTAATTAATTAATTAAATCATATTTAATTTGGTAATTACTTGTGTATGTGTGTGACTTACTAAGCTCATCACTAATTGGTAATGAGACATGATATCAACTCTTAATATCATCAGAACTCTTTCTTACCATAAATGATTTCTCTAAATCATTTTATGCACCTCATAGACCATGGTTAACACCTAGCATAGCATGCCATGGCCACCCAATTAGTAATAAGGTTTACCTTAAATGAATCTATAATCATATGTTACCATGCACTAGAATCTCTCTGTTACAAAATCCCAACTCAAGCTGGAGTCATGGTTTATGTCAAACCCTATTTGCTATGAATATTATGTTCTCTTTTAATTCCAATTCTTAATTAAAGAGATTTTCTCATCAGAAACTCTTTTCTGAATAAATCTATCTGTCCTGGCTAGGAACTTGAAACATCAAGAACAATTAAATGAACATAGGATTTTATCCCTATTTACTTAGAGGAACAGATTCCATCTTGATCAACACTTACCTCCATATATAACTAGTAAGAGCCAACACATGCCCATATACCCATATACAGTACAAGTATGAAAGCAGTATCAAACTCAAACCACCTATATACAAGATAACTGTGTTATCTCAGGTCTAAAGATTATTTGCACTGATATGATTTATGACAATACATTAACAAGAGTAAACTCCATGTGCTTGTCATAAATGTCACTGGTTCGACCTACTTATCATGTATAAGTGCCTATCATGTTTGTTATATGGTAATGAGACTCACCATTCCATCTTATTTACATCTCATATAAATAACTTGGGAACAAACATGGTTACAATCTTTCTGGATAAGTCATGTCCTTATTGTGAAGTATCCTCAATTGTGAACCTATTTATGATACTTTGTGCTAGAAATACTGTCACTCATATTCTTAATAACTTAAGAATAAAATTTCTAACAAAATATCAATGGACCTTTTCTATTACACATAAATATATTATGTAAACGAAAAAGTAAAAAATGCCTTTTATTAATAAAAACATGTACAAGATACATACTAAATGATATGCTCTAGGGCATACTACTAACAATCTCCCACTAGCACTAGAGCCATTCATTACAATACCTTAGACCCATCTTCTCAAGATGTCGGTCTAACTGTGCTTGTGACAAAGGCTTAGTGAATGGATCAGCTAGATTTTTCAGCTGATGCTATTTTCTGCATGGCTATATCGCCTTGCCCAACTATCTCTCTAATAGTGTAATAGCGCCTTTCTATGTGTTTGGATTTCCAGTGAGACCGAGGTTCCTTATATCCAAACAGCTTCTTTTGCAGCATCTGATGCAGTAAAATACTCAGCCTCGGTAGTGGAATCTGCAGTCATAACCTGTTTGGAACTGTTCCAACTGACTGCACTTCCATTACAAATGAACACATATCCAGAGGTAGACTTTCTATCATCGATATCTAATTGGAAATCAGAATCAATATGATCATCTAATTGCAAGTCACCACCTCCATATATTAAGAATAAATCCTTAGTTCTTCTCAAGTACTTAAGGATATTCTTGACAGCTATCCAGCGTTCGAAACCTGGATTGGATTGGTACCTGCTAGTTAAACTAACAACATATGCGATATCCGGCCTAGTACACAGCATTGCATACTTCAAACTTCCAATAGCGAAAGCATATGGAATCCTGGCCATTTTATCTCTTTCTTCAGGTGTCTTTGGAGACATCTCTTTAGAAAGGTGGATACCATGTCTCACTGGTAACAATCCTTTCTTAGAAACAAGCATGTTAAACCTCTTTAACACCCTTTCCAAGTATAGACATTGGGATAAAACAATTATTCTTTTTGCTCTATCTTTATCGATGCGAATCCCAAGAATATAGGTTGCCTTCCTTAAGTCTTTCATGGAGAATGTATTTGACAACCATACCTTTATAGTTGTCAACATACTTATGTCATTGCCTATCAACAGAATATTATCCACATATAAGATAAGAAAAGTGACAAGACTATCACTAATCTTCTTATATACACATGGCTCATCCTCATTTTTGATAAAATCAAATGACTTAATGACTTCATCAAAATGGAAGTTCCAACTCCTTGAAGTTTGTTTTAACCCATAAATGGATCGCTTTAGCTTGCGCACTTTGGAACCATCTTGGGATTCAAAACCCCTAGGTTGTTCCATTAAAATGTTTTCTTCAATGTATCCATTGAGAAAAGCTATTTTGACATCTATCTGCCAAATCTCATAATCATAATATGCAGCTATTGCTAATAGAATCCTAATTGATTTAAGCATGGCAATAGGCGAGAAAGTCTCCTCATAGTCGATTCCCTGCCTTTGGCGAAACCCTTTTGCTACTAGCCTTGCCTTATAGGTCTCTACCTTTCCATCAGAGCTAATTTTCTTCTTGAAAACCCACTTGTTCCCTATAGGTATAATACCTTCAGGTGGGTTAACAAGATCCCAAACTTGATTCTTATACATGGAATCAATCTCGGATTTCATCGCATCAATCCATTTTGAAGAGCCTATATCTGATATAGCTTCTTCATAGGTAAGTGGATCATCTCCATGATCTACTTCTTCATTAGTAGACAACTCTTATTCTTCTTCATGAAGAAAACCATATCTCACTGGTGGGTGAGATACCCAAGTTGTTCTGCGAGGAACAGCTATAGATGTTTCATCAATAGGTGTAGGTTGACTAGATGGATCTATATCCATTTGATCTGTTTGTTGGTCAAAATTCTCCAATTCCAACTCTATTTGCCTTCCTTTGCCTCCTTCTTGAACAAACTGTTGTTCAAGAAATGTGGCATCTCTACTTATCACAACCTTTTATGATGTGGGCAAATAAAAATAATATCCAAAACTATCTTTTGGATATCCAACAAATCGACCCTTTTCTGATCTGGTTTCCAATTTATCAGTGTTCAGCTTTTTGATATAAGCTGGACAACCCTAAATCTTAACATGCTTAAGACTTGGTTTTCTTCCATGCCATATCTCATAAGGTGTGGAAGATACTGATTTTGTTGGAATCCTATTCAGAATATACAAAGCTGATTCTAATGCAAATCCCCAAAAGGAGATTGGCATATTAGTATAGCTCATTATACTACGTACCATATCCAATAGGGTACAATTTCTCCTTTCAGATACACCATTCAGCTGTGGTGTTCCTGGAGGAGTCAGCTGGGAAACAATGCCATGCTCTCTTAAGTATTCATCAAATTCAGTAGTCAAGTATTCAACTCCACGATCTGATCGAAGAGCTTTAATACTTTTTCTTGTTTGATTTTCTACTTCAGATTTAAATTCTTTGAACTTTTCAAAGGATTCATGTTTGTATTTCATCAAATACAAATACCAAAACCTTGATTTATCATCAGTAAAGGTAATAAAATAATGAAAACCGCCTCTAGCCATTTCTTTAAATGGACCACATACATCACTATGTATTAGCTCCAAAATTTTTTCAGCTCTTAGTCCTTGTCCAACAAAGGGTGATTTAGTCATTTTGCCTTGAAGGCAGGATTCACAAGTTGGAGTAGGTCCAAAACCCAATGAGGATAAAATCCTCATTTTCCCCAGCTTTGCAATCCTATCTTCTGCAACATGGCCTAACCTTAGGTGCCAAATATATTTTGAACTTGAGTTGATTTTCATCATGGTTTTGCATTCTTTTAGATTGCTTGCATTAGATTTGTATTTAACATTATTATCTAGATAATAAAGTCCATCATGCATATAACTCGAACCAATATATTTATTTCCAAAATAAATATTACAAACATCATTTATGAACTGAAATTCATAACCATCTCTAGTCAAACTAGATATAGAAATGATGTTCTTAAAAGTTATCAGGAATATGCAAAACCTTGTTTGAATACAAAATATGTCTATACATGTATAAAGCTTTAGATCCTATGGCTAAAGCTTCAACAGTTGAGCTTTTGCCAACTCAGAGTCTAATATCTCGTTAATGCAAGCTTCTATTATTGGCTATACTCTGGGCAGTTCCTATTTCTGTGCCCATCATTATAGCAGTGGAAACACTTTCCTTTTGCCTTTGTCAGCTTTGGTTTTCCCTATCTGTTTAGCTTATCTTCTTAGAAGGATTAGGAATCTGAGGTTTCTTTTTCTTATTGCCCTTCTTCTTGTTGGACTTTCCAGTAGAAGAAGATGTAATCAAAGCTGCCTCTTTTCCTTTATTGCCCGGCATATTCTTTTGGGCAATAACCAACATGTTGAGTAAACCAGCTAAGGTGCATTTCTGCTTAGATATATGGAAATTTGTCACAAAATTCCCAAATAACTCAAGAAGGGACTGAAGGATCAAATCTGTCTGCAGTTGGAAATCCATGTTAAAGTCAAGATGTTCCAGCTGCTCAATCAACCGAATCATCTTGTGGACATGATCCCCAACATTCTGTCCCTCAGACATCCTCATGCGGAATAACTGTCTAGATATCTCATACCTAGCATTCCTGCCGTGCTCACCATACAACTCTTGTAGGTGAAGAAGGATCTCACTCTCACTCCGCATGTTCTTATGCTGCTTCTGTAACTCATTTCTCATGGAAGCAAACATCTAACACTTAGCTCTTATATCATGCTCCTTCCACTTGTCAAAAGTTTCATGTTCCTCTTGAGTGGCCTTTGAAGGTAAGGGACTGTAGCAATGGGATTTTGCGGTCGCCCGGACGATCACTCACCGAAGTGGGAAGATGTGAGGAGTCGCCACCTTAGTTTTGAGGGAAACTAAAGAAAACCTTTTGAGAAATTAAATTAAAAATGAAACCACTTCAAAACAGAGATTCTAGGTTCGGGGTCCATAAACGGGTGGGGAAGGTGTTAGGCACCCCACCTCGTCCCTTAATAAGGGTAAATAGATTTAATTTTGCGTCCTTTGTAAATCAGTTAGGAGGGCTCGAATGGGAATGTTAATCCTTTTGGTAAAAGGAATGTTTGATTTTTCACTGATTAGGATTACCCAGATACATAAGTAAATGAGACAGCCTTAGTGAGTCGGCGTCACGAGTCGTTTTGGTTTTGGGATTATCTTGCATACGGGTTGAAATTTGGTGTGAGAATCGGATAAGAACTCTCCTCCTATCTCTTTTAAAATTCGAGTAGAGACCGGATAAGAACTCTCCTCCGATCTATTCTAGGTTATTTATTAAAATTCTAATTGGAGATCAGGTAAGGATCCTCCTCCGATCTCTTTGAGGTATTTATTAAAATTTTGAAGATGGGAACCGGATAAGAATTCTCCTCCGATCCCTATTTAATAGTTAATAGAATTTTGAGTTGAGACCGGATAAGAACTCTCCTCCGATCTCTTTTAAATTAGAATTTTGAGTTGAGATCGGATAAGAACTCTCCTCCGATCTCTTTTAAATTATAAAGGAGCCTGAAAGGATTTTTTTTGATCTCCCGAATTTTGGTATCTTAAGAACCTAAAGATAAGGATCCTGTAATTTAAAGATGTTGGGGATAAGACTTATCAATAACTTTTGGCTAGATGGGGATAATGAGACTTGATTTACCGACTTCTCATGTATTCATTTTTACCAATATCTATTAATAACCGATCTATTCTGTTTCGTTTACTTTGGTTTTATTCCACTTTATGGCATCTTTGCCGAACTGCCGTTTCCTGACGTGTTATTCATATCCTCTCTTTAAAAAGAGACCTCTAAGTTGCAATTACCTACGTTTACCCAACCATTTACATACTACTGGGAGTTAGAAAACTTGCTTTCAGAAATGATGAAGATTAATAAAAATGAACTGATCACTAAAGAGATGATTTGGGAGTGTCATTCTTTGGGGATCGTTTGTGCAAAAGTAAACTTGAAGAAAATCGCAGATGTAGGTAAAACAAGGAAAATGCGGAAAATAAACGTGGACACTTAATAAAATAGTAGCATGAACTCCTACAATAACATCTCTTGAGGTTCTCTTGTGCAAAATACTCTTGAAGAAAGTTGCAGATGTATGAAGAATAAAGGAAGTGCGGGAAATAAAAGTAAACAGCAGTATGAGCTCTTACCTGTGAGGAGCCGGATCTACTAAAATAGTTACGGGATGGCAAACAGGGATAAGACAGGGAATTGATTAGCCTGAGAGTGGTGTTCTTCGTGAACTGGAGGGTACTCAGCTAAAATGCGAGTGATATGAAGTTGAGCTTAGAGATGATGGAAGACAGAAAATGAGAGTGCGACCAGATAATGAACAAACTGGAAATGTAGAGTTCCAGTATTCAAAATCTCTTAAAGAAAACACTTCAGAAAACTAGTTTCCAAAGTCTTTTAATCAACACTTCTAAATAGCAGAGTAACAAACTAAATGAAATTTCAGAGTTCCTCTTGCTAGAATAACAGCCTCTCATCTATTTTTTGTCCATCCCTTAAACAGTTTTTCATGCAGGTATTTATAGGAATCGGGTGCTCCCCATGAAGGGTCAGGATTTATTTTGAGGGAAATGGAGGGTCAAGATTTCGAAGGACATGATCGGATGTCCAGGAATTAAAGAGAATCAAAATGAATGGCTGAGATCTCTCTTCAGAACATTTGTCCTTTTCTTCTTTCCATCTGACGGTCCCAAATCTCCTTGTCCGGAATGATCTGAGGGCTAGGAGCGAAAGACGCTGGTATTGTCGTCTTTCTCTTGATCCAATGGTTCTGGTTTAGTCCTTACAAGTGAGATCAACGGTAGGGATTGGAATGTACAGGACTGTCATGACATACTCTGGCATTTGTCAGCATTGCGGGCGATTCTTAGGCGTGCAGTGGGGATCTCGCCTGCCATGCTTTAACTACCTCGGCTCTGATTCTGACGACGGTTATTGGGATTTGTCTTATTCCTTTTGCCTTCCGATCCCTCCTCTTTCTGATCTCTTTCACATGTTCTTTCCGACCTTTCATGCTGGTCTCCCACTTTCCGATCTACCATTCCGATCTTTTCCCTTCTTCAGGTCCGGTCTGGTCAAAGCATTAATTGTCCCTCGATCCCCGGCGTTAAGCCGTTTTACGCTTCGACAATAAATGCTCATTTTCCCCTATATATACTCCTGTTGACAGAAACATTTCTCTCATCTGTTTTTCCTCTCTTCCTTTCTTACTTTCTCTGTTCTAGCTGCTCCGGTGGAAGTTCTGGCTATAACTGTGGCTTTGATCTTTTTCCGATGAACTTCTTTACTCACCGATTGAAAATTTACGATCCCGGTGATCGAATGACCTTAACTGACGAAGGTGAGAGGACTGGATTTGACCGATCTATATTGCGGACCTTGGTCGTACCGATCTCGAGTCGCTCAACTGAGTTCATTCGGTTTCTCATCACATTGGGTGTTCCGACAGTGGTTTCCTCCCACATTGGGTGTTCTGACAGCGGGTCGGTTTCGAGTGGTAACATCGGTGACGATGTCTCTCATCTTCATGAGAGTCATAGTCACCCCATCTGAGCTGCACATCTTTCCGATGTCAACAGCCGGGCTCCTGGTCAAACACGTCTTTTGATTCAGCCACGAGACTTGGCTTTGACATAGGCCTTTTAGATAGGATGTTCCACCGGTCTCTAGAGATCGCCCAAATGATGTAATCCTAAAATGTAATCAGATCTCTAGAGATCGCCCAAATGATGTAGTTAGACCTTTATTGTAATCCGATCCCTAGAGATCGCCCAAATGGTATATTTTGTTTTCAATGCAACCAGATCTCTAGAGATCACAGAAATGATGTGATCCAATGTTAGTGTAATCCGATCTCTAGAGATCGCCCAAATGATGTAATCCGATCTTTTGAATATAAAGACTTTATTTTGTCGGTTATCATCTTATTATTTTTGCATTGATTATTTTCCGATCTCTAATGTGATTATCCAATCTGGTTTTTTACCCGAATGACACTTAACTGATCCTTTATTCAAAATATTTAACTCATTATGCCGATCTCCAGTTAACCAGTCTTCAGAACATTCGGATATTTGAGAGAAGTGTCAAAACAGCTGTCTAGTCCCACCAATCGATGCGCTGCCTAGAACCTCGCGAGCATTAAATGCTCGGACTAGTATAAATAGGGGCGAGGGGCTAGCCGGTTGTTCTCTCATTCCTTTCTCAGCTTCTTGTTCGCAACTTCGAAGTTCTCTCATTTTCTTCAGTGTCTCCGACGCCGATCAGACTCCGGTAAGGACTTTGATCTTCTTTTTTGTTTGAGTTCTTTGTTTCTTTTGAAAATGAGCGGTGCCGAAGGTCAGAGAGCGGCGAGCCCTCCTTCCATTCAGTTCTCATGGTCATCGTCTGATGAAGAAGAGGCAGTCGGGCCAAGCACCTTTGAACCCCTAGGGTCCTGCTCGGCTTCGGGGCGGATCATACCATCGAGAAGTGTTCGTTCCTCAGGGAGGGAGACTCTCCCCATAGATGAGCTACCGTCGGTTCTTCGAGAATCCGATCTTCAATCGTTTAGCCAAGAGTATAATATTAGTCCTGATTCGTACGAGCTAATCAAGTGCCATGGCGATCTTCGTGTCGATCACTCCTTTGAAGGGAACGACATGGTTATGGTGTATGAGGAACAGTTAAAGGCCGGTCTTCGATTCCCCCTGGATGACTTCTACAAGGAGGTCCTAAAACTTCACCGGGCGTGCATCGTTCAAATTCACCCCAACTCATGGCGGATTTTAGTAGCTTTCCGAGGCCTATGCCGAGCTAAGGGAATCAGACCTACGGCTAAGGTGTTCGCCGAGTTGCACCGGCTAACTCGCCGAAAGGACGATGACCACTGGTTCTTTCAGGCGAAGCCTCGTTGCGGGCTCTTTTCCGATCTGCCCTCGTCTCTTAAGAATTGGAAGAATCGTTTCTTCATTGTGAGGAGCAAAGATCCGAGCTGCTTTGAGGACTTCCCCCGCAGCTGGTGGTACCAGGGACCCTTGCTTCCGAACCACATTACCCTGAGCCAAGATGAAAGCCTAATAGTGATGGATTTGAAGAGTGAGGCTGCCACTAAAAAGTATTCTTGTTTGGATGCGGTGACTGCCGAGCTGCACCATTGGACTGTTCAGCTGCTCACTGGCCAAGACCGCGAACTTCCGCTCTCTAACCTCGGCATCGGTATTTTCTATATCTCAGTTCTCACGACCTTAGCGATCTCACTAACCTTTTCTTTGTGCAGGTATGGCGGGTGGTGAAGGTTCTAGGAAGCGGAAGAAGGAGAGAGATCTCGGAAGATAAAGGAGATAAAGCGTTGAACGACTTCAAACACCGGTCGCGAACACAGGAGATACAAAGAGACCCTCCTCAACCTTGGGTCCACCGACCGAGGTCGGATCTCCTCCTAGATCGGAAGAGCGGTCTCCGCTCTCTCAATTATTCCAAGCCCGAAGGGGGCTTGCTCAAGCTCGGGAGGACCTCTTCTCGTGGCGCTCAAATCGAGCGATCGCTTGAAGAATAACTTGTCGAGGAGAACCCCGATTTTGCCAAAGTCACGGGTCTACCATCTTCTTTCGGGAGGATCGGACGTTATCCGGAATAGTCTCGATGATATATTGACTCGAACCATGAGCCTAAGCGTGGAGTGTCCGTGAACCGGACCATGGTTCGAGAAAGATTCAGCGTCTGGGTAAGGAGGTCGGCAAGAAGAATCGGAGTGGCTTCCTCCGATCCCAACTCTCATCCGCCCGGATTATATATCTCAAGTCGAGGGACGGGCGAAGTACCATGAAGACAAGCGGCCGAATGCACTCGTGTCTGGATGAAAGGGATCAGGCCCTCGGAGAGGTCCAAGCGCTTCATGCCAACGAAGCTGCTCAGGTCGCCCAACTCATAGAGGAGCTCAAGGCGAAGGATGAGGAGCTTAAGGAGAAAGATAGGGAACTTAAAGAGAGGGATGAAGAGATGGTGACAGGAATAGCCGAGGCCTACGTGAATGCTCATAGGGATCTCTTGGCCGCGCTCCAGAAGCGTTACCCAGAAGAAGACTTCTCTTGGATGGCCGATGTGGCTCCTGAAGGCAACGAGGAGGAAGCCGAGGGTGAGAGAGAGGGTGAGCAAAATGTAAATCAAGCTGGGGGTGATCCTCCAGCTGAATAGCTTGTACAAAAAGTGAAATGAAATAGAATATCTCTTTTGTTCAATGAATGGATGTGATTGGAAAATTTTAAACCATTGTTTGTCTGAGTATTCGATTGTATGGGCACAGCAAAACAAAAACTAAATGTGATTATTAATCTAAGTATGAGAGATCGGAAAGCACTTTAAGCATGAGATCGGTAGGGAAAAAAAATGCTGAACGGAACTTGATTGAAAATTTAACTCGAACACTTAAGATCGGAATTCTCATTAAATCGAACCAAAACTTTAGCTCTTAAACTTTCGGAAAGGAGGTTGGCAATAAAACTGGTAGGAAAAGATCTAGTGCCAGTTCATTTTATTTATCAACAGAGATCAGGAATATTCTTGACAGGTCCAGAAATTCGACAACGGTTTTGAGAGGACGGTAAATGATTTTGAGAGATCGGCGAGGCTTTAATGAATGTGAGGACTTAGCATTGATTCAAGTCTTTGCGAGGAGAGGTCAGAATTGTGACTGCCTATCAAAGAGGGATCGGGAATGTAACTAGCTGTCCAGAGGGGACTTAGTACCAGGGATCGGGTTTAATTTTGGGGATCGGCAAAAATATGGTGTCGACAGGGACCAGGAACATTTGAGTCTAGAACATATCCTATATGTTCAAGGTTCAGGACAAGTTTCAAATTTCTTAGCCAATCAGACAGATTAGGTCCTGTCAACCTATTGCGATCAAGTATGCTTGCAAGAATATTGGATGGTGGTGGTTGTTCTGTGCTCATTATTATCAAAAAATTAACTGCAGAAAATAACCAGATTTATTAGTAAATGTATCATGTAATTAATCAAAATGATTATGGTCTTTTAATCAAATTGGTCCTCCCACTAACTTAACGAATCCTACACTTCCAAAGTATAAAATGAAAATCCTAGTTGGATGGATTTCTAGTGGGTGATTGAATTCTATTGATCATCCTCAGGTACATCCATTATTGGAATTACAATAAACTATAAGTGAGCAACTCCTTGCCCATCACATCTCATGTGAGGTTCAATCCTTTACCTAGACCCTAATGCTCAAAATCTCAGGTACATCCATTATTGACTTATCTTTCATTAGTTAAATTGATCCCATTGAGCCAGTAATTATGCAAATAATTTTAATGTCCTCAGGTACATCCAATATTGGCCACTAAACCCTTTACATATTTACAACATCTCATGCTTAACAATTATTCTTAAGAAAATCTCTTAAATTAATTGTATCTTATGCAAGTATTTAAAATTTCTTAAAATAATTGCCTCAATGGAGGGCCCATATTATAATTACTTTAATTATACCATTTCCAACTTAATCATTTGTTTGGAAGATTTTATGATCGTCCTAATTACTATTAAGGTCTCACTTTGCACATTATCCATTTAGCATGCATATATCATATACTTATATACATTTCCATACATCTCATGCATTCATGGATAAACAGTAAATATGGTATGATTATGGACTTTCTAAGGGATTTAATTCTGAGCCACCAAGAATTGAATCAGGGCATTCCTAGGTGCATTTCATTCATTCATATTACAAGAGTTGCTGAAGGAGTACATAATCAACACTTGATATTGAATTCCTCCCACTGGTCCCACCAATGCTCTTGACCTCCTTGTTCTTCTTGCAATCCAATTACATAGTAATCCTTGGCATACCAAGACGAATTTACAAGAACTAAATAAATGAAATTACAACCCAAAAATTATTACAACCTTAATAATACATGCCCAAAATAAATTAAAATAAATTAAGTAATTTACAACCCAAAGAAACATAAAAGAAATAAATCCAATCACATTGGTCTTTTATAGTCCATGATCATCCATCATGCATATTACTATTTACTAATTAAATAAAACATACATACTTAAATTAAATTGAATATCTCATATTCAACTTAAAAATCCAGATTTGAATATGATTCAAACAAATTTAAAAATTCAGATTTGAATCACATTCAAACAAATCTAAAAATTCAGATTTGAATCACATTCAAACAAATTCAAAAATTCAGATTTGAATCACATTCAAACAACTTTAAAAAATCAGATTTGAATCAAAATTTAATTGTATGATTTAAAACTCTAATTAAACAATTTAATTAGACATAAAATAGACATAATTATGAGCATTAGATCATACAACAATTGCACAAACATTGCCCAAACAATGTGCACCATAAGAAGTGCTCAAACCATGCGCACATATGGAGTCTTCATCAAGCCGCCACCTTTATCATTGCAACCAGCAATGGATCTATCATCTCATGATCAAACCACACAATTAAATCATAATCAAGAATCTAAATGGCAAATATAGTGGCTCTGATACCAATTGAAGGAGCGGAAGCATGAAAAATACAAGTTTAGATCATTGAAATTCAAAATTTTTCTTCTAGGGTCACATGCATCATGCAAGATTTATTTTTATCTATTTGATTTCAATGATAAACAGCATATTAAAACTCTTTTAATATATTTTTGGATCTACATTTTCCATTTAAGATTTTAGAATTAACAGATTAATTCATTAGAACCCTAGATTAGATCAAGAATAAGTGCATTAACCTGTTTGATGCACTGCAGTGTGTTTGGCACCTTTGGGATGCGCCTAGGACACCAGATGTTGTCCCTCTAGCTTGTCCACACCAAGATCACCAATGGCAGCCCCTTGAATAGCTTCTAAAGCTTTTCCAATCAATTAGAAAATCAGGTTTTGCCTTTTGAGAGATTACAGATGTAAATAAGACACTCGAAATGATTTCTAGTATTTTTAATTCAAGAGATTGTTGGGAAATCTCTTTGAATTAATGAGAGATGAAGAAGATGAAAGGGAGAGGTGCTTTGGGGCAGCACCAATGAAACAAATAGCAACTAGGTATTTTTCTTTTCATCCTTTCCCTTATATAGCTAGGTCACCACTTAAAACCCTTGCCACATGTCACCTTCTGATTGGCTCTAGGTTTAATTGACCCAATCACATTGTGCCAAGTGTTAAACCTATATTTAATCTTGACTTTAATCATCTTACATGATTAAAAGACATATGGCAAGCTTATGTGTAGTGCCATGTATCACCATCTCATGGTGCCACATGTCACCCTGTGAAATGACCAAAATACCCCTGTGTCTTAATTTTGAGTTCTCAATCCAAAATAATTATTTCTCTTCTTCTAATCAATTTCTATCAAATATAAATTAATTAATTAATCTTTATTAATTAATTTCTCATTAATTAAATTCATATTTAAACACTTTAAATATAAATTTAACTTATACTATACATCCAATAACCTAGATTTGGTTTCAAGCCATGCTAGGGACTTTGCAATCTAATTGCAAACCAAACCTATTTAATTAATCAATTAAACTCTTCAATTAATTAGTTAAATCATATTTAATTTGGTGATTACTTGTGTATGTGTGTGACTTACTAGGCTCATCACTAATTGGTAATGAGACATGATATCAACTCTTAATATCATCAGAACTCTTTCTTACCATAAATGATTTCTCTAAATTATTTTATGCACCTCATAGACCATGGTTAACACCTAACATAGCATGCCATGGCCACCCAATTAGTAATAAGGTTTACCTTAAATGAATCTATAATCATATGTTACCACGCACTAGAATCTCTCTGTTACAAAATCTCAACTTAAGCTGGAGTCATGGTTTATGTCAAACCCTATTTGCTATGAATATTATGTTCTCTTTTAATTCCAATTCTTAATTAAAGAGATTTTCTCTTTAGAAACTCTTTTCTGAATAAATCTATCTGTCCTGGCCAGGAACTTGAAACATCAAGAACAATTAAATGAACATAGGATTTTATCCCTATTTACTTAGAGGAACAGATTCCATCTTGATCAACACCTACCTCCATATATAACTAGTAAGAGCCAACACATGCCCATATACCCATACACAGTACAAGTATGAAAGCAGTATCAAACTCAAACTACCTATATACAAGATAACTGTAACACCCTCCCGGTAGCAACTCCGTACATTCTACTGTTCCGGTGACCAGTGTTGGTCCGGACAGTTAGAACGTCCAGAAAAATATTTAAACTAAAGTGAGGAACCATAATTAACTCAAATATTAATAAGAAAAATTTAGTTAAAATTTTAGAAATAAAATACAACCAAGTTAAATGAGCCGGTGCCCTAGCGATGGGTAATCTAGTGAGAAGTTGCGGTTCTCGCGACTAGGAGCCCTAGACCCGGGGGAAAAATTATAAAATAATTATTGGGACTCCAGAGAAGGGTTATTGAGGTTCTTATGGCATTAGAATGCCAAGGAAATGCTTAGAAAAATTTTTCAATCGGTACAGACAATTTTGGCCTGTTAAGCCAAACGGAGGGCATTTTGGTCATTTCGTCTTCAGAGATGATTTTTGGCCGACTTGTCCAGTTAAGTAAATAATTATTATGACATAAAATGTGAATAAATATTACTAAAAATTGAATTGAAAATGAGTAAAAAAGAAAAGAAAAAAAAATGAATTAAATGGGAATTTATGACATCACATGATGTCATTAGTGTGCCTTCACCTAATTACATGGTGACACATGGCATAAACTAACTTAAAAGAGGTCAAATGGGCTGGAAAATGAAGAAAATCATACTTTTCTTTCTTTCTTCTTCCTCCTGCTGTGAACCATTCCACCATAACCACCATTAACAAATTTCTAAACCTCCATTTCCCTAGCTTTCTTCCACCAAAAGCCCTAGTTGTCTTCACAAAAAATTCACCCCACACCTTGAGGAAGCTTTGGGCAGCAAAATTTTGAAGAAAAATTAAAGTTTTGGTTGGCTTGGATTTGAGCTAAAAGAGGTTAGTGACCTAAACCTTGAATTTCACTTAAATTTCATGTTTAAGAACTATAAATGTGTGTAAATGACAAAGAAATTTGATGAAACACCATTGGTATGCTAACCCTAGATTTTGGCAGCCATGGTTAGGGTAATATGATGATGATTTTTGGAGAGCTAACATGCTAGTATGGCTACCCTTAATGTGTATCTTATAAGTGAATTGATAAATGCAATGATAATGCATGGTTTGGAAATGTTGAGTTAGGGTTTGGGTTGAAGAATGAGACTTTGATCTTGTGATGATGGGAGTAGGTTTTAATGGTCAATTAGTGACCATTTGGTTTGGTTTGAATAAAAAATGAAGTCATTTGGGTTGTGGGATTTGAGGTTGGAGTGGCTGCCTTGTGTGACCTGCAGGTTTGGATGTGAGTCCAGCCTGTTTGGACAGCCATAACTTAAATTGTAGAGGCTCAATTGGTGTTTGGCCAATTGGACATGAAACTAGACACAAAATGACACAACTTTGGTGAAGAAACCATGCCCATAAGACCAAACTAAGTGAACCAAAACCTTGCTCCAATCCGGGTGACCTGCAATCTGCCTGGGCAAAATGACCAAATAAATAGTATTTGGTCATTTGGCCATAACTCAACGTAGCAAGGTCCAATTGACCTGAAATTTTACCAGAAACAAGTTGAGATATAGACCAACAACTTTCATGAAGAAACTTGACCTAAATTATGATCATAACCTAGTCAAATTGCCAACCAAACTTGAGTTACCAAATCTGGCAGAAACAATTTTATTCAGAATTTTGGAATCTGTCTAATCCGACCAGTTATGGTTTTTAGGCCATAACTTGAGCTACAAAACTCCAAATGGAGTGATTCAAAAAAATAAATTCAACTAGACAAAATAAGAAATAACTTTCATGTTTATCATTTTTCCAAATTCCCACTGCAACAGTAACTAATGGAACAGTAAACCCAAAGCTTGAAAACTGAAAATTTTGTCCAATTCACATTAAGCTTAGAGATGGTATTGGCAACCAATACCAACAAGTTTAAAATACAAAATGTGGTATGTTGATGATATTTAAACTAATTTACCTGTAGCCAATGCAAAAGCCAACATTTTGGTTGACCAATGAAATGAATAGTAATCATAAAAATTTAATTTCAAAGAATTACATAAATAAAAAGTGTTAAATGCCCTAGTAGGCCTAATGTGATTGGTTTGGATAGGTTGGCATGCCAATGGGGTTCTGTTAGCAGTACTGCATATGGCTTCATGCTATTCTGTATTTCATGGCTTCCCATGCCATTCTGTGACATAATAGCCTTTGGCTATGATATTGAGTTGTTATACTCGGGTTTAATCCCCGATAATTATCACAGCTTATTAGTCGTTACATTGCACCGAGAGACACAATGTGACCAATGGTGTGATGGTCCGAGGTACTTAGTACCCGATGCAGTTACCCATTTATCTAGTCCAGTCAACTAGTATAGGTTACTCGGGCAGTATTAATAAATCTTACCAAACTTCAATTGAATAATATTGTAATAAACATTTGAGACTTAGTTCACCCAAAAATGTAAATATACATTCTGTACACATGTTTTTATTTTATTTTATTTTATTTTATATTGTCACCACTAAGCAGAATTGCTTAGTGCGTCGCTTTTGCCACGCGCAGGTACTAGAGACATAGCTGGGAGTCCAAAGAGGCCTCATCTGAGGTGAGCCTTCATATCTACACTCAGAGTTCAGAGTCACCTCACATTGCAGTGCATTTGGTAGGACATTAGGCCACTTTTGATATTTTGATATTTTGTATTTTGTAACCTTCTGTAATGTATATTATAAATTCATGTAATCAAGCTTTTGATGTAAGTATCTATGAAATATGTTCAGTAATAAATTGAGCATTTTTCATTGAGTTGACTGTGTTTTGAATTGAATTGAATTTTGAGATACTGAAGTGAATTGAGAAATTGTTGAGTATATATTGGAGGTTGATTGAGAATAATGTGATGATATTATTGGGAGTGTTTTTAATAGGTTCAGAAGAACTGTTTTTCCAATTTATAGCCGGCACTCTGCCGGATTTTCTATAAAATTTGCGAAAAAATTTAGTTCTATCAGAAATTATAAATAAATGAATTAAAAGGGATTAATTGAAATTGAAACATGTATTGGTGTTCCGACACACTGAGTGGCATAACTTGCTCGGCTACACTGTAGACGGGTAAGGGGTGTCACAATAACTGTGCTATCTCAGGTCTAAAGATTATATGCACTGATATGATTTATGACAATACATTAACAAGAGTAAACTCCATGTGCTTGTCATAAATGTCACTGGATCGACCTACTTATCATATATAAGTGCTTATCATGTTTGTCATATGGCATGAGACTCACCATTTCATCTTATTTACATCTCATATAAATAACTTGGGAACAAACATAATTACAATCTTTCTGGATAAGTCAAGTCCTTATTGTGAAGTATCCTCGATTGTGAACCTATTTATGATACTTTGTGCTAGAAATACTGTCACTCATATTCTTAACAACTTAAGAATAGAATTTCTAACAAAATATCAGTGGACCTTTTCTATTACATATAAATATATTATGTAAACGGAAAAGTGAAAAATGCCTTTTATTAATAAAAACATGTACAAGATACATACTAAATGATATGCTTTAGGGCATACTACTAACAGTTGTTATACAAGAATGTCAGATTTGACTAGACTGACAAGTGTCAGACAAGTTTTGAGAAGTTGAAGGCTATGTTGATAAAGGCACCAGTGTTAACACAGCCAGTGTCGGGAAAGGACTTTGTGATCTACAGTGATGCCTTGCATAATGGGTTAGGGTGTGTATTAATACAAGAGGGGAAGGTAGTCGCCTATGCTTCCAGGCAGCTAAGGCCACATGAACAGAATTACCCTACCCATGATCTAGAACTTGCAACAATTATCTTCGCACTGAAGATATGGAGGCACTACTTGTATGGTGAAAAGTGCTACATTTACACATACCACAAAAGTCTGAAATATTTGCCAACCCAGAAGGAGCTCAACCTTAGACAGAGGCGATGGATTAAGTTCCTGAAGGATTATGATTGTGTGATTGTTTACCATCCTGGGAAGGCAAATGTGGTTGCACATGCTTTGATGTGAACCTTCAAGTAATTGGTAACTTGAAAACCCACATTCAAGAATTAAATGAACAATATGGAAAGCACCAAATCAAGATGTATGAATTTGATTCTTTGAACCAGCACAATCAGATTGTTGTGTAATTCAAAGAAAATATCAGAAATGGGATTCTTGACCTAATTCATATGGAGAATGAATAAACCAAGAATATTATGCACATTAAACCTTGCAAGATAGAAATCTCAGCAAGTTAATGAGCTTCACAAGAACAAAGGCAACAGCCAATTTACTCACTAAAGGAGCAGAAACAATCTTTCATTAATATTCAAAAGTGTGTCCTCCACTCTCTCATTACACTTGTATTTATAGCCTCTTGGCTTCAAAGCTAAAGACAAAAATATCCCTACTTTAGTAACAGCTGTAAGGAGCTTTAAGTCCAAACAAAAATTAATCTATCAAAAGACTAAAAACTCCTTACAAAAAGCAAATTTAATACAGCAGCAAATAAGGGCATTTAAGTCCAAAAGAGAGGTGGTTATAACAGCAAGGAATATTCCTTGGAAAAGGTGCCAGCAGATGCATGTACATGGGTTGGATTTGGTGCATGCATGTCCACAGGTTATTCCATGTAACCTAATGCTCCACATGACACCTGGTCACTTCTAAGCTTAATTTTCACCAAATTTAATCCTTTATAATTTTCTTCATGCCATTCCAGCTTATAATCCTTGCTCCTTATGATTTCACAAATTAAATTCTGAAGTGATTTAGCTCTAGCTCTTGTAATTGGACCTTGGATGAAATCCTTTGGCATGGATGTACCTTGATTCTCATCATTCCCCTCCGCTTCAAAAGGATTTGTCCTCGAATCTGTTCCTGCATCAACACAAGGAGATAAATCAGCAACATTAAAGGTGGCACTGACATTATACTCACCGGGCAGGTTTATTTTGTAGGCGTTATCATTAATTTTGGCCAGCACTTGGAAAGGTCCATCACATCTTGGTTGTAATTTTGATTTCCTTCGAGAGGGAAACCTTTCTTTGTGCAAGTGAACCCATACCCAATCTCCAGGTTGAAATGTGACTTTCTTCCTTCCTTTGTTGGCTTGACTAGCATATTTTTCATTTTTCTTTTCAATTTGAAGCTTGGCTTGTTCATGGATTTTCTTCACCAATTCTGCTTTTCTTTTTCCATCTAAACTAGCAAGCCTGCTCACAGCAAAGGTAAAAGATCCAAAGGAGTTGAAGGATTGAAACCATACACAATTTTAAATGGAGAATAGCCAGTAGAAGAATGCACATTTCTATTGTATGCAAATTCAACAAGTGGAATGCAATCTTCCCATGACTTCAAATTTTGCTTAACCACAGCACGCAAAAGAGTAGTTAGTGTCCTATTTACTACTTCAGTTT
Organism: Hevea brasiliensis; assembly: GCF_030052815.1. Classification (NCBI taxonomy): domain Eukaryota; kingdom Viridiplantae; phylum Streptophyta; class Magnoliopsida; order Malpighiales; family Euphorbiaceae; genus Hevea; species Hevea brasiliensis. Next base: position 75,693,262 of record NC_079501.1, read on the forward strand.
GACCATCGGTTTGTGGGTGACAAGTGGTGGAAAATAACAACTTGGTGCCCAATTTTCCCCACAAAACCTTCCAAAAGTGACTAAGAAATTTAACATTCCTATCACTAACTAAACTCTTAGGTATGCCATGCAACCTAACAATATCTCTAAAGAAAAAATTTGCAACATTTGTAGCATCATCAGTTTTATGGCATGGAATAAAATGTGCCATTTTTGAAAACCTATCAACAACAACAAAAATTGAATCATGGCCTTGTTTAGACCTAGGTAATCCCAACACAAAATCCATAGACAAATGAACCCAAGGATCACTAGGGGTAGGCAAAGGTGTATACAAACCTTGTGGCAAAACTCTAGATTTAGCCTTAGCACACACAATGCACCTAACACATACTCTTTCAACATCTCTTTTCATATTCGGCCAATAAAAATGTTCCTTCAACACATCTAAAGTTTTGGCAACACCAAAATGACCCATTAATCCACCAACATGAGACTCATTCACAAGTAATTCACGCATGGAACTCTTAGGCACACACAATCTATTTTCTCTAAACAAATATCCATCATGCCTATAAAACTTCTCAAAAGCATTCTTTTCACAAGCTGCATACACTCTAGCAAAGTCATCATCTTCAGCATATAATTCTTTCACATATTCGAATCGTAATAACTTTGCATTAAGAAGGGCAAGAAGGTTATACCTTCGAGATAAGGCATCAGCCACCACATTTTCTTTCCCATGTTTGTATTGAATTACATATGGGAAGGTCTCAAGGAACTCAACCCATTTTGCATGACGCCTACTCAACTTATTTTGCCCCTTGATATGTTTCAATGACTCATGATCTGTGTGGATGACAAATTGCTTTGGCCAAAGGTAATGTTGCCATGTTTCCAAGGCACGTACCAATGCATACAACTCCTTGTCATATGTAGAATAGTTTAAAGCTGCTCCATTAAGCTTCTCACTAAAGTATGCTATTGGTCTCTTATCCTGCATTAAAACAGCTCTAATACCAGATGAGAATCAAGGTACATCCACGCCAAAGGATTTCATCCAAGGTCCAATTACAAGAGCTAGAGCTAAATCACTTCAGAATTTAATTTGTGAAATCATAAGGAGCAAGGATTATAAGTTGGAATGGCATGAAGAAAATTATAAAGGATTAAATTTGGTGAAAATTAAGCTTAGAAGTGACCAGGTGTCATGTGGAGCATTAGGTTACATGGAATAACCTGTGGACATGCATGCACCAAATCCAACCCATGTACATGCATCTGCTGGCACCTTTTCCAAGGAATATTCCTTGCTGTTATAACCACCTCTCTTTTGGACTTAAATGCCCTTATTTACTGCTGTATTAAATTTACTTTTTGTAAGGAGTTTTTAGTCTTTTGATAGATTAATTTTTGTTTGGACTTAAAGCTCCTTACAGCTGTTACTAAAGTAGGGATATTTTTGTCTTTAGCTTTGAAGCCAAGAGGCTATAAATACAAGTGTAATGAGAGAGTGGAGGACACACTTTTGAATATTAATGAAAGATTGTTTCTGCTCCTTTAGTGAGTAAATTGGCTGTTGCCTTTGTTCTTGTGAAGCTCATTAACTTACTGAGATTTCTATCTTGCAAGGTTTAATGTGCATAATATTCTTGGTTTATTCATTCTCCATATGAATTAGGTCAAGAATCCCATTTCTGATATTTTCTTTGAATTACACAACAATCTGATTGTGTTGGTTCAAAGAATCAAATTCATACATCTTGATTTGGTGCTTTCCATATTGTTCATTTAATTCTTGAATGTGGGTTTTCAAGTTACCAATTACTTGAAGGTTCACATCAGATTTGGTATCAGAGCAAAGGGACGTCCAAACAAGGTAGATTCTCTATTTGCTTCTTATTCTTTGTGTTTCTTACCTTCTTCATATTTGCTGTTTGGCTCTTGGGGTTTAGTTTGACCTGTTTGTTTAAAAATTTGTTTTGTTGAGTTTGTCTTAGGTTTTTGGGTTAATCAAGCCAAAGCCATTATTCTAGCTATCCATCTTGCTACCTTCATTTTGATATCAAGCATAAGAGATTAATTGGGTGATTGAGTTCGACTTACCAATTTGGCCCAAATCATCAAAGATTATTTGGGTGTGTTTAAGACATTGGGTGTAAATTTTGGGGTTGTTTGATATTGTTTGCCTGCTGAACCAAAATTTTGCGGCAGACCCAATCAAATCAAGTTCACATAGCAAATAGACCCAATAATTCCTGAAAATTTACAGGGTGTTTATACCCCACTTCAGTAGTTCTCAAATTAAATTTCAGCTTAAAATTCAACCATTTGTGTGGGGAACCAAAATTTTGCTGCAGAATCGATCAAAATAAGTTCACATAGCAAATGTACCCAGAAATTCCTGAAAATTTACTGGGTGTTTATACCCCATTTCAATAGTTCCCAAATTAAATTTCAGCTTAAAATTCGTCCGTTTGTGTGGGGAACCAAAATTTTGCGGCAGACCCGATCAAATTAAGTTCACATAGCAAATCAGCCCGGAAATTCCTGAAAATTTACAAGTTATTTTTGCCACATTTGAGCTATTCTCAAATTAAATTTTAGCTCAAAATTTAACCATTTGGGTGGGGAACAAAAATTTTGCGGCAGACATGATTAAATTTGGTTTATAAGGTAAACCTGTCAAGAAAAGCTTGAAATTCTAGCAGCAATTAGTCAGTATTGGGTTGCATTTGCCTACTCAATTTCAGATCAAAATACACTCATTTGCTTGGTGATCCTAAATTTATGCAATTCTTGGTGTATTGTGTGAACTGCTGGTAATTGTGATAAGTTGGTGGAAAACTTGGATATGTAAGCTTGATATCTCTACTTTAGGTTGTCTCTTTTCCAGCTTGCTACTCTTTTATTTTTGGTGTCTTCTTTCTTGATTCCTTATTGCATTACATTTCCATACTTGAGCTTTTCTTTTCTTGACTTCTTGAGTCACATTATTGCTTTCTTGATTACTCGTTTTGATCCGTCACGTTCAAGAATTTTATTGTGTGTTAAATTTTTTGTGAGTACAGTCTTGGTTTGAGTTACTTGAGTTTGATAAGAACTTGTGGACATAGCCAAGAGAGGTAAAAGGCACAGAGTGGTGAGTTCATAAGAGGGGAAAAGCCTTGTTGAGTTAAACACGAGTGGAGTGTCTCCTGTTGAGTGTAAACACGTAAGGGAGTGAGTGAGGTGTTTTCTTTACACTAACCATTTTCTTGCAGTCCAAAACATGTCTAGAAGGGGTGATGGTAGTGAGGGGAAGGTGAAAATCCATTCTACATGCAGTGTCGACAAAGAATTTGAAAGAATGAATGTTGTGTGCAATGGAATCATAGATAGGTTGGAAAGATTGGAGCAAAGAGATAGGCAAAATGGGAGAAGGCCAAATAGGAGGGATCTTGTACCTCCAGTAGTTGAATCTGATGAAGATGAGGTTGATAACTATGATTTTGAGGTTGAAAGACCTAGGAGGGGTAGATATGAGAGAAGAGCTGAAGATAGGAGGAATGGGGATAGGAGGATAAGAAGAGAGGAAAGAGAGAGGAATAGGGTAGATGAAAATATCAAAAGTATTAAAATGAGCATCCTTTCTTTCCAAGGGAAAAATGATCCGGATGTGTATCTTGAATGGGAAAGGAAGGTAGAAGCTGTGTTTGATTGTCATCACTATTCAGAGGAAAAGAAAGTAAAGTTAGCAGTAGAATTTCATGACTATGCTTTGGTATGGTGGGATCAAGTGTTGATTAGTAGAAGGAGAAATTATGAGCAATCAATTGCAACCTGGGGTGAGATGAAAAATATAATGAGGAAGAGATTTGTTCCTAGTCATTACTATAAAGAGCTACATCAGAGGTTACAAAGATTGACTCAAGGTTCTAAAAGTGTTGAAGATTATCATAAAGAAATGGAAATTGCTATGATTAGAGCAAATGTGGAGGAGGATAGAGAAGCCACCATGGCTAGATTCTTGAATGGGCTAAACAAGGAGATTGCGCATATTGTTGAGTTACATCACTATGTTGAGTTGGAGGATATGGTCCACATGGCTATGAAGGTAGAAAGGCAACTTAAAAGCAAGTCAAAATTTGGAGGAAATGTAGGTACTTCTTCATCTTGGAAGTCTAACTGGAAGAAGGGGATAGGGAAAATGCTGTTAGCAAATATAAGAAAAATGAGAAAAAGGAAAAGAAGGTGGAGAAGAAATTTGTAGAAAGTAAAGAAAAGGAGGTTGCAACTACTACTCAAAATAGAGATGTGAAGTGTTTTAGGTGTTTGGGCAGTGGACACATTGCTTCTCAATGCCCTAACAAGAGAGTCATGGTCATGAGAGAAAATGGTGAGATAGAAACGGATGAGGAAATTGTGAGTGATTCCACATCTTCAGGGGAGGAGGATGCAGAGGTGGAATATGCTGCTGAAGGAAGTGCCCTAGTGATTATGAGAGCATTAAATACTCAAGTGAAGGAGGATGTTGGTGATGAATTGCAAAGAGAAACAATTTTCCATACAAGGTGTCTTATCCAAGACAAAACTTGTAGTGTCATCATTGATGGGGGAAGTTGTTCCAATGTTGCTAGTACTTATTTGGTGCGGAGATTAGGGTTGAGGACTTTCAAACACCCTAGACCCTATAAATTGCAGTGGTTGAATGAATGCGGTGAGGTGAAAGTAACAAAACGAGTGCTGATTTCCTTCACAATAGGAAAGTATCAAGATGAGGTTATGTGCGACGTGGTTCCAATGCAAGCTGGCCATTTATTACTTGGCCGACCATGGCAATTTGATAGAAAGGTGATCCACGATGGGTATAAAAATAGGTATTCTTTTGAAATGAATGGAAGGAAAATCATATTGGCACCTATGACACCAAAACAGATTTATGAAGACCAAACAAGGCTTAAGCAAGCAATGGGTGAGGTAAAATCAAGAGTGGCCGAAAAGAGAGTAGAGAAGAAAAGAAGGAGTGAAAAGAAATTGACTGAAAATGTTGTGAGTGAGCAAGACAAGGGTGGTTGTGAGGAAAGAAAAGAGAGTAAAGAAAACATTCCAAGAGTGCTTGAAAAAGGTGAAACTTCGGCGCAAAAAAAGAGCTGTGCGGAAAGAGGGGAGAGAAAATTAAGCTTGTATGCTAAAGGAAGAGATGTGAGGAATGCCATGTTTACCAACAAGCAAATGTTATTAATTGTGTTTAAGGACTCTTGTTTATCCACATCTGACCTTGACCCCAATTTGCTTAGTGTTGTTGTCTCCCTTTTGCAGGAATATGAGGATGTGCTACCTGAGGAGATGCCAGCTGAACTACCACCTATTTGAGGGATTGAGCACCAGATTGATTTTGTACCTGGAGCAGTTATTCCCAACCGTCCAGCCTATAGAACTAATCCTGAAGAAACCAAAGAATTACAAAGGCAAGTTGAGGAATTGCTAGCTAAGGGTTACGTGAGAGAAAGTATGAGCCCTTGTGCTGTACCCGTCCTTTTGGTACCAAAGAAAGATGGCACATGGCGCATGTGTGTGGATTGTAGGGCGGTCAACAAAATCACTGTAAAGTATCACCACCCTATACCTAGATTGGATGATATGTTGGATGAACTTTGTGGTGCTTGTGTGTTTACCAAAATTGACTTGAAAAGCGGATATCATCAAATTCGCATGAAAGTAGGTGATGTGCTAATGGTATTGAAGTCGATGATGAAAAAATTAGAGCTATTAGAGACTGGCCCACTCCAAAGTCTGCATCTGAAGTACGTAGTTTCCATGGACTAGCTAGTTTCTATAGAAGATTTAAACAAACAGGTCAAACTAAACCCCAAGAGCCAAACAGCAAATATGAAGAAGGTAAGAAACACAAAGAATAAGAAGCAAATAGAGAATCTACCTTGTTTGGACGTCCCTTTGCTCTGATACCAAATCTGATGTGAACCTTCAAGTAATTGGTAACTTGAAAGCCCACATTCAAGAATTAAATGAACAATATGGAAAGCACCAAATCAAGATGTATGAATTTGATTCTTTGAACCAGCACAATCAGATTGTTGTGTAATTCAAAGAAAATATCAGAAATGGGATTCTTGACCTAATTCATATGGAGAATGAATAAACCAAGAATATTATGCACATTAAACCTTGCAAGATAGAAATCTCAGCAAGTTAATGAGCTTCACAAGAACAAAGGCAACAGCCAATTTACTCACTAAAGGAGCAGAAACAATCTTTCATTAATATTCAAAAGTGTGTCCTCCACTCTCTCCTTACACTTGTATTTATAACCTCTTGGCTTCAAAGCTAAAGACAAAAATATCCCTACTTTAGTAACAGCTGTAAGGAGCTTTAAGTCCAAACAAAAATTAATCTATCAAAAGACTAAAAACTCCTTACAAAAAGTAAATTTAATACAGCAGCAAATAAGGGCATTTAAGTCCAAAAGAGAGGTGGTTATAACAGCAAGGAATATTCCTTGGAAAAGGTGCCAGCAGATGCATGTACATGGGTTGGATTTGGTGCATGCATGTCCACAGGTTATTCCATGTAACCTAATGCTCCACATGACACCTGGTCACTTCTAAGCTTAATTTTCACCAAATTTAATCCTTTATAATTTTCTTCATGCCATTCCAGCTTATAATCCTTGCTCCTTATGATTTCACAAATTAAATTCTGAAGTGATTTAGCTCTAGCTCTTGTAATTGGACCTTAGATGAAATCCTTTGGCGTGGATGTACCTTGATTCTCATCATGCTTTGAGTAGAAAATCCATCATAGCTTTGAGATCATTGAATGCCTGTCTATCCTTAGCTTGAGATGGAGCTATTTTAGCTAAGTTGCAAGTGAGGCCAAACCTGCTGCAGCAGATTTTAGATGGACAGAAGGTAGATGAGAAGTTAATGACTACTATGAACAAAATCTCAGAAGGGAAGGCAACTGATTATGAGGTGAAAGCGGATGGGTGTCTGTACTACAAAGGAAGAGTGTGTGTACCAGATGATGGGGAATTGAAAGCCAGTATTCTAAAGGAGGCACACACCAGTATTTATGCCATGCACCCAGGAAGTACAAAAATGTATCATGATTTGAAGCTTTATTATTGGTGGCCTGGTATGAAGAAGGACATAGCTGACTATGTGACTAAATGCTTGACATGTCAGCAAGTCAAGGCAGAACATCAAGTTCCATCGGGTTTGCTACAGCCTATATACATATCTGAATGGAAATGGGATCGGGTCACCATGGATTTTGTAAGTGGTCTACCTCTCACCCAGAAGAAGCATGATGCAGTATTGGTGATAGTAGATAGATTGACGAAGTCAACACACTTTCTGCCAGTTAGGACTGACTATTCACTAGAGAAGTTAGCGGAATTGTATATCAGTAAGATAGTTAGACTGCATGGAATTCCACTTTCCATCATATCTGATCGAGACCCAAGATTTACATCTAGATTTTGGAAGAAGTTGTATGAATCCTTGGGTACACAACTCCACTTTAGCACAGCTTTCCATCCTCAGACGGATGGGCAATCAGAAAGAGTACTCCAGGTAAACATTGAAACCAATTGAATTAATACAAATATTGAACTGAAATGATAATAATAATATGAAATATATGTTAGGTCCTTGAGCATATGCTGAGGAGTTATGTCATCGAGTTTGAGGGAAGTTGGGATAGATACCTACCACTGGCAGAATTTGCATATAACAACAGCTATCAAGCTAGTATCCAAACGGCCTTGTATGAAGCATTGTATGGGAGGAAATGTATAACCCCAGTGTGTTAGACTGAATTGGGTGAAGATAAACTGGTAGGGCCAGACCTGGTGAAACAGACTGAGGAGAAAGTAAAATTAATCAAAGCTAATTTGAAGGTTGCCTCTGATAGACAGAAATCCTATGCCAACCTGAAGAGAAAAGAAATAGAATATGCAGTTGGCGACAAAGTGTTCTTCAAGGTGTCACCATGGAAGAGGTACTAAGGTTTGGAAGAAAAGGTAAGTTAAGCCCTAGGTTCATTGGCCCATTGAAGTCGTTGAACCTGTGAGTCTAGTGGCCTACAGGCTAGCTTTACCACCAGAGCTGGACAAGATCCATAATGTGTTTCATGTATCCATGCTGAGAAGATACCGCTCAGATCCTTCACTTGTCATCTCCATGGAATAAATTGAAGTACAACCAGATTTAACATATGAAGAAGAACCCATATGGATCCTGGCTAGAGAAGTGAAAGAGTTAAGGAATAAGCAGATTCCACTGGTGAAAGTGCTTTGGAGGCACCACAACACCGAGGAGGCAACTTGAGAAAGTGAAGAGACGATGAGGCAACAGTTCCCTCTACTGTTTGCATTAGGTAAATTTCAAGGACGAAATTTAAATTAGAGGAGAAGAGTTGTAACATCCTCACTGTAACAATTCTGTACATTCTACTGTTCAGGTGATCGGTGTCTGTTCGGACAACTAGAACATCTAGAAAAATATTTAGACTAAAGTGAGGAGTCATAATTAACTCAAATATTAATAAGAAAAATGAAGGAAAAATTTTAGAAATAAAATATAATTAAGTTAAATGAGCCGGTGCCCTAGTGATGGGTAACCCAGTGGGAAGTTGTGGTTTTCGCAGTTAAAAGCCTTAAACCCAGGGGAAAATTCATGAAATAATTTTTGGGACTCTAGAAAAGAGTCATTGAGGTTTGATGGTATTAGAATGCTAAGAAAATGCTTAGAAAAATTTTTAGATCAGTATAGAGGATTTTGGCTCGATAAGCCAAACGGATGGCATTTTGGTCATTTCGTCTTCAGAGATGATTTTTGACCAACTTGTCCAATTAAGTAAATAAATTATATGACATAAAATATGAATAAATATTGTTAAAAAATTGAATTGAAAATGAATAGAAAGAAAGAAAGGAAAAATGAAGAAAAATGGGACTTTTGACATCATATGATGTCATTATTAAAGCCTCCACCAATCAAATTTCACCAAGCTATAATAAGTCAACTTAAAGAGAGTTAAGTGGGTAGAAATTAAAAAGAAAAATCTTCATCCCCTACCTCTCTCAACCCAGCCAAAATCGTCCCTTGTTAGTAGTATGCCCTAGAGTATATCATTTAGTATGTATCTTGTACATATTTTTATTAATAAAAGGCATTTCCACTTTTCCGTTTACATAATATATTTATGTGTAATAGAAAAGGTCCATTGATATTTTGTTAGAAATATTATTCTTAAGTTGTTAAGAATATGAGTGATAATATTTCTAGCACGAAGTATCATAAATAGGTTCACAATCGAGGATACTTCATAATAAGGACATGACTTATCCAGAAAGATTGTATTCATGTTTGTTCCCAAGTTATTTATATGAGATATAAATAAGATGGAATGGTGAGTCTCATGCCATATAACAAACATGATAGGCACTTATAAATGATAAGTAGGCCGAACCAGTGACACTTATGACAAGCACATAGAGTTTACTCTTATCAATGTTTTGTCATAAATCATATCAGTGCATATAATCTTTAGAGCTGAGATAGCACAGTTATCTTGTATATAGGTAGTTTGAGTTTGATACTGCTTTCATACTTGTACTGTGTATGGGTATATGGGCATTTGTTGGTTCCTACTAATTATATATGGAGGTAGGTGTTGATCAAGATGGAATCTGTTCCTCTAAGTAAATAGAGATAAAATCCTATGTTCATTTAATTGTTCTTGATGTTTCAAGTTCCTGGCCAGGACAGATAGATTTATTCAGAAAAGAGTTTCTGATGAGAAAATGTAACATCCTTCCGGTATCAACTCCGTACATTCTACTGTTCCGGTGGCCGGTGTCGGTCCGGACAGCTAGAACGTCCGGAAAAATATTTAAACTAAAGTCAGGAACCATAATTAACTCAAATATTAATAAGAAAAATTTAGGAAAAATTTTAGAAATAAAATACAACCAAGTCAGATGAGCCGGTGCCCAAGCGATGGGTAACCAGAGGTAAGTTGCGGTTCTCGCAACAAGGAGCCCTAGACCTGGAAAAAAATTCATAAAATAATTTTTGGGACTCCAGAGAAGGGTCATTGAGGTTCCTATGGCATTAGAATGCCAAGAAAATATTTAGAAAAATTTTTCAATCGGTACAGACAATTTTGACCCGTTAAGCCAAACGGAGGGCATTTTGGTCATTTCGCCTTCAGAGGTGATTTTTGACCGACTTGTCCAGTTGAGTAAATAATTATTATGATCTAAAATATGAATAAATATTACTAAAAATTAAAGTGAAAATGAGTAGAGAAAAGAAGAAAAGAAAATGAAAGAAAAACCTAAATATGACATCACATGATGTCATTTGGAAGGCTTCCACCAATCACAACCCAACAAGCCAAATTAAAAAGAGATAAAATGACAAAAAAATGAAAACAATTTCTGCAATTCCACATCTTCTTCAGCCGTTTCCCTCTTCCCTCTCCCTTCACCATTGTTATTCCAAACTTCTCACTAGAATTTCTCTTGAAAAATCACCATAAAACCTTTAGTCTTCTTCACAAAAACTTGACCATATCTCTTGGGGAAGCTTTTGGCAGCCAAGAAGAGGAAAGAAAGTGAAGTTTTGAGTTGGGAAATTCTGCCCTATTCAAGGTTAGTGCCTATTTACACTTAAATCTCTTTTAATTCATGTTAAAGACTTAAAGTGAGTAAGGTTTTGTGAATTAAATGAATGGAATCTATGTATATGGACCTTATGAATTTTCGGCAGCCCTAGGAAGGAATGAGTTTGATCGTATTAATGGACTTAGAGTGAATTGGAGATTATGTTTAAAGTGTATACATATATATATATACAAGAATGAAAGAGTTAACTAAAGAAATTGTGAAACCATGACTTTGAGCTAGGGTTTAGGAGTGAAAATTTGACTTTGCTTATGAAATTGTTAAAGAACATTCTAATAGTCAATTAGTGACCATTTGAGGTAAGTTGACCATAATTAGGAATGAATTATTGCATGGCAAAGTGGAATGGGCAGGCTGCCCCATGAGTGCAGCAGGGTGACTGAAATTTCAGTCCACTTGGACTGCCATATCTTGGGCTGTGTTGGTCCAATTGGTGTTTGGCCAATTGGACATGAAACTAGGCTTATAATGTCACATTTTTGCTGAAGAAACCATGCCCAAAAGACCAAAGCAAGAGGACCAAAAATTGGCCCCAATCCGGATACCCTGCAACAGCACCTGCAGAAATGACCAAATGAACAGTAACTGTTTATTTGGCCATAACTCACTGTAGATATGGTCAATTGACCTGAAATTTTTACAGCAACAAGTTAAGACATAGAAAAAAAACTTTCATGAAGAACATCACCCCAAATTATGCCATTAACCTATTCAAATTATTGAGCAAAGTTAAGTTATCAAACCTGCAACTCTGCAGATTTTCATTTGAGCAGTAATGTTTGGATGGCTATAACTCTCTCTAGAAAACTCGGATTTAGGCGATTCTCGAACCGATGGAAACCTAAGGTATGGTAGAACATTTCATATGAAGAAAGCTAGACCAAATTATGAACTTAACTTGATCAAATTACTGACCAAAGTTGGACCAAAAATCTGCTAGACCCAAAATCTCAGCATGAACAGTGCACGTGAACAGTAAACTTATTTTGGCCATAACTTGAGCTAAAAAACTCCAAATGGAGTGATTCAAAAAAGGAAATTCAACTAGACAAAATAAGGAACAACTTTCATGTTTACCATTTCCTCAAATTCTTACTGCAACAGTGCTTAATGGAACAGTAAATTTGGGTTACAAAAACTGAAAATTTTGTTTCCCTTGGTTTAAGCCTAGAAATGGTAATGGTGATCACTTCCAACAAGTTTTAAATGAAAAATGTGGTATGTTTGAAGTGCCAAAGTCAATGTACCTACTTTCTATGCAAAAGTCAACTTTTTTGTTGACCAATGAAATGAATAGTGACACCAAAAGTTGAAATTCAAAGATTGAAGAATTTTAAAGTATCAAATGCCCTAGTATACCTAACAAGATTGGTTTGGATAGTTTGGCATGCCAATAGGGTATTGTTTTAGCAGTACTGCGAAAGGCTTTATGCCTCTATTCATGGCTTTATGCCCGTATTCATGGCTTTTATGCTCGTATGCATGGCTTTTATGCCCGATTATGTGATATCATGGCTTTTTAGCCATACTGACTGCATACATGGTTGACGTTCTGCGTCCCATGGTATGACGGCCCGAGGCACCGCGGTGTCCAGTGCCAACGACCCGTTATCTAGTCCAGTCGTCCAGTATAGGTTACTTGGGCATGGAAAAGTATAACTGTGATTGAACTGATTATTAAAGAAAATACGAAAATTAAGTATCAGGAATGATTACAAAAATACAAAGAAGCTCAAGATCATGAAGAAAATAATTAACGAAATGCATGAAGAAGTTAATATCATAAAACGTAATTAGCCCTCGACTAAACATTAAGTTGGTAATTATTCATTTCTTATGAACACAATAGCAAGGAAATTATTATTTTTATTTGCATATTATATTTTCTTGTATTATTGGCACCACTAAGCTTTATGCTTAGCGCCGCTTTGCAACGCGTAGGTAATCGAAGATTTGGACAGAGGGCCCAGAGACCACAGATTCGGTAAGGCGGTTCACGATTCTGCATAGTGTCCGTGTCACCTCACCATCCACAAGCATTGGTAGGACACTAGGTCCCATTTTGTATTTTGAGATTTTTGTAAATTTTGTAATTAAACTCTTATTTTATCATGTGTATTTGAAACAAATGTAATATAATTTTGTATTAATGTAAGTACTTGTAATTTGTGATTATAAATCACATGTGAGAATTTATTTATGATTTGAGTCTAATGATGATGTGAAATGAATGAATGACAAATAGAGGAATTGTTAATGAAAATTGTATTTGTGAATGGAAGAGTGAATGTCTATTTATGACTTGTACATGATTAACAAATGAGATGAATGATTGAGAAACGAATGGTTGAAAAATATTGAGACTTTGTTGATGAATTGAAGTTGGGATTGGAAAATTATTTGGAAGTGTTTTAACAGGTTCCGAAGAACTGTTTTCTCCATTTTTAGCCGGTACTCTGCCAGATTTTCTTTAAAATTTTCGGAACCTCAAATAAGTAATAATTTCGGTAAATGGCTTAAAATAAATTATATTTCACAAATTATATTCAAAACTATGATAAAAATGAATTAAGATAAAATAGAGTGCTCCGGCACACTGAGTGGCATAACTTGCTCGGCTACACTGTAGTCGGGTAAGGGGTGTCACAGAAAATCTTTTTAATCAAGAACTGGAATTAAAAGAGAACATAATATTCATAGCAAATGGAGTTTGACATAAACCATGACTCCAGCTTGAGTTGGGATTTTGTAACAGAGAGATTTTAGTGCATGGTAACATATGGTTATAGGTTCATTTAAGGTAAACCTTATTACTAATTGGGTGGCCATGGCATGCTATGCTAGGTGTTAACCATGGTCTATGAGGTTCATAAAATGATTTAGAGAAATCATTTATGGTAAGAAAGAGTTCTGATGATATTAAGAGTTGATATCATGTCTCATTGCCAATTAGTGATGAGCCTAGTAAGTCACACACATACACAAGTTATCACCTATTTAAATATGATTTAATTAATTAATTAAAGAGTTTAATTGATTAATTAAATAGGTTTGGTTTGCAATTAATTTGCAAAGTCCCTAGCATGACTTGAAACCAAATCTAGATTATTGGATGTGTAGTATAAATTAAATTTATATTTAAAGTGTTTAAATATGAATTTAATTAATGAGAAATTAATTAATAGAGATTAATTAATTAATTTATGTTTGATATAAATTAATTAGAAGAAGAAAAATAATTTTTTTGGGTTAAGAACTCAAAATTAAGACACAGGGGCATTTTGGTCATTTCACAGTGTGACACGTGGCACCATGAGATGGTGACATATGGGATTACACATAAGCTTGCCAAATATTTTTTAATTATGTAAGATGATTAAAATCAAGATTAAATATAGGTTTGACACTTGGCACAATGTGATTGGGTCACTTAAACCTAGAGCTAATCAAAGGGTGACATGTGGCAAGGGTTTAATGTGTTAACCTAGCTATTTAAGTGTTGCTATGAGAAAATAAAATACAACCAGCAGCCACACTCCTTTGTCACGCCATTTTGCAGCCCTCCCTCTATTCTTCTTCATCTCTCATCAATTCAAAGAGATTAGCCATCAATCTCTTGAATTAAGAACACTAGAAATTGTTTCTAGTATCCTGTTTACATCTTTAATCTCTTAAAAGGCAGAACTTGATTTTCTAATTAATAGAAAAAACTTTAGAAGCTATTCAAGGGCTGCCATAGGTGTTCTTGGTGTGGACAAGCTAGAGGGACAACATCTGGTGTCCTGAAGACGAATCTCAAAGGCGCAAACACGCTGCAGTGCATCAAGAGGTTAGTGTAATCGTTCTTGATTTAATCTAAGGTTCTAAAATTAATCTGATTAATTTTAAAATCTTAAATGACAAATACAGATCCAAAAACATATTAAAAGAGTTTTAATATGTTGTTTATCATTGAAATCAAATAGATAAAAAATAAATCTTGCATGATGCATGTGACCCTAGGTGAAAATTTTTGAATTCAATGGTATAAACTTGTGTTTTTCACGCCTGCCTTCAATTGGTATCAGAGCCACTATATTTGCCATTTAGATTGTTGATTACATGATTTAATTGTGTGATTTGATCATGAGATGATTGATCCATTGCTGGTTGGATCAAGAGGTGTGGCGGCATGCTTGATGAACTCCAACATGGTGCGCATGGCTTGGGAAGATCATGGTGCGCATGGTTGTTATTAAATTCTGCAATTGTTGCATGATGAAAGGTTCATCATATGACTAATTAAAATGTTTAATTAGGATTTTTAATCACACAATTAAATTATGATTCAAATCAGAATTTTAAAAATTGTTTGAATGTGATTCAAATTTGAATTTTAAAAGTTGTTTGAATGTGATTCAAATCTGAATTTTTAAAGTTGTTTGAATCATATTTAAATCTAATTTTTTAAAATTGATTGAATAAAATTCAGATCTGATTTTTTAAAAAATGTTTGAATGTGATTCAAATCTGATTTTTTAAAAAATGTTTGAATGTGATTCAAATCTGAATTTTTGAAGTTGTTTGAATGTGATTCAAATCTGAATTTTTAAATTTGTTTGAATGAGATTCAAATATGAATTTTTAAATTTATTTGAATCATATTCAAATCTGGATTTTTAAGTTGAATATGAGATATTCAATTTAATTTAAGTATGTATGTTTTATTTAATTGTTAAATAGTGATATGCATGATGGATGATCATGGACTATAAAAGACCAATGTGATTGGATTTATTTCTTTTATGTTTCTTTGGGATTGTAAATTAATTAATTTATTTTAATTTATTTTGGGCATGTATTATTAAGTTTGTAATAATTTTTGGGTTGTAATTTCATTTATTTAAGTTCTTGTAAATTCGCCTTGGTATGCCAAGGATTACTATGTAATATTGGATTGCAAGAAGTTCAAGGAGGTCAAGAGCATTGGTGGGACCAGTGGGAGGAATTCAATATCAAGTGTTGATTATGTACTCCTTCAACTACTCTTGTAAAATGAATGAATGAAATGCACTTAGGAATGCCCTAATTCAATTCTTGGTGGCTCAGAATTGAATCCCTTAGAAAGTCCATGATCATACCATATTTACTGCTTATCCATGAATGCATGAGATGTATGGGAATGTATGCAATTATATGATATATGCATGCTAAATGGATAATGTGCAAAGTGAGACCTTAATAGTAAATAGATGACCATAAAATCTTCCAAACAAATGATTAAGTTGGAAATGCTATAATTAAAGTAATTATAACATAGGCCCTCCATTGGGGCAATTATTTTAAGAAATTTTAAATAGTTGCATAAGATGCAATTAATTTAAGAGATTTTCTTAAGAATAATTGTTAAGCATGAGATGTTGTAAATATGTAAATGGTTAGTGGCCAATATTGGATGTACCTGAGGACATTAAAATTATTTGCATAATTACTGGCTCAATGGGATCAACTTAACTAATGCAAGATAAGTCAATAATGGGTGTACCTGAGATTTTGAGCATTAGGGGCTAGGTAAAGGATTGAATCTCACATGAGATGTGATGGGCAAGGAGTTGCTCACTTATAGTTTATTATAATTCCAATAATGGATGTACCTGAGGATGATCAATAGAATTATAAGAATTCAATCACCCACTAGAAATCCATCCAACTAGGATTTCCGTTTTCTACTTTGGAAGTGTAGGATTCGCTAAGTTAGTGGGAGGACCAATTTGATTAAAAGACCATAATTATTTTGGTTAATTACATGATACATTTACTAATTAATCTGGTTATTTTCTGCAGTTAATTTTCTGATAAAAATGAGCACAAAACAACCACCACCATCCAATATCCTTGCAAGCATACTTGATCACAATAGGTTGACAGGACCTAATCTGTCTGATTGGCTAAGAAATTTGAAACTTGTCCTAAACCTTGAACATATAGGATATGTTCTAGATTCAAATGTTCTTGGTCCCTTACCTCCAGAGGCCACATAAGAGGAACATGAAACTTTGGACAAGTGGAAGGAGCATGATGTGAGAGCTAAGTGTTACATGCTTGCTTCCATGAGTAATGAGTTACAGAAGCAACATGAGAACATGCAGAGTGCGAGTGAGATCCTCCTTCACCTACAAGAGTTGTATGGTGAGCACAGCAGGAATGCTAGGTATGAGATATCTAGACAGCTATTACGTATGAGGATGTCCGAGGGATGTAATATTGGGGATCATGTCCACAAGATGATTCGGCTGATTGAGCAGTTGGAACATCTTGACTTCAACATGGATTTCCAACTACAGAAGGATTTGATCCTTCAGTCCCTTCCTGAGTTTTTTGGGAATTTTGTGACAAATTTCTATATGACTAAACAGGAATGCACCTTAGCTGGTTTACTCAACATGCTGGTTATTGCCCAAAAGAATATGCCAGGAAATAAAGGAAAAGAGGTAGCTTTGGTTGCATCTTCTTCTGCTGGAAAGTCCAACAAGAAGAAGGGCAATAAGAAAAAGAAACCTCGATTCACGGTCCTTCCAAGAAAATAGCTAAGCAGAAAAGGAAGACTAAAGTCGATGGAGGCAAAGGAAAGTGTTTCCACGCCAAAAGGATGGGCACTTGGAAAAGGAACCGCCTGAGTATCTTGCTTCTCTGAAGGACAAGAAGGATACACCTTCGGAAGGTATGTCCATATCTTGTTATTTAGATTCTGATGATACTCATAGTTCATCTACAGCTTAGGTTTTAGATACTGGTGCTAGTTCTCACATTTCTAATGATATGCAGGAACTAGCAAATAGTAGCAGCTTGCGTTCTCAAGATGTTAGAGTCCGGATTGGCAATGGCTCAACTGTTGAAGCTTTAGCCATAGGATCTAAATCTTTTTACATGTTTGGACATGTTTTGTGTTTGGATAATATTTTATATGTACCTAATGCTTTTAAGAACATCATTTCTATATCTAGTTTGACTAGAAATGGCTATGAATTTCAGTTCACTGATGATGTTTGCAATATTTATTTTGGAAATAAATATGTTGGTTCGGGTTATATGAATGATGGTCTTTATTATTTGGATAATAATGACAAACACAAATTGAATGCAAGTGATCTAAAAGAATGCAATGCCATGGTGAAAACCAACTCAAGTTCAAAATACATTTGGCACTTAAGGTTATGTCATGTTGCGTAAGATAGGATTGCAAACCTGGAGAAAATGGGGATTCTATCCTCATTGGGCTCGAGCCTACTCCATCTTGTGAATCTTGCCTTCAGGGCAAAATGACTAGATCACCCTTTGTTAAACAAGGACTAAGAGCTGAAAATATTTTGGAGCTAATACATAGTTATGTATATGGTCCATATAAAGAAATGGCTACAGGAGGTTTTCATTATTTTATAACCTTTCTTGATGATAAATCAAGGTTTGGGGATTTGTATTTGATGAAATACAAACATGAATCTTTTGAAAAGTTCAAAGAATTTAAATCAAGTAGAAAATCAAACAGAAAGAGTATTAAAGCTCTTCGATCGATCGTGGAGGTGAATATTTGAGTCGAATTTGATGAACACTTGAGAGAGCATGGCATTGTTTCTCACCGACTCCTCCAGAACGCCACAAATGAATGGTGTATCCGAAGGAGAAATCGTACCTATTGGATATGGTACGTAGTATGATGAGCTATCTTGATATGCCAATCTCCTTTGGGATTTGCATTAGAATCACTTTGTATATTCGAATAGGATTCCATCAAAATCGCTTTCTTCCACACCTTATGAGATATGGCATGGAAGAAAACCAAGTCTTAAGCATGTTAAGATTTGGGGTTGTCCAAATTTATATCAAAAACTGAACACTGATTAATTTGAGACCAGATCAGAAAAAGGTCGATTTGTTGGATATCCAAAAGATAGTTTTTGATATTATTTTTATTTGCCTACTTCACAAAAGGTTGTGATAAGTAGAGATGCCACATTTCTTGCACAACAGTTTGTTCAAGAAGGAGGCAAAGGAAGGCAAATAGAGTTAGAATTGGAGAATTCGACCAACCAGCAGATCGATGGATATAGATCCATCTAGTCAACCAATACTGTTGATGAAACATCTACAATTCCTCGTAGAACAACCAGGGTATCTCACCCACCAGTGAGATATGGTTTTCTTCATGAAGAAGAACAAGAGTTGTCTACTCATGAAGAAGTAGATCATGGAGATGATCCACTTACCTATGAAGAAGCTATATCAGATATAGACTCTTCAAAATGGATTGATGCAATGAAATCCAAGATTGATTCCATGTATAAGAATCAAGTTTGGGATCTTTTTGACACACATGAAGGAATTATACCTATAGGGAACAAATGTGTTTTCAATAAGAAAATTGGTTCGATGGAAAGGTAGAGACCTATAAGGCAAGGCTAGTAGCGAAAGGGTTTCGCCAAAGGCAAGGAATCGACTATGAGGAGACTTTCTCGCCTGTTGCCATGCTTAAATCAATTAGGATTTTATTAGCAATAGCTGCGTACTATGATTATGAGATTTGGCAGATGGATGTCAAAATAGCTTTTCTCAATGGATACATTGAAGAAAACATTTTCATGGAACAACCTAAGGGATTTGAATCCCAAGATGGTTCCAAGGTATGCAAGCTAAAGCGATCCATTTATGGGTTGAAACAAGCTTCGAGGAGTTGGAACATCCGTTTTGATGAAGCCATTAAATCTTTTGGTTTTATCAAAAATGAGGATGAGCCATGTGTATATAAGAAGGTTAGTGACAGTGCTCTCACTTTCCTTGTCTTATATGTGGATGACATACTATTGATGGGTAATGACACAGGTATGTTGACGACTATAAAGGTATGGTTGTCAAATACATTCTCCATGAAAGACTTAGGGGAGGCAACCTATATTCTTGGGATTCGCATCTATAGAGATAGAGCGAAAAGAATAATTGGTTTATCCCAAAGTCTATACTTGGAAAAGGTGTTAAAGAGGTTTAACATGCTTGATTTCAAGAGAGGATTGTTACCAGTGAGACATGGTATCCATCTTTCTAAAGAGATGTCTCCAAAGACACCTAAAGAAAGAGATAAGATGGCCAGGATTCCATATGCTTCGGCTATTGGAAGTTTAATGTATGCAATGTTGTGTACTAGGCCGGATCTCGCATATCCGTTAGTTTGACTAGCGGTATCAATCCAATCCAGTTTGGAACATTTGGATAGTCACAAGAATATCCTTAAGTACTTGAGAAGAACTAAGGATTTATTTTTGATTTATGGAGGTGGAGACTTGCAATTGGATGGTTAAACTGATTCTGATTTCCAATCAGATATCGATGATAGAAAGTCTACCTTTGGATATGTGTTCATTTGTAATGGAGGTGCAGTCAGTTGGAAGAGTTCCAAACAGAGCACGACTGCAGATTCCACTACAGAAGCTGAGTATATTCTCGCATCGATGTCGCAAAGGAAGCTGTTTGGATAAAGAAGTTCGTGACAGAACTTACAGTAGTTCCTTCCATTGAGTCAGCAGTTCCACTACACTGTGACAATAATGGAGCAGTCATACAGGCTAAGGAACCAAGGTCTCACCAGAAATCCAAATACATAGAAAGGCGCTACCACATTCTCAGAGAAATAGTTGGGCGAGGCGATGTAGCCATGCAGAAAATAGCATCAGCTGAAAATCCAGCTGATCCATTCACTAAGCCTATGTCACAGACTCAGTTAGACCGACATCTTGAGAAGATAGGCCTAAGATATTGTAATGAATGGCTCTAGTGCTAGTGGGAGATTGTTAGTAGTATGCCCTAGAGCATATCATTTAGTATGTATCTTGTACATATTTTTATTAATAAAAGGCATTTCCACTTTTCCGTTTACATAATATATTTATATGTAATAGAAAAGGTCCATTGATATTTTGTTAGAAATATTATTCTTAAGTTGTTAAGAATATGAGTGACAATATTTCTAGCACGAAGTATCATAAATAGGTTCACAATCGAGGATACTTCATAATAAGGACATGACTTATCCAGAAAGATTGTATTCATGTTTGTTCCCAAGTTATTTATATGAGATATAAATAAGATGGAATGGTGAGTCTCATGCCATATAACAAACATGATAGGCACTTATAAATGATAAGTAGGCCGAACCAGTGACACTTATGACAAGCACATGGAGTTTACTCTTGTCAATGTTTTGTCATAAATCATATCGATGCATATAATCTTTAGACTGAGATAGCACAGCTTATCTTGTATATAGGTAGTTTGAGTTTGATACTGCTTTCATACTTGTACTGTGTATGGGTATATGGGCATTTGTTGGCTCCTACTAGTTATATATAGAGGTAGGTGTTGATCAAGATGGAATCTGTTCCTCTAAGTAAATAGAGATAAAATCCTATGTTCATTTAATTGTTCTTGATGTTTCAAGTTCCTGCCAGACAGATAGATTTATTCGTAAAAGAGTTTCAAGAGAAAATCTTTTAATCAAGAACTGGAATTAAAAGAGAACATAATATTCATAGCAAATGGAGTTTGACATAAACCATGACTCCACTTTGAGTTGGGATTTTGTAATGTAGAGATTTTGGTGCATGGTAACATATGGTTATAGGTTCATTTAAGGTAAACCTTATTACTAATTGGGTGGCCATGGCATGCTATGCTAGGTGTTAACCATGGTCTATGAGGTTCATAAAATGATTTAGAGAAATCATTTATGGTAAGAAAGAGTTCTGATGATATTAAGAGTTGATATCATGTCTCATTGCCAATTAGTGATGAGCCTAGTAAGTCACACACATACACAAGTTATCACCTATTTAAATATGATTTAATTAATTAATTAAAGAGTTTAATTGATTAATTAAATAGGTTTGGTTTGCAATTAATTTGCAAAGTCCCTAGCATGACTTGAAACCAAATCTAGATTATTGGATGTGTAGTATAAATTAAATTTATATTTAAAGTGTTTAAATATGAATTTAATTAATGAGAAATTAATTAATAGAGATTAATTAATTAATTTATGTTTGATATAAATTAATTAGAAGAAGAAAAATAATTATTTTGGGTTAAGAACTCAAAATTAAGACACAGGGGCATTTTGGTCATTTCACAGTGTGACACGTGGCACCATGAGATGGTGACACATGGGATTACACATAAGCTTGCCAAATGTTTTTTAATCATGTAAGATGATTAAAATCAAGATTAAATATAGGTTTAACACTTGGCACAATGTGATTGGGTCACTTAAACCTAGAGCTAATCAAAGGGTGACATGTGGCAAGGGTTTAATGTGTTAACCTAGCTATTTAAGTGTTGTTATGAGAAAATAAAATACAACCAGCAGCCACACTCCTTTGTCACGCCATTTTGCAGCCCTCCCTCTATTCTTCTTCATCTCTCATCAATTCAAAGAGATTAGCAATCAATCTCTTGAATTAAGAACACTAGAAATTGTTTCTAGTGTCCTGTTTACATCTTTAATCTCTTAAAAGGCAGAACTTGATTTTCTAATTAATAGAAAAAGCTTTAGAAGCTATTCAAGGGCTGCCATAGGTGTTCTTAGTGTGGACAAGCTAGAGGGACAACATCTGGTGTCCTGAAGACGAATCTCAAAGGCGCAGACACGCTGCAGTGCATCAAGAGGTTAGTGTAATCGTTCTTGATTTAATCTAGGGTTCTAAAATTAATCTGATTAATTTTGAAATCTTAAATGGCAAATAAAGATCCAAAAACATATTAAAAGAGTTTTAATATGTTGTTTATCATTGAAATCAAATAGATAAAAAATAAATCTTGCATGATGCATGTGACCCTAGGTGAAAATTTTTGAATTCAATAGTATAAACTTGTGTTTTTCACGCTTCCGTTCCTTCATCCCTAACCCCAAACCTCCATTAAAGCTTTATCAAGCTTTATACCCCACACCATTTCACCTCAAAATCCCTCACTCTCTTCACTAAAATTTTTCCTCACCCCTTAAACTCTCTCTAGCTAGCAAAAAGAAGAAGGAAAAAAGAAGGTTTTGCATGCTTGGGAGTTAGCTCCAACAAGGTTAGTGCCATTTTGATTGCATAATAATTGTGTATGGCTGCCATTGAACATGATTTTGGTGTTTTAATTCATGGATTGTATGTATATAGAGAATTGAAATTGTTGGAGTTAGGGTTTGGGAAAAACCTAGGGTTTTGCTCATATATTGGTGAAAGAAAGTTTTGATGGTCAATTAGTGACCATTTGGTTATGTGTGATTAAGAGATGAAGTGATTTGTTCCATGGGAATTGAAGTTAGGTATGCTGCCCTTGGTGACCTGCAGGACTAGGTATGGGTCCAGCAGGTTTGGGCAGCTATAACATGGATTGTGTAGGTTCAATTGGTACAAGGCCAATTGGACATGAAATTAGACACATAATGGCACAATTTTGGTGAAGGAACTCTATCCAGAAACTAAACATAGGATGCCCTAAAAATTGACCAAATCCGGGTGACTTACATTCTGCCTAGGCAAAATGACTAAATGAATAGTGTTAATTCATTTGGTCATAGCACAGTGTAGGAAGGTCCAATTGACCTGAATTTTTACCAGTAGAAAGCTGAGACATAGACCTACAACTTTCATGAAGAAAACAAACCCAAATTTTGACCATAACATGTCCAAAAACTGACCTGCAGTCAGTGTACAAAACTGCAGAATTGATTCTGCCCAGAATTTCTAGAAAAATTGCAATCCGGCCAGTTATGGTGTTTAGGCCATAACATGAGCTACAAAACTCCAAATGGAGTGATTAAAAAAAAAAGGAAATGTAACTAGACACAATAAGGAACAATTTTGATGAAGAACATTTGGCTAAATTCTCACTGTAGAATGGCCTAATGGAATAGTGAACTCTAGCACCCAAAACTGAAATTTCTTATTTATTCACCATTGGTTAGAAGTATGGATTGGCAACTAATGCCAACACTTTTGGGAACCAAAATGTAGTAAATTTATGTGATTAGGACTTATGAAGCTATTATGCATTAGAAAGTCAATAATTTAACATAAATAGTAAAATGAATAGTAACCTTACATGTAAAGTATGAAAATTCAATCAATAACTTGGTAATGTGCCCTAGTACACCTAGTAAGATTGGTTTGGATAGGTTGGCATGCCAATAGGGTTCAGTTAGCAGTACTGCACATGGCATTATGCCATTCTGTGATTTTATGGCTTTTAGCCATTCTGATATTATGATGATACTTGGCCTTGTGCCTAATGTTATTACAGCTTAGTAGCTGTTTTGTTGCACACCGGGAGATACTATGTGACCGATGGTGTGACGGCCCGAGGTACTTGGTACCCAGTGCCAGTTTACCCATTTATCCAGTTCAGTCATTCAGTATAGGTTACTTGGGCAACCAAAAATGAAAGTTGATAAATTTAATGAAATAGTGGATATAACAAGCAGCAAATAAATAAGACTACAAATAATTACCAAAAATTTGTCTGCATGAGACATCAATATACACACTGCATATTTATTTTTCTTTTAGTTCTTTTTATTTTATTATTGGCACCACTAAGAATTATTGCTTTGCGCGTCGCTTTTTGCTACGCGTAGGTTCTGGAGAGACGGATAGAGAGCCCAGCAGACCACAGACTGGGTGAGGTCACAGATCTGCATAGAGTCAGAGTCACCTCTCATCTACAGTGCATCAGTGGTAGGACCTTTAGGTTCCTTTTGAAATTTTGTTTTTGCATTTTGTAACAGGTAGTAGTTTGTGATTTGTAAATTATGAACTCATGTAAAT
Organism: Hevea brasiliensis; assembly: GCF_030052815.1. NCBI lineage: Eukaryota > Viridiplantae > Streptophyta > Magnoliopsida > Malpighiales > Euphorbiaceae > Hevea > Hevea brasiliensis. The sequence continues at coordinate 75,717,793 of NC_079501.1, forward strand.
AGTAAATTGATGTAATCATATGTTGATGCCCATATTTTGTAAAATTTTCATAAATTAATATAATTTGAGAATATCTTCATGAAATTAAATTTGATTTTGGATTTGAATGAAATTGTGGGTTCATGATGAAAACTTGAGATGGTTGTGAATGTTGAAAATTGTTGAGACCATGTTGATTGTTATTGGAGTTTGAGAATATGGATGAATGTTTTGGAAGTGTTTTTCACAGGTTCTGAAGAATTGTTTTCTCCATTTTTAGCCGGTGCTCTGCCGGATTTTCGATAAAATTTTCGGAACCTCAATGAATTTGTAATTTTTATAAATGACTTAAATGAGTCAAATCTCCCAAATTGCATTTCATCATCATAAAAAATAAATTAAGGAAAGATAAAAATAATTGAGATAAAATGGTGTTCCGGTACACAGTGTGACATATCTTGCTCGGCTATATTGTAGACGGGTAAGGGGTGTCACAATACTGATGGCATGATATGACTGTGTGTTTTTATAAAATTTGTTTTGCTATTTTTGAAGTGAAAAAGAAAATTATTTGACTAGAATTTTAAATTATGACTTGTATTTGTTTAACGACTTCAACATTATAATTGGAATAATTGTGATTTAAATTTATACTTAAATTAGTATTTTTAGTATGTTGTGCACCACTGAGTCATTGTACTCAGCGATGGCTTTTTATTGCTGTCGCAGGTAGAGAGACTAGTAAAGCAGCTGAGTGAGCTGCCGAGGATCATAGTACTACCTTTGGATCTTTTGTCAGGTATTACATTATACCCTTATTGTACATATTTATTTTGATGTATGTGACTGTATGTACATGTTGTAAATTGGTCTTGAGCAGTTGTACAAAACTTGTAATAAAATATTTTAGATTTTCTGATGTAAATTTAGACTGATGAATGTAAATCAATTTTTCTTTAATGGAATGTAAATGAAATTATTCAATGTTATTTTTGAAAATATTTGAGTTGAGAATTATGAATTGTGGAAATTTGCATTGAACTGTGGAAATGGAGTAAATTTGTGCTAAATTGAGTTGTGTTGGTGGTTGATTTTGATGAAGTGAAATATTTGGAAGTATTTTCTACAGGTCAAAATTTTTGGTTTTCTCAATTACAGCCAGCACTTTGTCGAAATTTTTACAAAATTTGCCGAAAAATAAAAATGGACAAAAATTGAACTTAATTTTTAAATTTCAATTAAATATTTTTAATACCTGCTAGAAATGCTCACCACCTTCAAAAAGTAAGAAAATTATTTTAAAATCCCTTGTAGTATATTTAATGGGTTATCGGTAGGTGAAGTTCGGTAATTTATTAGGTATACTACGGGATCATGTTATGCCTTACAAAGGGGTAAGGTGTGAGATGTTTTAGTGGTATCAGAGCAAATTTTCAAAGTTTGTTTTGACTTGTGAATTTGCATAGTTTCTTTGATAAGTACAACTGCTCAATGTCCTTATTTGATACATACAGTGCATTATAGTATAAATATGAACTAACAAAGGGAAATCTCCTTGTGTTATTTGTTCAGAAGATATCCTACCCCCAAATTGAAATGGAAGAAGGGGACCGCTCAGTTGAGCAATCGGTAGAGGCTGAGGCACAAGGGGAAGCCCCAACCCTTCAAAATGTCAGTGGTTCAGTGGCACTAGCCCCACAAATGCCGTAGTTTCCTGCACAATTTGCCCAGCAGATGGCTGTGATGTTCTAACAAATGGCTGAAAGTATGCCTGCTCAATCTCCACTTCAGACACCGGTGGTGCAACCTCAGGCTCTAGCCAGACAATATGATAAACTACTGAAGTACGGGGCTACAGAGTTTAAGGGCACAGTGGACCCTTTAGAGGCAGAGCAGTGGCTAGAGAGAATGGATAGAGTTTTCAAGAAACTGCACTGCATGGATGAATTGAAATTTGAGTATTCAATGTCACTGCTACAGAGGGATGCGTATGATTGGTGGAAAACCATCCCCCATAGCTTGTTGGAACCTCCAGTGCTAACCTGGGACGACTTCATCAGAGAGTTCAGACAAAAGTATGTCCCCGATGCCTATGTAGATCAGAAGTTGCAAGAGTTCTTAAGTCTGAAGCAAGGAAATAGAATAGTGGCAGAATATAAAAGGGAGTTCTCCTGCTTGAGTCACTATGAAGGGAGTCTTCTTTTTACTAGCAGAGAAAGATGTAAGAGGTTTGAAACCAGCTTGAAGCCCAGTCTGAGGATGCAAGTGGTTGGATTCAGACATAATAACTTCTCTGAGCTCATCTCTCAAGCACTTGAGTTAGAAAGAATTGATTCAGAAGGGGCACTAGCGAAAGAGAAAACAGAAAAGACAGAGAAATCAAAAAAAGAGAAAAATGGAAAGTCAACGGATCAAAGTTCCAGTGGCAATACTGGAAAAAGAAGGAAATTTGGGGGATCAAGCAGAGGTAGAAGGTCTGGTAGGGGTAGATTTTCCAGGCAGAGACCCCCTTGGTCTGCTCAGTAGACGACCAGGAGTACTCACCCTCCCCGCCCTTGTGAGACATGTGGCAAGACCCATGGTGGGATATGTTACTAGGCTATAGGAGCCTGTTTTAACTGAGGGGGTACGGGGCATCTAGCTAAAGATTGTACCAGTGCCCGTAGATTTGGGCCACCCCCAACTACTGCAGAAGGATCTATTCAGAGTTCTGCTACCAGAGGTTCACAACCAATTAGCAAAGGTAGAGGCAGAGGTCGGGGCAGCACTTCAGGCAGTCAAGGTACAGTAAACCAGTCAGAACAAGGTAGTGCTCCAGCTAGAGACTACACTATGAGACAGCGGGAAGAAGTTGAAACTTCTAACATTGTGGTCGGTACATTCTCTATCTCTGATCAAGAAGTATTTGTGTTGTTTGACCCGAGTTCTACCCACTCATATGTTAGTGCTAGCATCGTTAGTTCCTTTGCTGTTCAGTGTGTCAAAATGCATTTTGAGGTGCTAGTAACAAGTCCATTAGGACAAGAGGTCAGAGTCAACAAAATGTATAGAGATTGTCCTTTGGTGATCCAAAGACATGTTTTTTTATCAGATTTGATTGAAATGCCCTTCAGATATTATGATATCATCTTGGCATGGATTGGTTAGCCAGGCATCACGCTATGATTGACTGTAGACTGAAGACAGTCACTTTTGGTCTTCCTCTGTATGGTGATGTGGTAATACACGGGGAGAGGCAGCTATTGCCATCAACATCATTTCGGTTGTACTAGCTAGAAAAATGATTAGAAAAGGGTGTGAAGCATACTTGGCACATGTGATAGACACCCAAGTGGGGAGTCTAGCATTGAGGGACATTCCTACAGTATGCGACTTTCCGGATGTGTTCCCTGATCAGTTGCTAGGATTACCTCCGGAAAGAGAGGTGCTGTTTGAGATTGATGTAATGCTTGGTGTGGACCCAATCTCCATAACACCATACAAAATGGCACCATTAGAATTGAAAGAGTTGAAGATACAGTTGCAAGAGTTGCTTGATAAGGGCTTTATTTACCCTAGTGTGTCGCCTTGGGGAGTGCCAGTGTTGTTTGTTAAGAAGAAAGATGGCACTCTCCAATTATGTATTGATTAGAGGCAGTTAAATAAAGTGACAATAAAGAATAAATATCCATTGCCTCGCATTGATGACCTGTTTGATCAATTGAAGGGTGCAGCTGTGTTATCCAAAATTAACCTGAGATCGGATTATTATCAGCTGAAAATGCAAGAGCAGAGTATCCCAAAAACTGCTTTTAAAACTCGATATGGCCATTATGAGTTCCTGGTTATGCCATTCGGGTTAACTAATGCTCTGGCTGTTTTTATGGATCTGATGAACACTATCTTCAGACCATACGTTGATCAGTTTGTGGTGGTATTCATTGATGATATACTGGTCTACTCGAGGAGTGCAGAGGAGCATGATAGACATCTGCAGATTGTATTGCAGACCTTAAGGGAGAAACAGCTATATGCCAAACTGTCAAAGTGTGAATTTTGGCTGAAGGAAATATCCTTTTTGGGGCACATAGTATCGGCAGAAGGCATTAAGGTAGATCCCAGCAAGATAGAAGCTATCCTTAATTGGAAGTCACCCAGGAATATCACAGAAATTCACAGTTTTCTGGGTTTAGCTGGATACTATCGCCGATTTGTGAAGGGTTTCTCTATGTTGGCTTCTCCACTGACCAAGCTACTTCGAAAAGATGTGAAATTTCAGTGGATGGATAAATGCCAGTAGAGTTTTAATGAGTTGAAGAGATGTTTAACAGAAGCTCCAGTCCTGACTTTACCTACCCCGGGTAAAGAATACACAGTTTATAGTGATGCTTCTCACAATGGGTTAGTCTGTGTACTGATGCAAAATCAAAATGTCATTGCATATGCATCACGCCAGCTAAAACCGCATGAGAGGAATTATCTGACATATGACTTGGAGCTTGTAGCTATTGTATTTGCTCTTAAGATCTGGAGACACTACTTATATGGGGAGAAGTGTTACATTTACACAGATCATAAGAGTTTGAAGTATCTGGGCACCCAGAAGGAGTTAAATTTGAGACAGAGGAGATGGTTAGAACTGATTAAAGATTATGATTATCTCATAGATTATCAACCAGGGAAAGCTAATGTGATGGCTGACGCCTTAAGTTGCAAGTTTCTCCTTTGTCCATGGTACACGAGTTGAGAGCATTACATGCCAGCTTAGAAATTAATGATGAGGGGCAGACAGTAGTTGCATGGCATGTACAACCAATGTTGATTGATCAGATCAGAATGGCTGCTCAGAATGATGAAAGATATCAGATAAATGTCTATATAATTTGATGCAATCAAATACCCCCAAACTCAAACCTTTGCTTGTCTTCAAGCAAATTAAAACTTTATAAAAACTTATTGGGTTACTTAGAAACATAACAGAAAACTTAACTTGCACATAATTAGACACTCTTCAACCTTCATACTAATTCTTACTTTCAAAGCATAAAGACCTCAACAGCTAATTGCTTAAAGCTTCACCCCCTTCATGGTGCTTCAACTAATTATTCTTCTATGCAAGGCCATTAATAAGTCACAAATAACCTGTTTTATCAGGATAGACTTGAGAAACACTTACTCCCCCAAATTTGCCTCAATTGTGGGTAATTGTGATGAAGTGACTCAATTCCAACTCCATAGGCATATCTCTATTTTCTATCTCCACTAATATAGCATACACTTTTCGAAAGATCAAAAAGTCTTTAAAATGATTATAATAGGGCTAAGGGGATAATGACTTGATTGCCAATGAAAGGTTTTTAGGGAATGCAAATATAAGGATAGCATGTATGCATAAAATATCAAGTATACTAAGTTTATTCTACTGATTTTGTATTGAGAGGAAGGGCTTTTGGCTTTTTATAGTGCCAAGAATGCTACCATGATACTTATCTTGGGACTTCTTTTTTCTTTTTCCCTTTTTTTTTTATTTTATTTATGTTGCTTTTTATCCTCTCCCACAAACTCATTGCTTTTGTTGGTTTGAAAAGGCAAATTTTTCTTTAATTTCAATTGCACACTTGCACTCTTTCTTGAGTTTCACATCCTCTCTCCAATTTTTTTTTTACTTAATATACTTTTTACTTATGCATTTAGCCTCCTCAAAAGGGTAGGATAGGTGTTTAGGCTAGGGGCTAAGTAAATAATATGGGTAAGCAATAAATTCTAAAGGATAAATATAGGTTTCAAGTTGGCTACAAGGGATATATATTTTAATTAAGGGTGGCTAAGGCTTAGTGAGGTTATATCAAAGAATGCCTTAATCATCTCTTCATTAAGCATATACTAGGATTTCGCCTTGATAAGTCTAAGAGACATGTTCTAGAGCTGGTGAGGCATTTTTAGGTTTGCTTGTATTTCAAAAATTTTCTCCTAATTTTACAAGTTCAATGTGATAAATTAATGGCTATGAAGGTGTTTAACTAGTTTAACTCCACTTAGGTGATTAAGTTCTTCACAAACAACATATTGAAGCCTTTTTGCCCATTCAGTTACATTCATTCCTCTTTCCCAGAGAGACCAATCATTAGCTCATCAAGGTTTTAGTTATAATTATAAGTTAAAAGCTTTTTGAAAAAGTCCATAATTTTCAAAATTTGTAAAAATTTTCAAAAATTTTCTAGATTTTTAACACACAAATATAATATAGACATAATAAGGCGATGAGATGCAATATATGAATGCAATGCATGAAATGCACCCCCAAATTTCAAATTTGACATTGTCCTCAATGTTTTCAAGATATCATAAACAGGTCAAGAGCAACATCATAAATGTAATAACAAGGAAAAGCTAATGGATATAGAATACTCCCCCTTGAAGCGTGCCTTCCCTTGAAGATTTGTGAGTTTGACCTCCATTGCTCCTCTCAAGTGCTTCTTGAACCTACAAAGTAAACAAATATTGAAATTAAGTTTGGGAGGGTGATAAATAAAAGAAATAAAAAAAAAATGAAAAGATTAAATTTAAACTTGGGTTGCCTTCCAAGAAGCGCTAATTTAAGGTCATTAGCTTGACCCCTTTTAGAATTGTTAATCAAAAAGTGGTTTTCGCCCATAGTAGTTATCATGTAACACCACACATGGGTCTTGATTTGTGATACCCTAAAGATTGGCAAGATTTGGAATAAGATTGCACATAGCATGAACAACACATGGCTTAGAATGATATGCTTAGAAAGAGGACTATTTTAGCTCATGAGGGATGTATGATGGTGTAGGAGGTGTCCATGATAGAAAAGGGTCTTCTGGTGGTGTATGTGTAAGCATCATTAATGAACTTAAATTGATAGTCTCATCAATTTCTTCATCCACCACCTTTATCTCTGATTTGTCTTTATGGAAACACTCTTCCAATGATCCCCCAACTATAAAGGAGTTGTTTCCTTTAGCTCTAGGTTCTAATTGTTCTTTAAGTAACTCTTGTTCTTGTGGGAATTCTACTGGTAAGTCATCTTCAAAGAAATTTTATTCTTGAAGCTCAACTTCTTCTCTAGGTTCAAATTCCCATGAAGCTTCTTCATTCTCCTAACTTTGTTCATATAATTCCTCTTCATAAATTGATAGCTCATTGTTCATCATAAGGTTATCAAAATTTTCCAATGGAGCTATTGCCTTTTCAAGTCCCACTCTATTCTCTAACTGCAGCTCGAATGGTTGGTGTGAAATATTAGGTTGATAGGTGTCTGGAGGGTATTGGTGACTCCAACCCTGCAGTGAAGGATCCCAATGCCAATGGTAATCAAAATCTGCCATGTCATTCAACAAGTGAATGGCATCCCTATGGTTTCTTTTAAGAACATGATCACCGGTAACCCAAGCTCCATAATCTACCCAATTCCTTGTCGCTTCATCTAGACCATTATAGAAATTGAGAGTGAGTTCATAATTTGAAAGATAATGATTGGCAAATTGCTCTACCAATTCATTAAATCTTTTCTAAGCATCGTGAAAAGGTTCATTGTGTTGTTGAATAAAACTTGTGAAGACTTGTTGATGAAACATCTCAAAGTACCTCACAAGAAAAACAAGTAAAAATAAAATTAGATAAGAAACAAACTGTAAAAGAAATAAGAATGTCTAGATTAATCAAATCACTAATCATTTAATATCAAGCACCAGTCCCTGGCAATGATGCCAAAAACTTGTTTCACTGGTTTTACAACTCCGCAAGTGCACGGATCGCTAACAAGTAATAAAGTGATGAGTAGAGTATCGTTCCCACGAGGACCATGTTGAGTACCAAACTATAGTAATTTTAATTATCTAGGCGATCGAATTGTAGAGAAATAATTATTATATCTAAATTGAAAGAAATAAAATCTAAATAATTAATTAAAATAAAATACTAATGGACAAAGGCATTCTAGAGCTAGGGGTTCACACTTCAATCAATTATAGAATCAATCTGATTCATTCAATAAATGGGAGATTATTACTTTGATGGAAATTAATCCTAAGTTATCTAAAGTCCTCTCTCAAGGTACTCAAGGTGTATTTTAATTAACATAAAACCTACTTTTGTGGTGATTAAATTAATTAAAACCCTTTAGGATCTTTGATTAATTTTGAAACTCCACAAAGGTCATCAGCCTATTGTTAGTAGTATGCCCTAGAGCATATCATTTAGTATGTATCTTGTACATATTTTTATTAATAAAAGGCATTTCCACTTTTTCGTTTACATAATATATTTATGTGTAATAGAAAAGGTCCATTGATATTTTGTTAGAAATATTATTCTTAAGTTGTTAAGAATATGAGTGACAATATTTCTAGTACAAAGTATCATAAATAGGTTCACAATCGAGGATACTTCATAATAAGGACATGAATTATCCAGAAAGATTGTATTCATATTTGTTCCCAAGTTATTTATATGAGATATAAATAAGATGGAATGGTGAGTCTCATGCCATATAACAAATATGATAGGCACTTATAAATGATAAGTAGGCCGAACCAGTGACACTTATGACAAGCACATGGAGTTTACTCTTGTCAATGTTTTTTCATAAATCATATCAGTGCATATAATCTTTAGAGCTGAGATAGCACAGTTATCTTGTATATAGGTAGTTTGAGTTTGATACTGCTTTCATACTTGTACTATGTATGGGTATATGGGCATGTGTTGGCTCCTACTAGTTATATATGGAGGTAGGTGTTGATCAAGATGGAATCTGTTCCTCTAAGTAAATAGAGATAAAATCCTATGTTCATTTAATTGTTCTTGATGTTTCAAGTTCCTGGCCAGGACAGATAGATTTATTCGTAAAAGAGTTTCGATGAGAAAATCTTTTAATCAAGAACTGTAATTAACAGAGAACATAATATTCATAGCAAATGGAGTTTGACATAAACCATGACTCCAGTTTGAGTTGGGATTTTGTAACAGAGAGATTCTAGTGCATGGTAACATATGATTATAGGTTCATTTAAGGTAAACCTTATTACTAATTGGGTGGCCATGGCATGCTATGCTAGGTGTTAACTATGGTCTATAAGGTTCATAAAATGATTTAGAGAAATCATTTATGGTAAGAAAGAGTTCTGATGATATTAAGAGTTGATATCATGTCTCATTGCCAATTAGTGATGAGCCTAGTAAGTCACACACATACACAAGTTATCACCTATTTAAATATGATTTAATTAATTAATTAAAGAGTTTAATTGATTAATTAAATATGTTTGGTTTGCAATTAAATTGCAAAGTCCCTAGCATGACTTGAAACCAAATCTAGATTATTGGATGTGTAGTATAAATTAAATTTATATTTAAAGTGTTTAAATATGAATTTAATTGATGAGAAATTAATTAATAGAGATTAATTAATTAATTTATATTTGATATAAATTAATTAGAAGAAGAAAAATAATTATTTTGGGTTAAGAACTCAAAATTAAGACACAGGGGCATTTTGGTCATTTCATAGTGTGACACGTGGCACCATGAGATGGTGACACATGGGATTACACATAAGCTTGCCAAATGTTTTTAATCATGTAAGATGATTAAAATCAAGATTAAATATAGGTTTGACACTTGGCACAATGTGATTGGGTCACTTAAACCTAGAGCTAATCAAAGAGTGACATGTGGCAAGGGTTTAATGTGTTAACCTAGCTATTTAAGTGTGGTTATGAAAAGAAAAAATAACCTGCAGCCACTCCTCTCCTTTGTCACGCCACTTTGAGGGTTTTCATCTATTCTTCTTCATCTCTCATCAATTCAAAGAGATTAGCCATCAATCTCTTGAATTAAGAACGCTAGAAATTGTTTCTAGTGTCCTGTTTACATCTCTAATCTCTTAAAAGGCAGAACTTGAATTTCTAATTAATAGAAAAAGCTTTAGAAGCTGTTCAAGGGCTGCCATAGTTGTTCTTGGTGTGGACAAGCTAGAGGGATAACATCTGGTGTCCTGAAGACGAATCTCAAAGGTGCAGACACGCTGCAGCACATCAAGAGGTTAGTGTAATCGTTCTTGATTTAATCTAGGGTTCTAAAATTAATCTGATTAATTTTAAAATCTTAAATGGCAAATACAGATCCAAAAACATATTAAAAGAGTTTTAATATGTTGTTTATCATTGAAATCAAATAGATAAAAATAAATCTTGCATGATGCATGTGACCCTGGGTGAAAATTTTTTGAATTCAATGGTATAAACTTGTGTTTTTCACGCTTCCATTCCTTCAATTGGTATCAGAGCCACTATATTTGCCATTTAGATTGATGTTTATATGATTTAATTGTGTGTTTGATCATGAGATCAAAAGTTTATTGCTGGTTGAAAAGTCAAGGTGGCGGCACAAATGATGAACACCATGGTGCGTATGGTTGATGCATCACAATGGTGTGCAAAGGTAAATGGATGGTGAATGTGCAATTGTTGCATGATCTAAGATCCATTTTATGTCTAATTAAATTGTTTAATTAGAATTTTTATCACACAATTAAATTATGATTCAAATCAGAATTTTAAAAATTGTTTGAATGTGATTCAAATCTGAATTTTAAAAGTTGTTTGAATGTGATTCAAATCTGAATTTTTAAAGTTGTTTGAATCATATTTAAATCTGATTTTTTAAAATTGATTGAATAAAATTCATATCTGATTTTTTTAAAAATATTTGAATGTGATTCAAATCTGATTTTTTAAAAAATGTTTGAATGTGATTTAAATCTGAATTTTTAAATTTGTTTGAATGAGATTCAAATCTGAATTTTTAAATTTATTTGAATCATATTCAAATCTGGATTTTTAAGTTGAATATGAGATATTCAATTTAATTTAAGTATGTATGTTTTATTTAATTGTTAAATAGTGATATGCATGATGGATGATCATGGACTATAAAAGACCAATGTGATTAGATTTATTTCTTTTATGTTTCTTTGGGATTGTAAATTAATTAATTTATTTTAATTTATTTTGGGCATGTATTATTAAGTTTGTAATAATTTTTGGGTTGTAATTTCATTTATTTAAGTTCTTGTAAATTCGCCTTGGTATGCCAAGGATTACCATGTAATATTGGATTGCAAGAAGTTCAAGGAGGTCAAGAGCATTAGTGGGACCAGTGGGAGGAATTCAAGATCAAGTGTTGATTATGTACTCCTTCAGCAACTCTTGTAAAATGAATGAATGAATGAAATGCACCTAGGAATGTCCTGATTCAATTCTTGGTGGCTCAGAGAATTGAATCCCTTAGAAAGTCCATGATTATACCATATTTACTGCTTATCCATGAATGCATGAGATGTATGGGAATGTATGCAATTATATGATATATGCATGCTAAATGGATAATGTGCAAAGTGAGACCTTAATAGTAATTAGAATGACCATAAAATCTTCCAAACAAATGATTAAGTTGGAAATGCTATAATTAAAGTAATTATAACATAGGCCCTCCATTGGGGCAATTATTTTAAGAAATTTTAAATAGTTGCATAAGATGCAATTAATTTAAGAGATTTTCTTAAGAATAATTGTTAAGCATGAGATGTTGTAAATATGTAAATAGTTTAGTGGCTAATATTGGATGTACCTGAGGACATTAAAATTATTTGCATAATTACTGGCTCAATGGGATCAACTTAACTAATGCAAGATAAGTCAATAATGGATGTACCTGAGATTTTGAGCATTAGGGGCTAGGTAAAGGATTGAACCTCACATGAGATGTGATGGGCAAGGAGTTGCTCACTTATAGTTTATTGTAATTCCAATAATGGATGTACCTGAGGATGATCAATAGAATTATAAGAATTCAATCACCCACTAGAAATCCATCCAACTAGGATTTCCGTTTTCTATTTTGGAAGTGTAGGATTCGCTAAGTTAGTGGGAGGACCAATTTGATTAAAAGACCATAATCATTTTGGTTAATTACATGATATATTTACTAATTAATCTGGTTATTTTCTGCAGTTAATTTTCTGATAAAAATGAGCACAAAACAACCACCACCTTCCAATATCCTTGCAAGCATACTTGATCGCAATAGGTTGACAGGACCTAATCTGTCTGATTGGCTAAGAAATTTGAAACTTGTCCTGAACCTTGAACATATAGGATATGTTTTAGATTCAAATGTTCCTGGTCCCTTACCTCCAGAGGTCACACAAGAGGAACATGAAACTTTGGATAAGTGGAAGGAGCATGATATGAGAGCTAAGTGTTACATGCTTGCTTCCATGAGTAATGAGTTACAGAAGCAACATGAGAACATGCAGAGTGCGAGTGAGATCCTCCTTCACCTACAAGAGTTGTATGGTGAGCACAGCAGGAATGCTAGGTATGAGATATCTAGACAGCTATTCCGTATGAGGATGTCTGAGGGACAGAATGTTGGGGATCATGTCCACAAGATGATTCGGCTGATTGAGCAGTTGGAACATCTTGACTTCAACATGGATTTCCAACTACAAACGGATTTAATCCTTCAGTCCCTTCCTGAGTCTTTTGGGAATTTTGTGACAAATTTCCATATGACTCAACAGGAATGCACCTTAGCTGGTTTACTCAACATATTGGTTATTGCCCAAAAGAATATGCCGGGCCATAAAGGAAAAGAGGTAGCTTTGATTGCATCTTCTTCTGTTGGAAAGTCCAACAAGAAGAAGGGCAATAAGAAAAAGAAAACTCAGATTCCTGATCCTTCTAAGAAAATAGCTAAACAGAAAAGGAAAACCAAAGCTAACAAAGGCAAAAGAAAGTGTTTCCACTGGCCAGAGTATAGCAATCTAAATGAATGCAATGCCATGGTGAAAACCAACTCAAGTTCAAAATATATTTGGCACTTAAGGTTATGTCATGTTGTAGAAGATGGGATTACAAAATTGGAGAAAATGGGGATTCTATCCTCATTGGGCTTTGAGCCTACTCCAACTTGTGAATCTTGCCTTCAGGGCAAAATGACTAAATCACCCTTTGTTGGACAAGGGCTAAGAGCTGAAAATATTTTGGAGCTAATACATAGTGATGTATGTGGTCCATTTAAAGAAATGGCTAGAGGGGGCTTTCATTATTTTATTACCTTTACTGATGATAAATCAAGGTTTGGGTATTTCTATTTGATGAAATACAAACATGAATCTTTTGAAAAGTTCAAAGAATTTAAATCTAAAGTAGAAAATCAAACAGGAAAGAGTATTAAAGCTCTTCGATCAGATCGTGGAGGTGAATATTTGAGTACTGAATTTGATGAATACTTGAGAGAGCATGGCATTGTTTCTCAGCTGACTCCTCCAGGAATGCCACAGTTGAATGGTGTATCTGAAAGGAGAAATCGTACCCTATTGGATATGGTACGTAGTATGATGAGCTATACTGATATGCCAATCTTCTTTTGGGGATTTGCATTAGAATCAGCTTTGTATATTCTGAATAGGATTCCATCAAAATCAGTTTCTTCCACACCTTATGAGATTTTGCATGGAAGAAAACCAAGTCTTAAGCATGTTAAGATTTGGGGTTGTCCAGCTTATATCAAAAAGCTGAACACTGATAAATTGGAGACCAGATCAGAAAAAGGTCGATTTGTTGGATATCCAAAAGATAGTTTTGGATATTATTTTTATTTGCCTATTTCACAAAAGGTTGTGATAAGTAGAGATGCCACATTTCTTGAACAACAGTTTGTTCAAGAAGGAGGCAAAGGAAGGCAAATAGAGTTAGAATTGGAGAATTCTGACCAACCAACAGGTCAGATGGATATAGATCCATCTAGTCAACCTATACCCATTGATGAAACATCTACAGCTGTTCATCGTAGAACAACCAGGGTATCTCACCCACGAGTGAGATATGGTTTTCTTCATGAAGAAGAATAAGAGTTGTCTACTCATGAAGAAGTAGATCATGGAGATGATCCACTTACCTATGAAGAAGCTATATCAGATATAGACTCTTCAAAATGGATTGATGCTATGAAATCCGAGATTGATTCCATGTATAAGAATTAAGTTTGGGATCTTGTTGACCCACCTGAAGGTATTGTACCTATAGGGAATAAATGGGTTTTCAAGAAGAAAATTGGTTCTGATGGAAAGGTAGAGACCTATAAGGCAAGGCTAGTAGCGAAAGGGTTTCGCCAAAGGCAAGGAATCGACTATGAGGAGACTGTCTCGTCTGTTGCCATGCTTAAATCAATTAGGATTTTACTAGCAATAGCTGCATACTATGATTATGAGATTTGGCAGATGGATGTCAAAACGGCTTTTCTCAATGGATACATTGAACAAAACATTTTCATGGAACAACCTAGGGGATTTGAATTCCAAGATGGTTCCAAGGTATGCAAGCTAAAGCGATCCATTTATGGGTTGAAACAAGCTTCAAGGAGTTGGAACATTCGTTTTGATAAAGCCATTAAATCCTTTGGTTTTATAAAAAATGAGGATGAGCCATGTGTATATAAGAAGGTTAGTGACAGTGCTATCACTTTCCTTGTCTTATATGTAGATGACATACTGTTGATGGGTAATGACACAGGTATGTTGACAACTATAAAGGTATGGTTGTCAAATACATTCTCCATGAAAGACTTAGGGGAGGCAAACTATATTCTTAGGATTCGCATCTATAGAGATAGAGCGAAAAGAATAATTGGTTTATCCCAAAGTCTATACTTGGAAAAGGTGTTAAAGAGGTTTAACATGCTTGATTCCAAGAGAGGATTGTTACCAGTGAGACATGGTATCCATCTTTCTAAAGAGATGTCTCCAAAGACACCTGAAGAAAGAGATAAGATGGCCAGGATTCCACATGCTTCGGCTATTGGAAGTTTAATGTATGCAATGTTGTGTACTAGGCCGGATATCGCATATGCTGTTAGTTTGACTAGCAGGTATCAATCCAATCCAGGTTTGGAAAACTAGATAGCTGTCAAGAATATCCTTAAGTACTTGAGAAGAACTAAGGATTTATTCTTGATTTATGGAGGTGGAGACTTGCAATTGGATGGTTATACTGATTCTGATTTCCAATCAGATATCGATGATAGAAAGTCTACCTCTGGATATGTGTTCATTTGTAATGGAGGTGCAGTCGTTGGAAGAGTTCCAAACAGAGCACGACTGCAGATTCCACTACAGAGGCTGAGTATATTGTTGCATCAGATGCTGCAAAGGAAGCTGTTTGGATAAAGAAGTTCGTGACAGAACTTACATTAGTTCCTTCCATTGAGTCAGCAGTTCCACTACACTATGACAACAATGGAGCAGTCATACAGGCTTAGGAACTAAGGTCTCACCCAAAATCCAAACACATAGAAAGGCACTACCACATTATCAGACATATAGTTGGGCAAGGCGATATAGCCATGCAGAAAAATAACATCAGCTGAAAAATCTAGCTGATCCATTCACTAAGCTTTTATCACAAGCTCAGTTAGACCGACATCTTGAGAAGATGGGTCTAAGGTGTTATAATGAATTGTTCTAGTGCTAGTGGGAGATTGTTAGTAGTATGCCCTAGAGCATATCATTTAGTATGTATCTTGTACATATTTTTATTAATAAAAGGCATTTCCACTTTTCCGTTTACATAATATATTTATGTGTAATAGAAAAGGTCCATTGATATTTTGTTAGAAATATTATTCTTAAGTTGTTAAGAATATGAGTGACAATATTTCTAGTACAAAGTATCATAAATAGGTTCACAATCGAGGATACTTCATAATAAGGACATGAATTATCCAGAAAGATTGTATTCATATTTGTTCCCAAGTTATTTATATGAGATATAAATAAGATGGAATGGTGAGTCTCATGCCATATAACAAATATGATAGGCACTTATAAATGATAAGTAGGAGAACGGTGACACTTATGACAAGCACATGGAGTTTACTCTTGTCAATGTTTTTTCATAAATCATATCAGTGCATATAATCTTTAGAGCTGAGATAGCACAGTTATCTTGTATATAGGTAGTTTGAGTTTGATACTGCTTTCATACTTGTACTATGTATGGGTATATGGGCATGTGTTGGCTCCTACTAGTTATATATGGAGGTAGGTGTTGATCAAGATGGAATCTGTTCCTCTAAGTAAATAGAGATAAAATCCTATGTTCATTTAATTGTTCTTGATGTTTCAAGTTCTGGCAGACAGATAGATTTATTGAGAAAGAGTTTACGATGAGAAAATCTTTTAATCAAGAACTGGAATTAAAAGAGAACATAATATTCATAGCAAATGGAGTTTGACATAAACCATGACTCGGCTTGAGTTGGGATTTTGTAACAGAGAGATTCTAGTGCATGGTAACATATGATTATAAGTTCATTTAAGGTAAACCTTATTACTAATTGGGTGGCCATGGCATGCTATGCTAGGTGTTAACCATGGTCTATGAGGTTCATAAAATGATTTAGAGAAATCATTTATGGTAAGAAAGAGTTCTGATGATATTAATAGTTGATATCATGTCTCATTGCCAATTAGTGATGAGCCTAGTAAGTCACACACATACACAAGTTATCACCTATTTAAATATGATTTAATTAATTAATTAAAGAGTTTAATTGATTAATTAAATAGGTTTGGTTTGCAATTAAATTACAAAGTCCCTAGCATGACTTGAAACCAAATCTAGATTATTGGATGGGTAGTATAAATTAAATTTATATTTAAAGTGTTTAAATATGAATTTAATTGATGAGAAATTAATTAATAGAGATTAATTAATTAATTTATATTTGATATAAATTAATTAGAAGAAGAAAAATAATTATTTTGGGTTAAGAACTCAAAATTAAGACACAGGGGCATTTTGGTCATTTCACAGTGTGACACATGGCATCATGAGATGGTGACACATGGGATTATACATAAGCTTGCCAAATGTTTTTAATCATGTAAGATGATTAAAATCAAGATTAAATATAGGTTTGACACTTGGCACAATGTGATTGGGTCACTTAAACCTAGAGCTAATCAAAGGGTGACATGTGGCAAGGGTTTAATGTGTTAACCTAACTATTTAAGTGTGGTTATGAAAAGAAAAAATAACCTGCAGCCACTCCTCTCCTTTGTCACGCCACTTTAAGGGTTTTCATCTATTCTTCTTCATCTCTCATCAATTCAAAGAGATTAGCCATCAATCTCTTGAATTAAGAACGCTAGAAATTGTTTCTAGTGTCCTGTTTACATCTCTAATCTCTTAAAAGGCAGAACTTGAATTTCTAATTAATAGAAAAAGCTTTAGAAGCTGTTCAAGGGCTGCCATAGGTGTTCTTGGTGTGGACAAGCTAGAGGGACAACATCTGGTGTCTCAAGACGAATCTCAAAGCGCAGACATATGCGGCACATCAAGAGGTTAGTGTAATCGTTCTTGATTTAATCTAGGGTTCTAAAATTAATCTGATTAATTTTAAAATCTTAAATGGCAAATACAGATCCAAAAACATATTAAAAGAGTTTTAATAAAAGAGTTTTAATATGTTGTTTATGTTAGTAGTATGTCCTAGAGCATATCATTTAGTATGTATCTTGTACATATTTTTATTAATAAAAGGCATTTCCACTTTTCCGTTTACATAATATATTTATGTGTAATAGAAAAGGTCCATTGATATTTTGTTAGAAATATTATTCTTAAGTTGTTAAGAATATGAGTGACAATATTTCTAGTACAAAGTATCATAAATAGGTTCACAATCGAGGATACTTCATAATAAGGACATGACTTATCCAGGAAGATTGTATTCATGTTTGTTCCCAAGTTATTTATATGAGATATAAATAAGATGGAATGGTGAGTCTCATGCCATATAACAAACATGATAGGCACTTATAAATGATAAGTAGGCCGAACCAGTGACACTTATGACAAGCACATGGAGTTTACTCTTGTCAATGTTTTGTCATAAATCATATCAGTGCATATAATCTTTAGAGCTGAGATAGCACAGTTATCTTGTATATAGGTAGTTTGAGTTTGATACTGCTTTCATACTTGTACTATGTATGGGTATATGGGCATGTGTTGGCTCCTACTAGTTATATATGGAGGTAGGTGTTGATCAAGATGGAATCTGTTCCTCTAAGTAAATAGAGATAAAATCCTATGTTCATTTAATTGTTCTTGATGTTTCAAGTTCCTGGCCAGGACAGATAGATTTATTCAGAAAAGAGTTTCTGATGAGAAAATCTTTTTAATCAAGAACTGGAATTAAAAGAGAACATAATATTCATAGCAAATGGAGTTTGACAAAAACCATGACTCCAGCTTGAGTTGGGATTTTGTAACAGAGAGATTCTAGTACATGGTAACATATGATTATAGGTTCATTTAAGGTAAACCTTATTACTAATTGGGTGGCCATGGCATGCTATGCTAGGTGTTAACCATGGTCTATGAGGTTCATAAAATGATTTAGAGAAATCATTTATGGTAAGAAAGAGTTCTGATGATATTAAGAGTTGATATCATGTCTCATTGCCAATTAGTGATGAGCCTAGTAAGTCACACACATACACAAGTTATCACCTAATTAAATATGATTTAAATAATTAATTAAAGAGTTTAATTGATTAATTAAATAGGTTTGGTTTGCAATTAGATTGCAAAGTCCCTAGCATGACTTGAAACCAAATCTAGATTATTGGATGTATAATATAAGTTAAATTTATATTTAAAGTGTTTAAATATGAATTTAATTAATGAGAAATTAATTAATAGAGATTAATTAATTAATTTATATTTGATATAAATTAATTAGAACAAGAAAAATAATTATTTTGGGTTGAGAACTCAAAATTAAGACACAGGGGCATTTTGGTCATTTTGCAGTGTGACACGTGGCACCATGAGATGGTGACACATGGCATAACACATAAGCTTGCCAAATATTTTTTAATCATGTAAGATGATTAAAATCAAGATTAAATATAGGTTTGACACTTGGCACAATGTGATTGGGTCACTTAAACCTAGAGCTAATCAAAGGGTGACATGTGGCAAGGGTTTAATGTGTTAACCTAGCTATTTAAGTGTTGTTATGAGAAAATAAAATACAACCAGCAGCCACACTCCTTTGTCACGCCACTTTGAGGGTTTTCATCTATTTTTCTTCATCTCTCATCAATTCAAAGAGATTAGCCATCAATCTCTTGAATTAAGAACGCTAGAAATTGTTTCTAGTGTCCTGTTTACATCTCTAATCTCTTAAAAGGCAGAACTTGAATTTCTAATTAATAGAAAAAGCTTTAGAAGCTGTTCAAGGGCTGCCATAGGTGTTCTTGGTGTAGACAAGCTAGAGGGACAACATCTGGTGTCCTGAAGACGAATCTCAAAGGCGCAGACATTGCGGCAAGACATCAAGAGGTTAGTGTAATCGTTCTTGATTTAATCTAGGGTTCTAAAATTAATCTGATTAATTTTAAAATCTTAAATGGCAAATACAGATCCAAAAACATATTAAAAGAGTTTTAATAAAAGAGTTTTAATATGTTGTTTATGTTAGTAGTATGTCCTAGAGCATATCATTTAGTATGTATCTTGTACATATTTTTATTAATAAAAGGCATTTCCACTTTTCCATTTACATAATATATTTATGTGTAATAGAAAAGGTCCATTGATATTTTGTTAGAAATATTATTCTTAAGTTGTTAAGAATATGAGTGACAATATTTCTAGTACAAAGTATCATAAATAGGTTCACAATCGAGGATACTTCATAATAAGGACATGACTTATCCAGGAAGATTGTATTCATGTTTGTTCCCAAGTTATTTATATGAGATATAAATAAGATGGAATGGTGAGTCTCATGCCATATAACAAACATGATAGGCACTTATATATGATAATTAGGTATAACAAGTGAAACTTATGACAAGCACATTGAGTTTACTCTTGTCCATGTTTTGTCATAAATCATATCAGTGCATATAATCTTTAGAGTTGAGAAAGCACAGTTATCTTGTATATAGCTAGATTTAGTTTGATCTCGCTTTCATAAATGTACTATGTAGGGGTATATGGGCATGTGTTGGCTCCTACTAGTTATATATGGAGGTAGGTGTTGATCAAGATGGAATCTGTTCCTCTAAGTAAATAGAGATAAAATCCTATGTTCATTTAATTGTTCTTGATGTTTCAAGTTCTGGCCAGACAGATAGATTTATTGAAAAGAGTTTACGATGAGAAAATCTTTTAATCAAGAACTGGAATTAAAAGAGAACATAATATTCATAGCAAATGGAGTTTGACAAAACCATGACTCGGCTTGAGTTGGGATTTTGTGAGAGAGATTTTAGTACATGGTAACATATGATTATAGGTTCATTTAAGGTAAACCTTATTACTAATTGGGTGGCCATGGCATGCTATGCTAGGTGTTAACCATGGTCTATGAGGTTCATAAAATGATTTAGAGAAATCATTTATGGTAAGAAAGAGTTCTGATGATATTAAGAGTTGATATCATGTCTCATTGCCAATTAGTGATGAGCCTAGTAAGTCACACACATACACAAGTTATCACCTAATTAAATATGATTTAAATAATTAATTAAAGAGTTTAATTGATTAATTAAATACGTTTGGTTTGCAATTAGATTGCAAAGTCCCTAGCATGACTTGAAACCAAATCTAGATTATTGGATGTATAATATAAGTTAAATTTATATTTAAAGTGTTTAAATATGAATTTAATTAATGAGAAATTAATTAATAGAGATTAATTAATTAATTTATATTTGATATAAATTAATTAGAACAAGAAAAATAATTATTTTGGGTTGAGAACTCAAAATTAAGACACAGGGGCATTTTGGTCATTTTGCAGTGTGACACGTGGCACCATGAGATGGTGACACATGGCATAACACATAAGCTTGCCAAATGTTTTTTAATCATGTAAGATGATTAAAATCAAGATTAAATATAGGTTTGACACGTGGCACAATGTGATTGGGTCACTTAAACCTAGAGCTAATCAAAGGGTGACATGTGGCAAGGGTTTAATGTGTTAACCTAGCTATTTAAGTGTTGTTATGAGAAAATAAAATACAACCAGCAGCCACACTCCTTTGTCACGCCACTTTGAGGGTTTTCATCTATTTTTCTTCATCTCTCATCAATTCAAAGAGATTAGCCATCAATCTCTTGAATTAAGAACGCTAGAAATTGTTTCTAGTGTCCTGTTTACATCTCTAATCTCTTAGAAGGCAGAACTTGAATTTCTAATTAATAGAAAAAGCTTTAGAAGCTGTTCAAGGGCTGCCATAGGTGTTCTTGGTGTGGACAAGCTAGAGGGACAACATCTGGTGTCCTGAAGACGAATCTCAAAGGCGTAGACACGCTACAGTACATCAAGAGGTTAGTGTAATCGTTCTTGATTTAATCTAGGGTTCTAAAATTAATCTGATTAATTTTAAAATCTTAAATGGCAAATACAGATCCAAAAACATATTAAAAGAGTTTTAATATGTTGTTTATCATTGAAATCAAATAGATAAAAATAAATCTTGCATGATGCATGTGACCCTAGGTGAAAATTTTTGAATTCAATGGTATAAACTTGTGTTTTTCACGCTTCCGTTCCTTCAATTGGTATCAGAGCCACTATATTTGCCATTTAGATTGTTGATTACATGATTTAATTGTGTAATTTGATCATGAGATGATTGATCCATTGCTGGTTGGATCAAGAGGTGTGGCGGCATGCTTGATGAACTCCAACATGGTGCGCATGGCTTGGGACGATCATGGTGCGCATGGTTGTTATTAAATTCTGCAATTGTTGCATGATGAAAGGTTCATTATATGGCTAATTAAAATGTTTAATTAGGATTTTTTATCACACAATTAAATTATGATTCAAATCAGAATTTTAAAAATTGTTTGAATGTGATTCAAATCTGAATTTTAAAAGTTGTTTGAATGTGATTCAAATCTGAATTTTTAAAGTTGTTTGAATCATATTTAAATCTGATTTTTTAAAATTGATTGAATAAAATTCAGATCTGATTTTTTAAAAAATATTTGAATGTGATTCAAATCTGATTTTTTAAAAAATGTGTGAATGTGATTCAAATCTGAATTTTTAAAGTTGTTTAAATGTGATTCAAATCTGAATTTTTAAATTTGTTTGAATGAGATTCAAATCTGAATTTTTTAAATTTATTTGAATCATATTCAAATCTGGATTTTTAAGTTGAATATGAGATATTCAATTTAATTTAAGTATGTATGTTTTATTTAATTGTTAAATAGTGATATGCATGATGGATGATCATGGACTATAAAAGACCAATGTGATTGGATTTATTTCTTTTATGTTTCTTTGGGATTGTAAATTAATTAATTTATTTTAATTTATTTTGGGCATGTATTATTAAGTTTGTAATAATTTTTGGGTTGTAATTTCATTTATTTAAGTTCTTGTAAATTCGCCTTGGTATGCCAAGGATTACCATGTAATATTGGATTGCAAGAAGTTCAAGGAGGTTAAGAGCATTGGTGGGACCAGTGGGAGGAATTCAAGATCAAGTGTTGATTATGTACTCCTTCAGTAACTCTTGTAAAATGAATGAATGAAATGCACCTAGGAATGCCCTGATTCAATTCTTGGTGGCTCAGAATTGAATCCCTTAGAAAGTCCATGATCATACCATATTTACTGCTTATCCATGAATGCATGAGATGTATGGGAATGTATGCAATTATATGATATATGCATGCTAAATGGATAATGTGCAAAGTGAGACCTTAATAGTAAATAGAATGACCATAAAATCTTCCAAACAAATGATTAAGTTGAAATGCTATAATTAAAGTAATTATAACATAGGCCCTCCATTGGGGCAATTATTTTAAGAAATTTTAAATAGTTGCATAAGATGCAATTAATTTAAGAGATTTTCTTAAGAATAATTGTTAAGCATGAGATGTTGTAAATATGTAAATGGTTTAGTGGCCAATATTGGATGTACCTGAGGACATTAAAATTATTTGCATAATTCTTGGCTCAATGGGATCAACTTAACTAATGCAAGATAAGTCAATAATGGATGTACACAGATTTTGAGCATTAGGGGCTAGGTAAAGGATTGAACCTCACATGAGATGTGATGGGCAAGGAGTTGCTCACTTATAGTTTATTGTAATTCCAATAATGGATGTACCTGAGGATGATCAATAGAATTATAAGAATTCAATCACCCACTAGAAATCCATCCAACTAGGATTTCCGTTTTCTACTTTGGAAGTGTAGGATTCGCTAAGTTAGTGGGAAGACCAATTTGATTAAAAGACCATAATCATTTTGGTTAATTACATGATACATTTACTAATTAATCTAGTTATTTTCTGCAGTTAATTTTCTGATAAAAATGAGCACAAAACAACCACCACCATCCAATATCCTTGCAAGAATACTTGATCACAATATGTTGACAGGACCTAATCATGCGATTGGCTAAGAAATTTGAAACTTGTCTTGAACCTTGAACATATAGGATATGTTCTAGATTCAAATGTTCCTGGTCCCTTACCTCCAGAGGCCACACAAGAGGAACATGAAACTTTGGACAAGTGGAAGGAGCATGATATGAGAGCTAAGTGTTACATGCTTGCTTCCATGAGTAATGAGTTACAGAAGCAACATGAGAACATGCAGAGTGCGAGTGAGATCCTCCTTCACCTACAAGAGTTGTATGGTGAGCATAGCAGGAATGCTAGGTATGAGATATCTAGACAGCTATTCCGTATGAGGATGTCTGAGGGACAGAATGTTGGGGATCATGTCCACAAGATGATTCGGCTGATTGAGCAGTTGGAACATCTTGACTTCAACATGGATTTCCAACTACAGACGGATTTGATCCTTGATCCCTTCACGAGTCTTTTGGGAATTTTGTGACAAATTTCCATATGACTAAACAGAATGCACCTTAGTAGTTTACTCAACATGCTGGTTATTGCCCAAAAGAATATGCCGGGCAATAAAGGAAAAGAGGTTGCTTTGATTGCATCTTCTTCTGCTGGAAAGTCCAACAAGAGGAAGGGCAATAAGAAAAAGAAACCTCAGATTCCTGGTCCTTCTAAGAAAATAGCTAAACAGAAAAGGAAGGCCAAAGCTGACAAAGGCAAAAGAAAGTGTTTCCACTGGCCAGAGTGTAGCAATCTAAATGAATGCAATGCCATGGTGAAAACCAACTCAAGTTCAAAATATATTTGGCACTTAAGGTTATGTCATGTTGTAGAAGATAGGATTACATAATTGGAGAAAATGGGGATTCTATCCTCATTGGGCTCTGAGCCTACTCCAACTTGTGAATCTTGCCTTCAGGGCAAAATGACTAGATCACCCTTTGTTGGAAAAGGGCTAAGAGCTTAAAATATTTTAGAGCTAATACATAGTGATGTATGTGGTCCATTTAAAGAAATGGCTAGAGGGGGCTTTCATTATTTTACCTTTACTGATGATAAATCAAGATTTGGGTATTTGTATTTGATGAAATACAAACATGAATCTTTTGAAAAGTTCAAAGAATTTAAATCTGAAGTAGAAAATCAAACAGGAAAGAATATTAAAGCTCTTCGATCAGATCGTGGAGGTGAATATTTGAGTACTGAATTTGATGAATACTTGAGAGAGCATGGCATTGTTTCTCAGCTGACTCCTCCAGGAACGCCACAGTTGAATGGTGTATCTAAAAGGAGAAATCGTATCCTATTGGATATGGTACGTAGTATGATGAGCTATACTAATATGCCAATCTCCTTTTGGGGATTTGCATTAGAATCAGCTTTGTATATTCTGAATAAGATTCCATCAAAATCAGTTTCTTCCACACCTTATGAGATATGGCATGGAAGAAAACCAAGTCTTAAGCATGTTAAGATTTGGGGTTGTCCAGCTTATATCAAAAAGCTAAACACTGATAAATTGGAGACCAGATCAGAAAAAGGTCGATTTGTTGGATATCCAAAAGATAGTTTTGGATATTATTTTATTTGCCTACTTCACAAAAGTTGTGATAAGTAGAGATGCCACATTTCTTGAACAACAGTTTGTCCAAGAAGGAGGCAAAGGAAGGCAAATAGAGTTAGAATTGGAGAATTCTAACCAACCAACAGATCAGATGGATATAGTTCCATCTAGTCAACCTATACCCGTTGATGAAACATCTACAGCTGTTCCTCGTAAAACAACCAGGGTATCTCACCCACCAGTGAGATATGGTTTTCTTCATGAAGAAGAACAAGAGTTGTCTACTCATGAAGAAGTAGATCATGGAGATGATCCACTTACCTATGAAGAAGCTATATCAGATATAGACTCTTCAAAATGGATTAGTGCTATGAAATCCGAGATTGATTCCATGTATAAGAATCAAGTTTGGGATCTTGTTGACCCACCTGAAGGTATTGTACCTATAGGGAACAAATGGGTTTTCAAGAAGAAAATTGGTTCTGATGGAAAGGTAGAGACCTATAAAGCAAGGCTAATAGCGAAAGGGTTTCGCCAAAGGCAAGGAATCGACTATGAGGAGACTTTCTCGCCTGTTGCCATGCTTAAATCAATTAGGATTTTATTAGCAATAGCTGCGTACTATGATTATGAGATTTGGCAGATGGATGTCAAAACAGGTTTTCTCAATGGATACATTGAAGAAAACATTTTCATGGAACAACCTAGGGGATTTGAATCCCAAGATGGTTCCAAGGTATGCAAGCTAAAGAGATCCATTTATGGGTTGAAACAAGCTTCGAGGAGTTGGAACATCCGTTTTGATGAAGCCATTAAATCCTTTGGTTTTATCAAAAATGAGGATGAGCCATGTGTATGTAAGAAGGTTAGTGACAGTGCTATCACTTTCCTTGTCTTATATGTGGATGACATACTGTTGATGGGTAATGACACAGGTATGTTGACGACTATAAAGGTATGGTTGTCAAATACATTCTCCATGAAAGACTTAGGGGAGGCAACCTATATTCTTGGGATTCGCATCTATAGAGATAGAGCGAAAAGAATAATTGGTTTATCCCAAAGTCTATACTTGGAAAAGGTGTTAAAGAGGTTTAACATGCTTGATTCTAAGAGAGGATTGTTGCCAGTTGTCGCAAGGGATTTTGCGGTCGCCTGGATGATCACTCACCGAAGTGGAAAAGAGTGAGGAGTCGCCACCTTAGTTTTGAGGGAAACTAAAGAAAACCATTTTAGAAGATAAATTAAAATGAAACCACTTCAAGGTAGAGGTTCTAGGTTCGGGGTCCGTAAACGGGTGGGGAAGGTGTTAGGCACCCCACCTCGTCCCTTAATAAGGGTGAGTAGATTTAATTTCTCATTCTTCATAAATTAGTTAGGAGGGCTTGAATGGAAATGTCAATCCTTTTGATAAAAGGAATATTTGATTTTTCACTAAATTCGGATCACCCAGATACATAAGTAAATGAGACAACCTTAGTGAGTTAACGTCGCGAATCATTTTTGGTTTTGGGATTATTTTGCGTATAGGTTAAGATTTGATGTGAGAATCGGATAAGAACTCTCCTCTGATCTCTTTTAAAATTTTAGGTGGAGACTGGATAAGAACTCTCCTCCGATCTCTTTTAAGTTATTTATTAAAATTCTGATTGGAGATCGGATAAGAACCCTCCTCCAATCTCTTTTAGGTAAAAATTTGAGCTGAGAACCGGATAAGAACTCTCCTCCGATCCCTATTAAATATTTATTAAAATTTTGAGTTGAGACCGGATAAGAACTCTCCTCCGATCTCTATTTAACGTTTATTAAAATTTTGAGTTGAGACCGGATAAGAACTCTCCTCCGATCTCTTTTAGATTAACAGGAGTCTGAAAGGGACTTTTCCAATCTCCCGAATTTTAATTTCAGCTACATGTTATAAGAGCCTAAAGCTAAGGATTCTAGCATTCAAAGGTGCTGGGGATAAGGCTTCTTGATACCTTGTGACTAAACGGGGGATACTAGACTTGATTTACCGACCTTCCATGTAGTCATCTTACCAATACCTATTAATGTCCGATCTATTCTGTTTCGTTTACTTTGGTTTTATTCCACTTTATGGCATCTTGCCGAATTGCCGTTTACGTCAGCCTAATAGTTTGGCTATTTTCCTGACGTGTTATTCAGGCTTTCTCTTTTAAAAGAGACCCTTAAGTTGCAGTTACCTACGTTTTACCCAACCACTCACACGCCACTAGGAGCTAGAAGACTTGCATTCAGAAATGACGAAGATTAATAAAATGATGGACTAATCACTAAAGAGATAACTCGAGAGTAACATTCTTTGGGATTCTTTTGTACAAAATGAACTTGGAGAAAGTCGCATACGTAAGAAGAACAAAGAAAGTGCGAAAAGTAAACGTAAACAGTTAATAAAACAGTAATATGAGCTCTTACCTGTGAGGAGCCAAATCTATTGAAATAACTACAGGGTGACAAATAGTGATAAGGCAGCGGATTGATTAGCCTGAGGGCTGATGTTAAATCGTGGCGAAGGGTGCTTAGCTAAAATGCGATCAGATTAAGATAAAAACCGAGTGAAAGGAAGTTGAGCTTGGACAATGGGAATGAAAACAGAGATGATAAAGGGCTGAAAGTGAGAGTGTGACCAGATAATGAACAAACTGAAAATGTAGAGTTCCAGTATTTAGAATCCTTTTCAAGAAAACACTTCAGAAAACTAGTTTCGAAAGTCTTTTAATCAACACTCCTAAGTAGTAGAGTAACAAACTGAATGAAGTTTCAGAGTTCCTCCGCTATAATAACTACCTCTTTTTTTTTGCCCGTCCCTTGAACAGTTTTTCATGCAGGTATTTATAGGAATCGGGTGCTCCCCGTGAAGGGTCAGGATTTATTTTGAGGGAGATGGAGGGTCAAGATTTCGAAGGACATGATCGGATGTTCAGGAATTAAAGAGAATCAAAATGAATGGCTGAGATCACTCTTCAGAATATTTGTCCTTTTCTTCTTTCAATCTGACGGTCTTGAATCCTCTTGTCCGGAACGATCTGAGGGTTAAGAGCGAAAGACGCTGGTCTTGTCGTCTTCTCTCTTGATCCAAGGGTTCCGGGTTTGTCCTTACAAGTGAGATCAACGGTGGAGATTGGGATGTACAGGACTGTCATGACATACCCTGGCACCTGTCAGCATTGCCGGCGATTCTTAGGCGTGCGGCGGAGATCTCGTCTGCAACGCTTTAACTACCTCGGCTCTGATTCTGACGACGGTTATTGGGATTTGTCTTATTCTTTTGCCTTCCGATCTTCCCTCTTTCTGATCCCTTTTACATGCTCTTTCCCGATCTTTCATGCTGGTCTTCCATCTTCTGATCTATTATTCCGATCTTTCCCTTTCTCAGGTCCGGTCTGGTCAAAGCATTAATTTCCCCTCGATTCCCGAAGCGTTCGCTTCGTTTTCTATTCAGCAATAAATGCCTGTTTTCCCCCTATATACACCCCTGACGACAGAGACATTTCCTTCATCTGATTTTCCTCTCTTCCTTCTTACTTTTCGATTCTATTGCTCGTGATCGTTCCGGCCATGATTGTGGTTTTTGATCCCTCTCCGATGGACTTCCTTATTCCTCGACTGAAAATTTACGACCCCGGTGATCGCACAACCTTGTCTGATGATGGTGAGAGGACTGGGTTAATTGACCGATCTGGATTGCGAACCTCGACCGTGCCGATCCCGAGTTGTTCAACTGGCATAATCGACAAACTGATTTTGGCCGAGCAAATTGCTGATGCTCCGCTGACCTTTGGCGGTTGCTTCCTCAAGTTCATTCGGCTTCTCACCACATTGAGTGTTCCGACAGCGGTTTCCTTCCACATTGGGTGTTCCGACAGCGGATTAAGCTCCGGTCGGCGACACCCTTATAAACCCGGGACTCTTTAGATAGGATGTTCCGCTGGTCTTTAGAGATCGGCTTTTTGATGTAATCAGATGTAATCCGATCTTGAGATCGCCCAAATGATGTAATCTGACTTTTGGAAATGTATTCCGATCTCTTGAGATCGCCCAAATGATGTAATCCATACTTTTGGAAATAAAGATCTTATTTTGCCAATTATCATTTTATTATTATTGCCTTGGTTATTTTCCGATCTCTGATATATTTGTCCGATCTGGTTCCTAACAAAACGACTCTTTAACTGATCCTTTATTCAAAATATTCAACTTATTATGCCGATCTTTAGTTAACCGACCTCTTTGGAATGTTCGAGAGACGTGTCAGAACAGCTGGCAAATCTCGTTAACCGATGCACTGCCTGGAACCTCGTGAGCATTAAATGCTCGGACGAGTATAAATAGGGGTGGGGGGGTTAGCCATTTGCTTCTGTATGTCACTTCAGTCTCTCGCTCACAACCTCAAAGTTCTCTCGTTTATTCAAGTTCTTTCGACGCCGATCAGACTCCGGTAAGGGCTTTGATCTTCTTTTTAGTTTAAGTTCTTTATTTCCTTTGAAAATGAGCGGTGCCGAGGGTCAGAGAGCGGCGAGCCCTCCTTCCATTCAGTTCTCATGGTCGTCTGACGAAGAAGAGGTGGTCGGGCCAAGCGCGCAACCAGAACCTCCTAGGGTCTCCGTTCCAGCTCGGGGGCGGATCGCACCATCAAGGCATGCACCTTCTTCAGGGAGGGAGAATCTTCCTATGGATGAACTACCATCGATCTTGCGAGAATCCGATCTGCAATCGTTTAGCCAAGAGTACAATATTCGTCTTGATTCGTATGAACTCATCCAGTGTCACGGCTATCACCGAGCCGATTACTTCTTTGAAGAGAATGACCGGGTTATGGTATACGAAGAACAGTTAAAGGCCGGTCTGCGGTTCCCTCTAGACGATTTCTTCAAGGAGGTCTTGAAGTTTCACCGAGTATGCATTGCTCAAGTGCACCCCAACTCATGGCAGATCTTAGTAGCTTTCCGAGGCTTGTGCCGAGCTAAGGGAATCAGTCCTACTGCTAAAGTGTTCGCTGAACTGCACAGGCTAACTCGTCGAAAGGACGATGAGCACTGGTTCTTTCAGGCGAAGCCTCATTGTGGGCTCTTTATCGATCTGCCCTCCTCCCTTAAGAATTGGAAGAACCGTTTCTTCATTCTGAGGAGCAAAGATCCGAGCTGCTTTGAGGACTTCCCCCGTAGCTGGTGGCACCAGGGACCCTTGCTTCCGAAGCGTATCACCCTCAACAAGGAGGAAGACCTAATAGTGATGGAACTGAAGAGTCAGGCGGCCACTCAAAAGTTCTCCTGTTTAAATGCGGTGACTGCCGAGCTGCACCATTGGACCATACAGCTGATCACCGGCCAAGATCGCGAACTTCTGCTCTCTGACCTCGGCATTGGTAATTTCTACATCTCAGATCTCAGGACCTTAGCGATCTCACTGACCTCTTCTTTGTGCAGGTATGGCGGGTGGTGAGGGTTCTAGGAAGCGAAAGAAAGAAAGAGAGATCTCCCAGAAAGTAAAGGAGATGAAGCGTTCGGCACGACTTCAAACACCCGGCCATGAACCTGGGGAGATACAAGGGGACTCGCCTCGACCTTCAGGACCGCCGATCACAGAAGCTGTCCGATCTCCTCCTCAACGAGAAGAGCAGCCTCCACCTCCTTCAGTTGCACCAAGCACAGAAAGGGGTCCTTCTCAATCTTCTGGGAGGGCCTCTTCTCGTGGCGCTCAAACGCTGATCGACTCTCTGAAGAATAACTGGACTGTTCGGGAGAACCCCGGTTTTGCCAAAGTCTTGGGGTCTTCCATCTGCCTCCGAGAGGATCGGGACAGGCTATCCCCGGACAGCCTCGATGACATCTTGACTCGATCCATGAGCCTGAACGTGGAGTGCCTGGTGAACCAGACTATAGTTCGGGAAAAGGCTCATCGCCTGGGTAAGGAAGTCGAGAAGAAGATTCAGGAAGTGGCTTCCCTCCGATCCCAACTCTTATCCACTCAGAATTACATTTCTCAAGTTGAGGGGCGGGCGAAGTTCTATGAAGACAAGCTGGCCGAACAAAATCATGTTTTGGCTGAAAGGGATCGTGCTCTCGGGGAAGTCCAGGCACTTCATGCCAACGAAGCTGCTCAGGTCGCTCAACTTATCGAGGAGCTTAAGGCGAAAGACGAAGAGATGGTGACGGGAATAGCCGGTGCCTATGTGAATGCTCACCAGGATCTCTTGGCCGAGCTCCAGAAGCGTTACCCGGAGGAGGACTTCTCTTGGATGGCCGACCTGGCTCCCGGGGATGAGGGTGAGGATAGTGAGGAGGAGGCCGAGGGTGAGAGAGAGAGTGAGCAAAATGTAGATCAGGCTGGGGGTGATCCTCCAGCTGAATAACTTGTATAAATTTTGAAATGAAATGGAATGCCTCTTTTGTTCAATGAATGGTTGTGATCGGAAAATTTCTAAGCACTTGATTGTCTGAGTATATTGAAATAAATGAAAGCGATTATTATCCTAAGTGTGAGAGATCGGAAAACACAATACTCACGACATTGATAAGGAGCCATCGCTAAACGGAACTTAATTGAAAAATTTGACTTGAACATTTAAGATCGGGATCTTCATTAAACCGGATTAGAACCTTAGCTTGATTATTCCTAGGCTTTTAAAAGGGAGGTCGACTGGCAGCAAAGATCTAGTGTTAGTTCAATTTCGTCTTGACAAGAGAGATCGGGAATGTAGTTAGCTGGTCAGGATATTTGACAATTGGCTTGATAGATCGGTGAGTGATTTAAGAGACCGGTAAGGCTTTAACGGACACGAGAGCTTAGCATTGACTCAACTTTCTGTGAAGAGAGATCGGAACTGTGGTTAGATGGCAAGGAGAGACTTAGTGCTAGGGATCGATTTCGAAGTTTATTGTGGGGATCGGCCAAAATATGGTGTCGACAACTGCCCCTCTTTACATAATTTTTATCAAAGGGAAAAGAATTTCCCTTGTAAGAATTATGTAAAGATTCAGACCCATATTTTGGACGATCAGGTGCTCGAAGTTAGGGAATCAAATCATACCTAAATCAGTGACCTAGAGATAGGCAACAGAAGTTAAAAGACTAGAAACTAAAATCAACTTGGATCAAGAAACCAGAGATTGATAACAGGAAATGTAAATGCAGGAAATTAAAATCAACTTAGATCAAGGAACCAGAGGTTGATAACAGGAAATGTAAATGCAGGAAATTAAAATCAACTTAGATCAAGGAACCAGAGGTTGATAACAGGAAATGTAAATTACTGGAAATTAAAATCAACTTAGATCAAGGAACCAGAGGTTGATAACAGGAAATGTAAATGCAGGAAATTAAAATCAACTTAGATCAAGGAACCAGAGGTTGATAACAGGAAACGTAAATGCAGGAAATTAAAATCAACTTAGATCAAGGAACCAGAGGTTGATAACAGGAAATGTAAATGCAGGAAATTAAAATCAACTTAGATCAAGGAACCAGAGGTTGATAATAGGAAACGTAAATGCAGGAAATTAAAACCAGAGGTTGATAACAGGAAATTTAAATTACTGGAAATTAAAATCAGCAGGAAATGTAAATTGCACTTACAAAGCAAGTCTAACCCAGACACGAGAAGTTCTTCCCCAATGAATTGTACTTAACAGAATCCCGAAGATCAACGATGAATGGAGGACGAGTTGCAAGACTTAACCTACGACTCCATTTTGTTTTTTTTCTTTCTCCCGAAAAGCGCCCTTGCGGGTTTTTTACTTCCCCTTCGTTTATATGACTAGAAGCGCCCTTCCGGGTTTTCACCTCTAATTTTTTTTTTTTTTTTTTTTTTTTTTTTTTTTTTTTAGGCATTTCCTGGTCATTCCCTGCAAATCTCATAGTAAAGCACGTGAGGTTATCAATTATCAAATCTTAATCTTAGGGCAAAAATTTAATTGATTAATAGCACATTAAGTAACGAGAATGCAGAGGGATAATGTTAAAGAATAAATATGAGAGAAAGATAGAAGCATAAGGAATGGAGTATGACTTTATTGTGGTTTTAATAAAAACAAAGATAGAGTCTCAAAGAGGAAGGGTACAAGGATAGATCTCACTTATTCCTTGCGGTTGGCTTTGAAATCCCTTAACTGCCATTATTTCAAGTTCTCTGAAGCCCCTTGTCACGACGGTTTATTCCCTTTCTCGGTCTCATACTTCTTTCCTTATTTCTCCCTTTTGGTTCTTGGGGTGCCCTTTTGGGTTTTCACCCCTAGATTTTTTTTTTTATTTTTTATTTTTTATTTTTTTTTTTTTTTTAGGCTCGCTCTTTCAAGATGCCCTTTCGGGTTTTCATCCTTCACTCATTTTACAGAAAGCGCCCGTTCGGGGTTTTCGCCTTCTTCCATACATTTTGCTAGGAGCGCCCTTTCAGGTTTTCACTCCTACCCCTTTTTTTTTTTTTAGGCATAGTATCTCTTGACGGTGTCAGCATTCACAGGTCTTGGAAACTCTTCATCGTCCATGTGGGTCAAGATCAAGGCTCCTCCGGAAAATGCCTTTTTAACCACATAGGGTCCTTCGTAGGTTGGTGACCATTTGCCCCGGGGATCATTTTGGTTCGGCAGCACTTTCTTTAAAACTAGGTCCCCGGGTTGGAATTCGCGTGGGCGAACGCTTTTGTCAAATGCTCTAGCCATTCTCCTCTGGTATAACTTCCCATGACATGCTGTTGCTAACCTTTTCTCATCCAGCAAGTTTAACTGATCCAATCTTGACTGGATCCATTCTGACTCATCAATCCCTGATTCCTTCAGAATCCTTAGGGAAGGAATTTCAACTTCAATAGGCAATACTGCTTCCATCCCATAAACCAGCGAGTATGGAGTTGCCCCGGTTGAGGTTCTCACGGAAGTTCGGTATGCGTGAAGAGCGTAGGGAAGCATATCATGCCAATCCCTATATGTAACTGTCATTTTCCGGATTATCCTCTTGAGATTTTTGTTTGCAGCTTCCACCGCTCCATTCATCTGGGGACGGTATGGGGAGGAATTGAGATGTCGGATTCTGTATTGATCACATAATTCCCGAATCTTTGGACCATTCAAGTTCTTGGCATTATCAGTGACAATTTCATTCGGGAGACCGTGCCGGCAGATGATGTTGTTCTTGAGGAATTTAAGAAACGTGTTCTGTGTGATGTGAGCATAGGATGTCACCTCGACCCACTTGGAGAAGTAGTCAATAGCTACAAGGATGAATCTGTGCCCATTGGACGCCTTGGGATTGATGGGACCAATCACATCGATGCCCCACATTGCGAAAGGCCATGGTGAGATGAGGTTGAACAACTTGTGAGGTGGCACATTTATTGGATCGGCATAGATCTGACACTTATGGCACTTCCGGAAATACTCGATGCAATCTTTTTCCATTGTAGTCCAAAAATATCCCCGTCGCATGATTTGCTTAGCCATCATATGCCCGTTGGCGTGGGTTGCGCAGCTTCCCTCATGAGTCTCGAAAAGGATTTTCTTTGCCTCCTTTGCATCCACACATCTTAACAGTTCACCGTTGGATCCTCTCTTGTATAAGGTTTCACCACTGGGGAAGTATCCCAGTGCCAATCTTCGAAGCATCCTCTTTTCGTTTCGGTTTGCCCCTGAAGGGAATTCTCTGGTTCTGCAGTAGACCAGGATGTCATGATACCAAGGTTTACCGTCGGGTTCTTCTTCAATCATGAAGCAATAAGCTGGCTCATTCCTTGCTTTAATCCTTAATACTTGAGTTGTCTGCCCTTCATCGATTTGAGCCATAACGGCTAGAGTGGCTAAGGCGTCAGCAAATTGATTCTTGTCCCGACTGAGATGAGTGAAAGAGATCTCTTCGAATCTCTTAATCAGCTCCAGTAAGTACTTCTGATATGGGATCAGCTTCGGATCCTTGGTTTGCCATTCCCCTTTGACTTGATAGATGATGAGGGCTGAGTCTCCATATACCTCCAACTTCCTGATTTTCATTTCGATAGCAGCTTGTAGGCCCATCACACAAGCTTCATATTCTGCGACATTGTTGGTACAATCAAACTTCAACTTGACAGCTATCGGAAAGTGTTTCCCATTTGGGGATATCAATACTGCTTCAATTCCATTGCCTGACAAATTGACAGCTCCGTCGAAATACATTTCCCATACATCGGCTGGTCCCTCTTCTTCGCAGTCTACTTCATTAATGTGCTCATCAGGGAACTCAAAATCCAGAGCTTCATAATCCTGGATAGGATTTTCTGCTAGGAGGTCAGCGATCACGCTACCTTTCACCGCTTTTCGGGTCATGTAGACTATGTCATATTGGGAGAGTATAACCTGCCACTTGGCTATCCTACCTGGTATGAGTGGGCTTTCGAACACATATTTGATAGGATCCATCCTAGAGATGAGCCATGTCTTGTGATTCAACATGTAGTGCTTGAGGCGATTCGCTGTCCAGGCTAACGCGCAGCAAGTCTTTTCTAAGAAGGAGTACCTTGACTCACATTCGTTGAACTTCTTGCTCAGGTAATAAATAGCCCTCTCCTTTCGGCCGGTATCATCATGTTGTCCCAAAACACATCCCATCGAATTCTGCTGGACCGCCATATACAGGATAAGAGGCCTCCCTGCCACGGGTGGAACCAATACTGGTGGGCTTGACAAGTATTGCTTGATTTTCTCAAAAGCCTCTTGGCAACCTGAATCCCATTGAGTAGTGTTGTTCTTTCGGAGCAGTCTAAAAATAGGCTCGACCTTAGCGGTGAGATTGGAAATAAATCTTGAAATGTAGTTCAACTTTCCCAGAAAACTGCGCACCTCCCTTTCTGTTCTTGGGGATGGCATTCTTGAATAGCTCGAACTTTGTCTGGATCTACTTCTATCCCCCTTTCGCTTACTATGAATCCCAACAACTTTCCAGATCTAGCTCCGAATATGCATTTGGAAGGGTTCAGTTTCAACTGGTATTTCCTGAGCCTTTCGAATACCCTCCTCATCACCTGTACGTGGCTCTCTTTTCCTCTGGATT
Source organism: Hevea brasiliensis (assembly GCF_030052815.1). NCBI lineage: Eukaryota > Viridiplantae > Streptophyta > Magnoliopsida > Malpighiales > Euphorbiaceae > Hevea > Hevea brasiliensis. Next base: position 75,753,853 of record NC_079501.1, read on the forward strand.
TAATGATCATATCATCCACATATACTTCCACCTCTTTATGCATCATATCGTGGAATAATGTGACCATTGCGCGCTGGTAAGTAGCACCAGCATTCTTCAACCCGAAAGGCATGACCCGATAGCAAAACACTCCCCATTGAGTGATGAAAGCAGTCTTATCCTTGTCTTCCTCGTCCATCGGGATCTGATTGTACCCTGATGCCCCATCAATACACGAACATCTGCCCAATCCCGCAGCATTGTCAACCAACACGTCAATGTGAGGGAGAGGGAAATCGTCTTTCAAGCTTGCTTTATTAAGGTCCCTGTAGTCAACACACACCCTGACTCTCCCATCCTTTTTCATTACCGGGACGACGTTAGCCACCCATTGGGGGTATTTGACTACTTCCAGGAACCCAGCGTTATACTGTTTCTTGACTTCATCCCGAACTTTGAGCAGTGTGTCGGGGTTCATTCTCCTTAACTTCTGCTTCACCGGGATTGTCCCCGGGATTAGGGGAATTTTGTGCGTCACTATTCGGGGGTCCAAACCAACCATATCATCATAGTTCCAGGAAAATACGTCCAGGAATTCTCTGAGTAAACTGATCATATCTCCCAACTCCTCACTCTCCACTACCTTGAGTTCCCTTTTTACTTCTTCTGTGCCTAAGTTTACGGTATGCGTTTCGTCTCCACAAGGCACTAGGGAGGGTTCATCCTTTTCACTGCTTTCTTGTGTAGGGTCTTCCTCAGAATTACTTGAAGTAATGGCAGTTATGGGGATTTCAAAATTAACCAGAGGAATTTCTGAGTCTATTGGATTATTAGGTGTTAATTGATGAATGGTCCTGAATGAATAAAAATAGAACGTATTATAAGGATGGAATTCAAAAGAAAGAGAGAATTGGATTTAAAATGCGCTATTAATTCATTAACTTTTGTGCCATAAGAAAAGGTCCATTTACAGTATTACACTTGTCACCATGGACAAAATGATCAAGTGTAGATAACCAAAGGTACTTTACTCGAAATTGAGTACAGGGATGTCCTCCGCCGTCCAGTTGTCTAGCTCTTGCCCCTCAGCTATCGGTGAGACTAGAGCTTCATACAAGGAATCGAAATGGATGACACCAATGGATGGTTCATCGGGCGATTCTTCTACCTCTGCCGGATTTTCAATGACCGTCTTGGTGAAGACTTCCGTGATTCTAGGGACTACCTTCCTTTTTCCCATTTCCTGGTCGAATCTCTGATCCCGAAGTCTGTTCCTCATCCAAAATCGCCCATCCATGAGGGCATCTTCCTCATAACCCAAACCGCAGCGGCCTACCTTCTGGATAGCCGGTATAGGTTCAACAATCCCCTGTAATGCAGTGCCTAGCCCCTTGCCTTCTTCGTACCCATTCTTTAACATCACCTTGGCTACCATAGCCATAGCCCCTTCATTTCGTGAGATGGTTTCTTGTAATTCGAGGGCTTGGAAGGAGCTTTCCAATGACTCCTCAGCTACCTCCACATAGGGAAGTGATTGTGGCTTGGTGACTAGCAAGGCCTCCTCTCCTTTCACTGTGATGATTTTGCCGTCCATAATATATTTGATCTTTTGGTGCAGAGTTGAAGGGACAGCATTTGCTGAATGAATCCAAGGTCTTCCCAATAGCATAGTATATGCGGGCTCAATGTTCATCACCTGAAACGTGACGTTGAAAGTACATGCACAGACTTGGATTGGCAGATCAATGTCTCCCAGCACTTCTCTCCTTGTACCGTCGAAGGCTCTCACCACCATAGCACTCTGACGTATATCAGATTGGTCAACCGGCAGCCTGGCCAAGGTGGTATTAGGCAGTACATTGAGCGCTGATCCATTGTCAATAAGGACCTTGGCCACTATACAACCTTTGCATTTCACCGTCACATGCAGAGCTTTAGTGTGCGTTAAGCCAGCAGGGTCTATCTCTCCTTCTGAGAAAGTGACAAAACTGGATGCCTGGATTTGTCCCACTATCTTTTCAAACTGCCCCGAAGTAATGTCGGGGTTCACAAAAGCTTGATCCAGGATTTTCTGCAAGGCTTGCCGTTGCACTTCTGAGCTTAGGATCAGTGATAACAGCGAAATTCGGGTAGGTGTTTTTCTCAACTGCTCCACCACATCATACTCGCTCTGTTTCATTATTTGGAGCAGCAGTTCCTCCTCCTCTTTGTGCTCAGCAGACTCTACTTTTTCTGTCTTTTCAACCTCTTCTTTGGTGTTCTTCAGTGACTCTCCCATTTTTACTTTCCCTTTTCTCTTTTCTCTTTCTTCGTTACTGTAACACCTCCCACTTTGAGTTATGAACTTGACCTCTTACTCAAGGGAGGAGGGCTTTGTGGTAGTGACGGGCCGGGGATCAACTTGGGGAGTAACACTGGTGGCAGGTCCAGCATAAGTCATCTGAAAGTGTTCATGAGGAGTGAAACATGGCTTAGGAGGTGCCGGGGGTGAAGCAATGATAGGAGCCGGTGTACTGCTTGAGGCTCCTTGAGTGAAGACTTGGAAATTGTAGTTCCAAGGTACGGCGTGGGTGTTGGTAACAGGGAGCTGAGATGGGGCTCGGATAACCGTTACTGGTGGCGAGGCTACTGGGGGTGAGAAGGTGATTCTGGGTTTAGAGGTAGAAGCATTCTGACTGTATCTAGTCGTGTTCACTCCCTCTTCTGTCTTCAACCTTGTCTGGCATCTCAGGACTTTGAGAGATAACAAGTTCCGAACCTCTTGCCTGAATTCCTCAAAACCCTGCAGCTCATGATCAGCTGCCCCTCCGTGGTAAGGACACCCCGTACCTTCTTCCGATCCCATTTCTTGAGGGCAAAGGTAGCCTTCCCTCATTGCCATAGCAAAAATTTCCTTAAAGTAAGGAACCGGCTTGTCTACTTTCAGCGTTGATCCTTCTCCATCAGGCTCTATCATGTTTACACCACTGCCCGCATTATGGTTAGGCAGTGGGTTTGAGGTAACATTGGGGAGGGAACCATTCCCCTCAATTTTTAGCCATCCATTTCGGATTAAAGCGTGCACTCTACCTCTGAGTGCTCCGCAGTTATCAGTCGAATGCCCTTGTGCTCCCCCATGATACTCACAACGAGCAGTGGCATCATACCACCTGGGATATAGAGGCTGAATTGGGTCAAGAGGGACTGGTACAATTTGGTTTATACCGACAAGGTATCGGTATATTTCACTGAGTGGGAGGGGAAGAGGTGGATCCGGGTTTCTTGGGGGTCTTGGGTTGTTCTGTGGTGGTCTTGGTTGAGCAGGAGGAGGAGGTGGTCTTGGTTGATAATTTGTAGGTGGGGGATATTGTGGGCGCGGGTGTGGATAATTTGGGAAAGGAGGTGGGATATTTGCAACTGTTTGGCCGTGAGGGGGAGGATACGGCCGATAATTGTTTTGAGGGAATGGGGAATAATTGTTTTGACGGGTGACGGAATGTACGTCACCCTCCTTCTTCTTGCCAAAGCTGGCAGTCTTCTTCGCAGGGTTCTCAGCCAACTCCTGCAACCGTCCCATTCTTAGATTGGCCTCTATTCTTTCACCGGCCTGTATGATGTCAGAGAAGCTGTTGGAAGTGTTCCCAATCATCAAATTGAAATAGGGGGCTTTCAAAGTCTCAATGAACAGAGAGCACAGCTCATTGTCAGTCACCGGAGGGTATACTTCTGCCGCCTTTTCCCTCCATCTTTGGGCATACTCTTTGAAGCTTTCCCTGTCTTTCTGCACTAGGTTCTGAAGGTCCCTCCTTGTGGGGGCCACATCGCAGTTAAATTTGTACTGCTTGAGGAAAGCATCAGCTAAATCCTTCCAGGAGCGCAGTTTGCTCCTGTCCAACTGAATACACCACCTCAAAGCTGCCCCAGAGAGGCTCTCATGAAAGAAGTGAACTAGCAGCCTGTCATCATCTGTCAGGGCGGACATCTTGGCGATATAGGTGGCCAAGTGAATGCGAGGGTCTGAATTCCCTGTGTACTTGTCGAAATCAGGGACTTTGAACTTAGGTGGCACCACCACATCAGGAACCAATCTAAGTGATGCCACGTCGACTGAACCATACATATTCAGCCCTTCAATTGCTCTCAATCTCTCCTCTAGAGCAGATAGCTTCTCGCTTTCTTTCGTCTTATTTTCCCCTCCCACGGCATGGAATACTCCCCCAGTTGGGAGATGAGGGGTGAAGTGAATTGGAGGGATTAAATTTGAAGGGTATGGGTCGGTGTTTGGTACGGTTGGGTAATGAGAGTAAGGTAGGTCATTATTTGTGGTAACCGGATTGACAGTGATTGTCGGGTCCGGGATGGGAGACTGAAAGGTAAAAGAAGTTGAAGCTTGGTGAGGATCATTTGTTGGGGGTGGTGGAGGAGGTAGCGGCAGGCTAGGCTCTGTTGTGGGTTTATTCTGGGACATTTCCCTCATTAGTCTCATAAGTTCTGAGACCTGATCCTTCAATTCGGAAACCTGCCCCTGTAGGTTCTGTACTTGTTCCTGATCTTCCATTATCTTTTTTGTCCGGGATCTTGTTAAGTACACTCGCTTGGGTTGAACCGTGTGCTTGGTCGGACTTGCCTTGTTTGAAGCAATATTGATTTCCTGTGAGGGATGAAAGAAAATTTTAAATGAATTTTGAATTTTGCAAAGAAACTAAAAGTCCTGGTCTGGACGAAGGATACAGTGGCATTTGGGAGCCGAAATGAAATCTTGGAAAGGATAATTGCATCAACTTCATCATGGCATCGTTCGATAGTCTGACTGTGAATGACTGGATTGAATGCGCATTTATGATACCTGTCCATATAGCGTACTCAATTTTTCACATAACCCTAGCGAGGAAGTTCCTACGGGAGTCATATTATTCATTCACAAATTTGCTAAACAAATGGTCCAAAAATCATTTCATTAACTGAATAATGTGTACACCATATTCTTTACATCGTCCTAGGCTCTGGAAGGTTCTTTATAATGAGATGACATCTTCTGAGATACTCATATAACCTTTCTTCCTGCTTGGCAAGGTCAAATGCTTTGAGAGCATATTCGGATTCAGGTAATAGTTCTGGGAGGGCCTTCTCAATCTTCTGGGAGGGCCTCTTCTCGTGGCACTCAAACGCTGATCGACTCTCTGAAGAATAACCGGACTGTTCGGGAGAACCCCGGTTTTGCCAAAGTCTTGGGGTCTTCCATCTGCCTCCGAGAGGATCGGGACAGGTTATCCCCAGACAGCCTCGATGACATCTTGACTCGATCCATGAGCCTGAACGTGGAGTGCCTGGTGAACCAGACTATAGTTCAGGAAAAGGCTCATCACCTGGGTAAGGAAGTCGAGAAGAAGAGTCAGGAAGTGGCTTCCCTCCGATCCCAACTCTTATCCACTCAGAATTACATTTCTCAAGTTGAGGGGCGGGCGAAGTTCTATGAAGACAAGCTGGCCGAACAAAATCATGTTCTGGCTGAAAGGGATCGTGCTCTCGGGGAAGTCCAGGCGCTTCATGCCAACGAAGCTGCTCAGGTCGCTCAACTTATCGAGGAGCTTAAGGCGAAAGACGAAGAGATGGTGACGGGAATAGCCGGTGCCTATGTGAATGCTCACCAGGATCTCTTGGCCGAGCTCCAGAAGCGTTACCCGGAGGAGGACTTCTCTTGGATGGCCGACCTGGCTCCCGGGGACGAGGGTGAGGATAGTGAGGAGGAGGCCGAGGGTGAGAGAGAGAGTGAGCAAAATGTAGATCAGGCTGGGGGTGATCCTCCAGCTGAATAACTTGTACAAATTTTGAAATGAAATGGAATGCCTCTTTTGTTCAATGAATGGTTGTGATCGGAAAATTTCTAAGCACTTGATTGTCTGAGTATATTGAAATAAATGAAAGCGATTATTATCCTAAGTGTGAGAGATCGGAAAACACAATACTCACGAGATTGATAAGGAACCATCGCTAAACGGAACTTAATTGAAAAATTTGACTTGAACATTTAAGATCGGGATCTTCATTAAATCGGATTAGAACCTTAGCTTGATTATTCCTAGGCTTTTAAAAGGGAGGTCGACTGGCAGCAAAGATCTAGTGTTAGTTCAATTTCGTCTTAACAAGAGAGATCGGGAATGTAGTTAGCTGGTCAGGATATTTGACAATTGGCTTGATAGATCGGTGAGTGATTTAAGAGACCGGTAAGGCTTTAACGGACACGAGAGCTTAGCATTGACTCAACTTTCTGTGAAGAGAGATCGGAACTGTGGTTAGATGGCAAGGAGAGACTTAGTGCTAGGGATCGGTTTCGAAGTTTATTATGGGGATCGGCCAAAATATGGTGTCGACACCAGTGAGACATGGTATCCATCTTTCTAAAGAGATGTCTCCAAAGACACCTGAAGAAAGAGATAAGATGGCCAGGATTCCATATGCTTCGGCTATTGGAAGTTTAATGTATGCAATGTTGTGTACTAGGCCGGATATCGCATATGCTGTTAGTTTGACTAGCAGGTATCAATCTAATCCAGGTTTGGAACACTGGATAGCTGTCAAGAATATCCTTAAGTACTTGAAAAGAACTAAGGATTTATTATTGATTTATGGAGGTGGAGACTTGCAATTGGATGGTTATCACGATTACGATTTCCAATCGGATATCGATGATAGAAAGTCTACCTGCGGATGCGTGTTCATTTGTAATGGAGGTGCGATCGGTTGGAAGAGTTCCAAGCGAGCACATTGCAGATTCCACTACGAGGTCGAGTATATTCTGCATCGGATCTGCAAAGGAAGGCTATTTGGATAAAGAAGTTCGTGACAGAACTTACAGTAGTTCCTTCCATTGAGTTAGCAGTTCCACTACACTGTGACAACAATGGAGCAGTCATACAGGCTAAGGAACTAAGGTCTCACCCAAAATCCAAACACGTAGAAAGGCACTACCACATTATCAGACATATAGTTGGGCAAAGGCGATATAGCCATGCAGAAAAATAACATCAGCTGAAAAATTCAGCTGATCCATTCACTAAGCCTTTGTCACAAACTCAGTTAGACTGACATCTTGAGAAGATGGGTCTAAGGTATTGTAATGAATGGCTCTAGTGCTAGTGGGAGATTGTTAGTAGTATGCCCTAGAGCATATCATTTAGTATGTATCTTGTACATATTTTTATTAATAAAAGGCATTTCCATTTTTCCGTTTACATAATATATTTGAAGGAACGGAAGCGTGAAAAACACAAGATTATACCATTGAATTCAAAAATTTTCACCTAGGGTCACATGCACCATGCAAGATTTATTTTTATCTATTTGATTTCAATGATAAACAACATATTAAAACTCTTTTAATATGTTTTTGGATCTGTATTTGCCATTTAAGATTTTAAAATTAATTAGATTAATTTTAGAACCCTAGATTAAATCAAGAACGATTACACTAACCTCTTGATGTCTTTGCAGCGTGTGCGCCTTTGAGATTCGTCTTGAGGACACGGATGTTGTCCCTCTAGCTTGTCCACACCAAGAACACCTATGGCAGCCCTTGAACAGCTTCTAAAGCCTTTTCTATTAATTAGAAATTCAAGTTCTGCCTTTTAAGAGATTAGAGATGTAAACAGGACACTAGAAACAATTTCTAGTGTTCTTAATTCAAGAGATTGATGGCTAATCTCTTTGAATTGATGAGAGATGAAGAAGAATGGCTGGAGAGGCTCAAAGTGGCGTGACAATTGAGAGGAGAGGCTGCTGGTTATGTTTTCCATTCATAACCACACTTAAATAGCTAGGTTAACACATTAAACCCTAGCCACATGTCACCTTTTGATTAGCTCTAGGTTTAAGTGACCCAATCACATTGTGCCAAGTGTCAAACCTATATTTAATCTTGATTTTAATCATCTTACATGATTAAAAATATTTGGCAAGCTTATGTGTTATGCCATGTGTCACCATCTCATGGTGACACGTGTCACAATGCAAATGACCAAAATGCCGCTGTGTCTTAATTTTGAGTTCTTAACCCAAAATAATTATTTTCTTCTTCTAATTAATTTATATAAAATATAAATTAATTAATTAATCTCTATTAATTAATTTCTCATCAATTAAATTCATATTTAAACACTTTAAATATAAATTTAATTTATACTACACATCCAATAATCTAGATTTGGTTTCAAGTCATGCTAGGGACTTTGCAATTTTATTGCAAACCAAATCTATTTAATTAATCAATTAAACTCTTTAATTAATTAATTAAATCATATTTAAATAGGTGATAACTTGTGTATGTGTGTGACTTACTAGGCTCATCACTAATTGGCAATGAGAAATGATATCAACTCTTAATATCATCAGAACTCTTTCTTACCATAAATGATTTCTCTAAATCATTTTATGAACCTCATAGACCATGGTTAACACCTAGCATAGCATGCCATGGCCACCCAATTAGTAATAAGGTTTACCTTAAATGAACCTATAATCATATGTTACCATGCACTAGAATCTCTGTTACAAAATCCCAACTCAATTTGAGTCATGGTTTATGTCAAACTCCATTTGCTATGAATATTATGTTCTCTTTTAATTCCAGTTCTTGATTAAAAGATTTTTCTCATCAGAAACTCTTTTCTGAATAAATCTATCTGTCCTGGCCAGGAACTTGAAACATCAAGAACAATTAAATGAACATAGGATTTTATCTCTATTTACTTAGAGGAGCAGATTCCATCTTGATCAACACCTACCTCCATATATAACTAGCGAGAGCCAACACATGCCCATATACCCATACAGTACAAGTATGAAAGCGTTATCAAACTCAAACTACCTATATACAAGATAAGCTGTGCTATCTCAGTCTAAAGATTATATGCATCGATATGATTTATGACAAAACATTGACAAGAGTAAACTCCATGTGCTTGTCATAAGTGTCACTAGTTCGGCCTACTTATCATTTATAAGTGCCTATCATGTTTGTTATATGGCATGAGACTCACCATTCCATCTTATTTATATCTCATATAAATAACTTGGGAACAAACATGAATACAATCTTCTGGATAAGTCATGTCCTTATTATGAAGTATCCTCGATTGTGAACCTATTTATGATACTTTGTGCTAGAAATATTGTCACTCATATTCTTAACAACTTAAGAATAATATTTCTAACAAAATATCAATGGACCTTTTCTATTACACATAAATATATTATGTAAGCGGAAAAGTGGAAATGCCTTTTATTAATAAAATTATGTACAAGATACATACTAAATGATATGCTCTAGGGCATACTACTAACAATCTCCCACTAGCACTAGAGCCATTCATTACAATATCTTAGACCTATCTTCTCAAGATGTCGGTCTAGCGAGTCTGTGACATAGGCTTAGTGAATGGATCACTGGATTTTCGGTGATGCTATTTTCTGCATGGCTACATCGCCTCGCCCAACTATTTCTCCGATAATGTGGTAGCGCCTTTCTATGTGTTTGGATTTACGGTGAGACCTTGGTTCCTTAGCAGTATGATTGCTCCATTGTTGTCACGATGTAATGGGCTGGCGACTCAATGGAAGGAACTCTGTAAGTTACATCACGAACTTCTTTATCCAAGCGACTTCCTTTGCGACATCGATGCGACAATATACTCACCTCGATGAGTGGAATCTGCGATCGTGCTCTGTTTGGAACTCTTCCAACCGATGCACCTCCATTACAAATGAACACATATCCAGAGGTAGACTTTCTATCATCGATATCGATTGGAAATCGAGAATCGGTATAACCATCCAATTGCAAGCCTCCACCTCCATAAATCAAGAATAAATCCTTAGTTCTTCTCAAGTACTTAAGGATATTCTTGATGACTATCGATGTTCCAAACTGGATTGGATTGATACCGCTAGTCAAACTAACGACATATGCGATATCAGGCCTAGTACACAACATTGCATACATTAAACTTCCAATAGCAAGCATATGGAATCTGGCCATCTTATCTCTTTCTTGGTGTCTTTGGAGACATCTCTTTAGAAAGGTGTATACCATGTCTCACTGGTAACAATCCTCTCTTGGAATCAAGCATGTTAAACCTCTTCAACACCTTTTCCAAGTATAGACTTTGGGATAAACCAATTATTTTTTCGCTCTATCTCTATAGATGCGAATCCCAAGAATATAGGTTGCCTCCCCTAAGTCTTTCATGGAGAATGTATTTGACAACCATACCTTTATAGTCGTCAACATACCTGTATCATTACCTATCAACAGTATGTCATCCACATATAAGACAAGGAAAGTGATAGCACTGTCACTAACCTTCTTATATACACATGGCTCATCCTCATTTTTGATAAAACCAAAGGATTTAATGGCTTCATCAAAACGGATGTTCCAACTCCTCGAAGCTTGTTTCAACCCATAAATGGATCGCTTTAGCTTGCATACCTTGGAACCATCTTGGGATTCAAATCCCCTAGGTTGTTCCATGAAAATGTTTTCTTCAATGTATCCATTGAGAAAAGGCATTTTGACATCCATCTGCCAAATCTCATAATCATAGTATGCAGCTATTGCTAATAAAATCCTAATTGATTTAAGCATGGCAACAGGCGAGAAAGTCTCCTCATAGTCTATTCCTTGCCTTTGGCGAAACCCTTTCGCTACTAGCCTTGCCTTATAGGTCTCTACCTTTCCATCAGAACCAATTTTCTTCTTGAAAACCCATTTGTTCCCTATAGGTACAATACCTTCAGGTGGGTCAACAAGATCCCAAACTTGATTCTTATACATGGAATCAATCTCGGATTTCATAGCATCAATCCATTTTGAAGAGTCTATATCTGATATAGCTTCTTCATAGGTAAGTGGATCATCTCCATGATCTACTTCTTCATGAGTAGACAACTCTTGTTCTTCTTCATGAAGAAAACCATATCTCACTGGTGGGTGAGATACCCTAGTTGTTCTACGAGGAACAGCTGTAGATGTTTCATCAATGGGTATAGGTTGACTAGATGGATCTATATCCATCTGATCTGTTGGTTGGTCAGAATTCCCCAATTCTAACTCTATTTGCCTTCCTTTGCCTCCTTCTTGAACAAACTGTTGTTCAAGAAATGTGGCATCTCTACTTATCACAACCTTTTGTGAAGTAGGCAAATAAAAATAATATCCAAAACTATCTTTTGGATATCCAACAAATCGACCTTTTTCTGATCTGGTCTCCAATTTATCAGTGTTGACTTTTGATATAAATTTGGACAACCCCAAATCTTAACATGCTTAAGACTTGGTTTTCTTCCATGCCATATCTCATAAGGTGTGGAAGAAAGCGATTTTGATGGAATCCTATTCGGAATATATAAAGTGATTCTAATGCAAATCCCCAAAGGAGATTGGCATATCGGTATAGCTCATCATACTACGTACCATATCCAATAGGTACGATTTCTCCTTCAGATACACCATTCAGTGTGGCGTTCTGGAGGAGTCGGTGAGAAACAATGCCATGCTCTCTCAAGTATTCATCAAATTCGATTACTCAAATATTCACCTCCACGATCGATCGAAGAGCTTTAATATTTTCTGTTTGATTTTCTACTTGATTTAAATTCTTTGAACTTTTCAAAGGATTCATGTTTGTATTTCATCAAATACAAATACCCAAACCTTGATTTATCATCGATAAAGGTAATAAAATAATGAAAGCCCCCTAGCCATTTCTTTAAGCGGACCACATACATCACTATGTATTAGTTCCAAAATATTTTGACTCTTAGCCCTTGTCCAACAAAGGGTGATCTAGTCATTTTGCCTTGAAGGCAAGATTCACAAGTTGGAGTAGGCTCAGAGCCCAATGAGGATAGAATCCCCATTTTCTCCAATTTTGCAATCCTATCTTACGCAACATGACATAACCTTAAGTGCCAAATATATTTTGAACTTGAGTTGGTTTTCACCATGGCATTGTATTCTTTTAGATCACTTGCATTCAATTTGTGTTTGTCATTATTATCCAAATAATAAAGACCATCATTCATATAACTTGAACCAACATATTTATTTCCAAAATAAATATTGCAAACATCATCGATGTTGAAATTCATAGCCATTTCTAGTCAAACTAGATATAGAAATGATGTTCTTAAAAGCATCAGTACATATAAAATATTATCCAAACACAAAACATGTCCAAACATGTAAAAGATTTAGATCCTATGGCTAAAGCTTCAACAGTTGAGCCATTGCCAATCAGGACTCTAATATCTTGAGAACGCAAGTACTCTTTGTTTGCTAGTTCTGCATATCATTAGAAATGTGAGAACGCACTTGATATCTAAAACCCAAGTAGATGAACTATGAGTATCATCAGAATCTAAATAACAAGATATGGACATACCTTAGAAGGTGTATCCTTCTTGTCCTTCAGAGAAGCAAGATACTGCAGGCGGTTCCTTTTCGGTGCCCATCCTTTTGGCGGTGGAAACACTTTCCTTTGCCTTCATCGACTTTAGTCTTCCTTTTCTGTTTAGCTATTTTCTTGGAAGGACCAGAATCGAGGTTTCTTTTTCTTATTGCCCTTCTTCTTGTTGGACTTTCCGTGAGAAGAAGATGCAACAAAGCTACCTCTTTTCCTTTATTGCACGGCATATTCTTTTGGGCAATAACCAGCATGTTGAGTAATTCAGCTAAGGTGCATTCTGTTTAGTCATATGGAAATTTGTCACAAAATTCCCAAAAGACTCGAGGAAGGGATGAAGGATCAAATCCGTTTGTAGTTGGAAATCCATGTTGAAGTCAAGATGTTCCAAGCTGCTCAATCACCGAATCATCTTGTGGACATGATCCCCAACATTACGTCCCTCGGACATCCTCATACGGAATAAGCATCTAGATATCTCATACCTAGCATTCTGCTGTGCTCACCATACAACTCTTGTAGGTGAAGGAGGATCTCACTAGCACTCTGCATGTTTTCATGTTGCTTCTGTAACTCATTACTCATGGAAGCAAGCATGTAACACTTAGCTCTCATATCATGCTCCTTCCACTTGTCCAAAGTATCATGTTCCTCTTGTGGCCTCTGGAGGTAAGGACCAGGAACATTTGAATCTAGAACATATCCTATATGTTCAAGGTTCAGAACAAGTTTCAAATTTCTTAGCCAATCGCATGATTAGGTCCTGTCAACTGTTGTGATCAAGTATGCTTGCAAGGATATTGGATGGTGGTGGTTGTTTTGTGCTCATTTTTATCGTAAAATTAATCTGCAGAAAATAACTGCATTAATTAGTAAATGTATCATGTAATTAACCAAAATGATTATGGTCTTTTAATCAAATTGGTCCTCCCACTAACTTAGCGAATCCTACACTTCCAAAGTAGAAAACGGAAATCCTAGTTGGATGGATTTCTAGTGGGTGATTAAATTCTTATAATTCTATTGATCATCCTCGTACATCCATTATTGGAATTACAATAAACTATAAGTGAGCAACTCCTTGCCCATCACATCTCATGTGAGGTTCAATCCTTTTGCTAGCCCCTAATGCTCAAAATCTCGGGTACATCCAATATTGACTTATCTTGCATTAGTTAAGTTGATCCCATTGAGCCAGTAATTATGCAAATAATTTTAATGTCCTCAGGTACATCCAATATTGGCCACCAAACCATTTACATATTTACAACATCTCATGCTTAACAATTATTCTTAAGAAAATCTCTTAAATTAATTGCATCTCATGCAACTATTTAAAATTTCTTAAAATAATTGCCCCAATGGAGGGCTTATGTTATAATTACTTTAATTATAGCATTTCCAACTTAATCATTTGTTTGGAAGATTTTATAGCCATCCTAATTACTATTAAGGTCTCACTTTGCACATTATCCATTTAGCATGCATATATCATATAATTGCATACATTCCCATACATCTCATGCATTCATGGATAAGCGATAAATATGGTATGATCATGGACTTTCTAAGGGATTCAATGCGAGCCACCAAGAATTGAATCAGGGCATTCCTAGGTGCATTTCATTCATTCATTTTACAAGAGTTGCTGAAGGAGTACATAATCAACACTTGATATTGAATTCCTCCCATGGTCCCACTAATGCTCTTGACCTCCTTGAACTTCTTGCAATCCAATATTACATAGTAATCCTTGGCATACCAAGGCGAATTTACAAGAACTTAAATAAATGAAATTACAACCCAAAATATTATTACAAACTTAATAATACATGCCCAAAATAAATTAAAATAAATTAATTAATTTACAATCCCAAAGAAACATAAAAGAAAAAAAATCCAATCACATTGGTCTTTTATAGTCCATGATCATCCATCATGCATATCACTATTTAACAATTAAATAAAACATACATTCTTAAATTAAATTGAATATCTCATATTCAACTTAAAAATCCAGATTTGAATATGATTCAAATAAATTTAAAAATTCAGATTTGAATCTCATTCAAACAAATTTAAAAATTCAGATTTGAATCACATTCAAACAACTTCAAAAATTCAGATTTGAATCACATTCAAACATTTTTTAAAAAATCAGATTTGAATCACATTCAAATATTTTTTAAAAAATCAGATCTGAATTTTATTGAATCAATTTTAAAAAATCAGATTTAAATATGATTCAAACAACTTTAAAAATTCAGATTTGAATCTCATTCAAACAACTTTTAAAATTCAGATTTGAATCACATTCAAACATTTTTTTAAAATTCTGATTTGAATCATAATTTAATTGTGTAATAAAAATTCTAATTAAACAATTTAATTAGACATAAGATAAGCTTTTAGATCATACAACAATTGTAAATTAAAAAGCAAACCTTGCGCCACCATGAAGAAGCATTGTTGCCGCCACCTATGGTGGATTTACCTTGTGTGCCGCCACACATCCATTGCAACCAGCAATGGATCAATCATCTCATGATCAAATCACACAATTAAATCATATAATCAACAATCTAAATGGCAAATATAGTGGCTCTGATACCAATTGAAGGAACGGAAGCGTGAAAAACACAAGATTATACCATTGAATTCAAAAATTTTCACCTAGGGTCACATGCACCATGCAAGATTTATTTTTATCTATTTGATTTCAATGATAAACAACATATTAAAACTCTTTTAATATGTTTTTGGATCTGTATTTGCCATTTAAGATTTTAAAATTAATCAGATTAATTTTAGAACCCTAGATTAAATCAAGAACGATTACACTAACCTCTTGATGTCTTTGCAGTGTCTGCGCCTTTGAGATTCGTCTTGAGGACACGGATGTTGTCCCTCTAGCTTGTCCACACCAAGAACACCTATGGCAGCCCTTGAACAGCTTCTAAAGCCTTTTCTATTAATTAGAAATTCAAGTTCTGCCTTTTAAGAGATTAGAGATGTAAATAGGACACTAGAAACAATTTCTAGTGTTCTTAATTCAAGAGATTGATGGCTAATCTCTTTGAATTGATGAGAGATGAAGAAGAATGGCTGGAGAGGCTCAAAGTGGCGTGACAATTGAGAGGAGAGGCTGCTGGTTATGTTTTCCATTCATAACCACACTTAAATAGCTAGGTTAACACATTAAACCCTAGCCACATGTCACCTTTTGATTAGCTCTAGGTTTAAGTGACCCAATCACATTGTGCCAAGTGTCAAACCTATATTTAATCTTGATTTTAATCATCTTACATGATTAAAAATATTTGGCAAGCTTATGTGTTATGCCATGTGTCACCATCTCATGGTGCCACGTGTCCTGTAATGAAATGACCAAAATGCCCCTGTGTCTTAATTTTGAGTTCTTAACCCAAAATAATTATTTTCTTCTTCTAATTAATTTATATAAAATATAAATTAATTAATTAATCTCTATTAATTAATTTCTCATCAATTAAATTCATATTTAAACACTTTAAATATAAATTTAATTTTTTGTACACATCGAATACTCTAGATTTGGTTTCATGTACTGCTAGGGTATTTTCAATTCTATTGCTAAGGATATAGATTTAATTAATCAATTAAACTCTTTAATTAATTAATTAAATCATATTTAAATAGGTGATAACTTGTGTATGTGTGTGACTTACTAGGCTCATCACTAATTGGCAATGAGAAATGATATCAACTCTTAATATCATCAGAACTCTTTCTTACCATAAATGATTTCTCTAAATCATTTTATGAACCTCATAGACCATGGTTAACACCTAGCATAGCATGCCATGGCCACCCAATTAGTAATAAGGTTTACCTTAAATGAACCTATAATCATATGTTACCATGCACTAGAATCTCTGTTACAAAATCCCAACTCAAAGTGAGTCATGGTTTATGTCAAACTCCATTTGCTATGAATATTATGTTCTCTTTTAATTCCAGTTCTTGATTAAAAGATTTTCTCATCGAAACTCTTTTACGAATAAATCTATCTGTCTGGCAGAACTTGAAACATCAAGAACAATTAAATGAACATAGGATTTTATCTCTATTTACTTAGAGAGCAGATTCCATCTTGATCAACACCTACCTCCATATATAACTAGCGAGAGCCAACACATGCCCATATACCCATACAGTACAAGTATGAAAGCGATATCAAACTCAAACTACCTATATACAAGATAAGCTGTGCTATCTCAGGTCTAAAGATTATATGCCTTGATATGATTTATGACAAAACATTGACAAGAGTAAACTCCATGTGCTTGTCATAAGTGTCAACTAGTTGACCTACTTATCATTTATAAGTGCCTATCATGTTTGTTATATGGCATGAGACTCACCATTCCATCTTATTTATATCTCATATAAATAACTTGGGAACAAACATGAATACAATCTTACTGGATAAGTCATGTCCTTATTATGAAGTATCCTCGATTGTGAACCTATTTATGATACTTTGTGCTAGAAATATTGTCACTCATATTCTTAACAACTTAAGAATAATATTTCTAACAAAATATCAATGGACCTTTTCTATTACACATAAATATATTATGTAAACGGAAAAGTGGAAATGCCTTTTATTAATAAAATTATGTACAAGATACATACTAAATGATATGCTCTAGGGCATACTACTAACAATATTTATGTGTAATAGAAAAGGTCCATTGATATTTTGTTAGAAATATTATTCTTAAGTTGTTAAGAATATGAGTGACAATATTTCTAGCACAAAGTATCATAAATAGGTTCACAATCGAGGATACTTCATAATAAGGACATGACTTATCCAGGAAGATTGTATTCATGTTTGTTCCCAAGTTATTTATATGAGATATAAATAAGATGGAATGGTGAGTCTCATGCCATATAACAAACATGATAGGCACTTATAAATGATAAGTAGGCCGAACCAGTGACACTTATGACAAGCATGGAGTTTACTCTTGTCAATGTTTTGTCATAAATCATATCGTGCATATAATCTTTAGACCTAAGATAGCACGATTATCTTGTATATAGGTAGTTTGAGTTTGATCTTTTCATACTTGTACTATGTATGGGTATATGGGCATCTGCTCCTACTAGTTATATATGGAGGTAGGTGTTGATCAAGATGGAACTGTTCCTCTAAGTAAATAGAGATAAAATCCTATGTTCATTTAATTGTTCTTGATGTTTCAAGTTCCTGGCAGACAGATAGATTTATTAGAAAAGTTTACGATGAGAAAATCTTTTAATCAAGAACTGAATAAAAAGAACATAATATTCATAGCAAATGGAGTTTGACATAAACCATGACTCGTTTTGAGTTGTGATTTTGTAACAGATAGATTCTAGTACATGGTAACATATGATTATAGGTTCATTTAAGGTAAACCTTATTACTAATTGGGTGGCTATGGCATGCTATGCTAGGTGTTAACCATGGTCTATGAGGTTCATAAAATGATTTAGAGAAATCATTTATGGTAAGAAAGAGTTCTGATGATATTAAGAGTTGATATCATGTCTCATTGCCAATTAGTGATGAGCCTAGTAAGTCACACACATACACAAGTTATCACCTAATTAAATATGATTTAAATAATTAATTAAAGAGTTTAATTGATTAATTAAATAGGTTTGGTTTGCAATTAGATTGCAAAGTCCCTAGCATGACTTGAAACCAAATCTAGATTATTGGATGTATAATATAAGTTAAATTTATATTTAAAGTGTTTAAATATGAATTTAATTAATGAGAAATTAATTAATAGAGATTAATTAATTAATTTATATTTGATATAAATTAATTAGAAGAAGAAAAATAATTATTTTGGGTTGAGAACTCAAAATTAAGACTGGGCATTTTGTCATTTTGCGATGTGACATGTGGCACCATGAGATGGTGACATGGCATAACACATAAGCTTGCCAAATGTTTTTTAATCATGTAAGATGATTAAAATCAAGATTAAATATAGGTTTGACACTTGGCACAATGTGATTGGGTCACTTAAACCTAGAGCTAATCAAAGGGTGACATGTGGCAAGGATTTAATGTGTTAACCTAGCTATTTAAGTGTTGTTATGAGAAAATAAAATACAACCAGCAGTCACACTCCTTTGTCACGCCACTTTGAGGGTTTTCATCTATTTTTCTTCATCTCTCATCAATTCAAAGAGATTAGCCATCAATCTCTTGAATTAAGAACGCTAGAAATTGTTTCTAGTATCCTGTTTACATCTCTAATCTCTTAAAAGGCAGAACTTGAATTTCTAATTAATAGAAAAAGCTTTAGAAGCTATTCAAGGGCTGCCATAGGTGTTCTTGGTGTGGACAAGCTAGAGGGACAACATCTGGTGTCCTGAAGACGAATCTCAAAGGCGCTGAAAGCATATCAAGAGGTTAGTGTAATCGTTCTTGATTTAATCTAGGTTCTAAAATAATCTGATTAATTTTAAAATCTTAAATGGCAAATACAGATCCAAAACATATTAAAAGAGTTTTAATATGTTGTTTATCATTGAAATCAAATAGATAAAAATAAATCTTGCATGATGCATGTGACCTAGGTGAAAAATTTTGAATTCAATGGTATAAACTTGTGTTTTTCACGCCTTCCTTCAATTGGTATCGAAGCCACTATATTTGCCATTTAGATTGTTGATTACATGATTTAATTGTGTAATTTGATCATGAGATGATTGATCCATTGCTGGTTGGATCAAGAGGTGTGGCGGCATGCTTGATGAACTCCAACATGGTGCGCATGGCTTGGGAAGATCATGGTGCGCATGGTTGTTATTAAATTCTGCAATTGTTGCATGATGAAAGGTTCATCATATGGCTAATTAAAATGTTTAATTAGGATTTTTTATCACACAATTAAATTATGATTCAAATCAGAATTTTAAAAATTGTTTGAATGTGATTCAAATCTGAATTTTAAAAGTTGTTTGAATGTGATTCAAATCTGAATTTTTAAAGTTGTTTGAATCATATTTAAATCTGATTTTTTAAAATTGATTGAATAAAATTCAGATCTGATTTTTTAAAAAATATTTGAATGTGATTCAAATCTGATTTTTTAAAAAATGTGTGAATGTGATTCAAATCTGAATTTTTAAAGTTGTTTAAATGTGATTCAAATCTGAATTTTTAAATTTTTTTGAATGAGATTCAAAACTGAATTTTTTAAATTTATTTGAATCATATTCAAATCTGGATTTTTAAGTTGAATATGAGATATTCAATTTAATTTAAGTATGTATGTTTTATTTAATTGTTAAATAGTGATATGCATGATGGATGATCATGAACTATAAAAGACCAATGTGATTGGATTTATTTCTTTTATGTTTCTTTGGGATTGTAAATTAATTAATTTATTTTAATTTATTTTGGGCATGTATTATTAAGTTTGTAATAATTTTTGGGTTGTAATTTCATTTATTTAAGTTCTTGTAAATTCGCCTTGGTATGCCAAGGATTACCATGTAATATTGGATTGCAAGAAGTTCAAGGAGGTTAAGAGCATTGGTGGGACCAGTGGGAGGAATTCAAGATCAAGTGTTGATTATGTACTCCTTCAGCAACTCTTGTAAAATGAATGAATGAAATGCACCTAAGAATGCCCTGATTCAATTCTTGGTGGCTCAGTGAATCCTTAGAAAGTCCATGATCATACCATATTTCGCTTATCCATGAATGCATGAGATGTATGGGAATGTATGCAATTATATGATATATGCATGCTAAATGGATAATGTGCAAAGTGAGACCTTAATAGTAAATAGAATGACCATAAAATCTTCCAAACAAATGATTAAGTTGAAATGCTATAATTAAAGTAATTATAACATAGGCCCTCCATTGGGGCAATTATTTTAAGAAATTTTAAATAGTTGCATAAGATGCAATTAATTTAAGAGATTTTCTTAAGAATAATTGTTAAGCATGAGATGTTGTAAATATGTAAATGGTTTAGTGGCCAATATTGGATGTACCTGAGGACATTAAAATTATTTGCATAATTACTGGCTCAATGGGATCAACTTAACTAATGCAAGATAAGTCAATAATGGATGTACCTGAGATTTTGAGCATTAGGTGTGGATTGACCTCTCCTAGGGGTGAACTGTGGCCTGGGCCCCTGAGATTGACCCTGACCTTGTGGTTAACCTGAACTCTGTGCAGGTGGACCTTTGAACTTCTTTCCTGGTGCAGGAGATGAGCTAGACTGACCCGGGCCCCTCTTCTGCTGTCTCTCCAGTGCTCACTTCACTTATTCTAACCTTTTCATCTTTTATTGCAGCTTCCACTAACTTGGTGAAGTCTGTAATTCCCAAGGCAGTAATCATGATCTTTATGTTATCATTTAATCCCTCTTCAAATCTCTTACACCTCTCGGCTTTATTAGGGACTATCTCCCTTCCGTAACGACTCAATCTGACAAATTCCTTTTCATACTCGGCCACTGTCAGCTGTCTCTGCCTCAGGTTAATGAACTCTCTTTTTCTCTCTTCTAGGTATACACTACCCACATATTTCTTCTTAAATTCTGAGAGGAAGAAGTCCTAAGTTATTACTTCTGGCTGCATTTCACTAGACACTGTATCCCACCATTGGTAGGCATCATCTTGCAACAGAGATACAACAGCTTCTAGGTTTTGCTCTGGAGTGCAGTGGAGTTGCTTTAAAACCCTTCCTGTTCTATTCAACCAGTTTTTGGCTGCAGCAGAATCATCTTCTCTCTTGTTAAAGAAATCCACTGCTCCAAATTTTCTCAATCTTTCTAGATGTGATTTATGTTGTGGAGGTGGTGGTGGTGGTGGCATTACCCCAGCCATTTGTCTGAAGAACTCGGCCATTTGCTGTAATATGGCCTGTGGAGGCTGAGCAGGCTCTGCTGAAGCTGGCGGAGTAGGTTCTCCCCTACTCCCAGTCTCAGCTGCTGCAGGTGGAGCATGACTCTCCACTTCCTCATCAACTGCCCTCTGAGATGTAGGGTTCATATCCTATTTAACAAAGACAAATAGATCTGCATTAGTGTCACCTTGACTCTTACAAATGCAATGCATGGTATGGACTCAATCTAGGCCCAGAAATGCCTAAACCGTGCTCTGATACCACTAAATGTGACACCCCTTACCCATCTACAGTGTAGCCGAGTAAGATATGCCACATAGTGAATCGGAACACCCTATTTTATCTCAATCGTTTTTATTCTTCCTTAATCTATTTTTTTTTATCATAGTTATGAAGTATAATATATTTTATTTAAGTCATTTATTGAAATTATAATTTATTTGAGGTTCCGCAAATTTTATAGAAAATCCAGCAGAGTGTTGGCAAAAAATATATAAAACAGTTCTTCGGAACCTGTGAAAAACACTTCTAAAATTTTTTATCAATCCCAAACTCCATTTCATCAACAAAATCTCAATATTTCTCAAATATACTCCCATTTCTCATTCATTCATTTCATATGATATTCATATAAAAGTTATAAATAAATATTCACTTTTTCATTCATAAACACAGTTTCCATTATTTACATCAATACCCAAAATACATTACATAAGTCTTAATTACACATGAGAAAATAAAAGTTAATTACAATATACCAAAATGAAACCTAGTGTCCTACCAATGCACTGAAGATGGTGAGGTGACACGGACACAATGCAGAGCTGCAGATGATCTCACCTAGTCTGTGGTCTACTGGGCTCTCTATCGATCTCTCCAGAACCTACGCGTGGCAAAAAGCAACGCGCTAAGCAATAATACTTAGTGGTGCCAATAATAGAATAAAAAGAAATAACAGAAAATAAATATGCAGTGCATGTTCTGATGTCTTATGTAGACTATTTTTCAATCATTATTGGTAATCTTATTTATTATGTACTTGTTATATTCATAATTTCATTAAATTTATCTACTTTCATTTTTGGTTGCCCAAGTAACCTATACTGGACGACTGGACTGGATAAATGGGTAAACTGGCACTGGGTATTTAGTACCTCGGGCCGTCACACCATTGGTTACATATGTATCTCCCGGTGTGCAACAGAACAGCTAATAAGTTGTAATAACATTAGGCACAAGGCCAAGTCTCAACACAATGTCAAAATAGCTAAAAGCCATAAAATCACAGAATGGCATAGTGCCATGTGCAGTACTGCTAACTGAACACTATTGGCATGCCAACCTATCCAAACCAATCTTGCTAGGGGTACTAGGGCATGTTACACATTTAAACTTTACAATTCTTGAAATTTAGGTTTAGGTGTTACTATTCATTTCCTTAGTCAACTAAAATGTTGACTTTTGCGTAGACAATAGGTACATTGGTTCTAATACTCCCAACATACCACATTTTGCATTCTAAAATTGTTGGTATTGGTTGCCAATACCATTTCTAAGCTTAGTGTTAGTTATTCAAAATTTTCAGATTTCAAACATTATGTTTACTGTTCCATTGGTCATTTGTATAGTAGGAATTTGGCAAAATTGTCTTCATGAAAGTTGTTCCTTATTGTGTCTAGTTACATTTTCTTTTTTGAATCACTCCATTTGGAGTTTTTTAGCTCAAGTTATGGCCTAAACACCATAACTAGCCGGATTGGATAGAATCCAAAATTTGGGGCAAAACTGGTTCTGCCAGATTTGGTAACCTAAGTTTGGTTGGCAATTTGACTAGGTTATGGTCAGAATTTGGATTTTTGTTCTTCATGAAAGTTGTAGGTATATGTCTCAGCTTTCTGATGTTAAAAGTTTAGGTCAATTGGACTTTTCTACATTGAGTTATGACCAAATGAATAAACACTGTTCATTTGGTCATTTTGCCCAGGCAGAATGCAAGTCACCCGGATTAGGGCAGTTTTTAAGTCAACTTGATTTGGTTTTCTGGGCAGGGTTTCTTCACCAAAGTTGTGCCATTATTGTCTAGTTTCATATCCAATTGGCCTTGCACTAATTGAACCTCTACAACTCCATTTATAACTGCCTAAACCTGCTGGACTCATGCTCAGTCCTGCAGGTCAACCAAGGCAGCTCACCCACACTCAAATGCTAAGCCTCAACTCACTTCATTTCTTCATCATACACAGCCAAATGGTCACTAATTGGCCATTTAAACTTTCATTCACCAACACATGAGCAAGCCCTAGGTTTCTCCCAAACCTTAGGTTTCTCCCAAACCCTAACTCCACAATTTCAATTTGTTCTATTTTCATATTTTCTAGTTTAGATTAATGTTGTAACAAAGAATATAAGAGAAAAATAAACAAAAGTGGCACTAACCTTCACTTAGTCACTTTCCAAGACTTAAAAACTTCACTTTCTTCCTTTCAAATTGCTGCCCAAGGCTTGCTCTAGTGGTAGGGATAATTTTTAATGAAGGCAAGTTAGGGTTTTGAGGTGGTTTAAGGTGGGAATTGAAGCTTTGATAAGCTTTCAATGGTGGTTTGGGTGTCGAAGGGTGTTTTGGCTGGTTTGGGTGAAGGAGATGAATCTAATTGCTTTTGTTTATTTTTGTCTCAATTATCCCTTTTTAATAGGTTAGCTTAATTGTGATTGGTGGGGAAAGGGTTGATGACATCATGTGATGTCAAAATTATTATTTAATCTCATTTTCTTTCCTTTTCTTCTCTACTCATTTTCAATTTAATTTTTAGCAATATTTATTCACTTTTTATGTCATAATAATTATTTACTTAACTGGACAAGTCGACCAAAAATCACCTTTGAAGGCGAAATAACCAAAATGCCCTTCATTTGGCTTAACAGACTAAAATTGTCTATACTGATTTAAAAAATTTTCTAAACATTTTCTTGGCATTCTAATGCCATAGGAACCTCAATGACCTTTCTCTGGAGTCCCAAAAATTATTTTATGAATTTTCCCCCGGGTCTAGGGCCCCTAGTTGCGAGAACCACAACTTCCCACTAGGTTACCAATCGCTAGGGCACCGGCTCATTTAACTTGATTGTATTTTATTTCTAAATTTTTCCCTAAATTTTTCTTATTAATATTTGAGTTAATTATGGTTCCTCACTTTAGTTTAAATATTTTTCCAGACGTTCTAGCTGTCCGGACCGACACCGGTCACCGAAATAGTAGAATGTACAGAATTGCTACTGGAAGGGTGTTACACAATTGATCCTACTAGACAAGCTAGCGAGGAATTCAATCAAATTATATATGATAGCTGTGGTTTCAAACCATTTGCAATATTTTTCAAGCAATAAGTATCCATCAAATATCATTCAAACAAATTTTCTACAATTTAAGCAATAACGTACAAATTGTCATAATTTATTTCAATTGAAAATTCAAAAGAAATAACTGTTGTGCACAAACCTCTGATGAATGGCCTCTTGGCCTTGACTCAGTGGTTCTTTCCCCTTCCCTGAGTCTTTGCTAATTGAAACACACAATTTAAAGTGTTTCAGTACTCATTTAAATTGTTTCTAATAGTAAGATTCAATAATTAAATTTATTTAATACTATTGTTTTCATTAGTCAACCTATAATGTTGACCTTTGATGCAGTCTAGATGAATTAATTTTAATGTTACCAATATATCACATTTTACAGTCCTTTAGTATTGGTGTATGTTACCAATTTCATTTTCATGTGTATTGCATTTTATTGCAATTTATCGGATTTTAGTATGCTGTTTTGACCTAGCCGGATGACCTAGTTCCCTCAGTTTCTGGATTCTAGTCAGAATTACAAACTTGTAGGTCTATGTCTTATCAAACTTTTACCATAAATTTTAGGTCATTTGGAGTTTACTAGACCAAGTTATGGTCATTTTACCAATGCTGGACAGGTTGCACTAAAATGGCAAACTTAGGTCATTTTTAGGTCACTTCTAATTCTGGCAGGTTTTATACCCAAACTTGTGCAAGCATTTTGACCTACTTATGGTCATTTCTAGGTTTTGTAATCTCTACAAAAGATGTATCCCTATGTCTAAGCTTTCCAACGGTATAAATTTCAGGTCATTTGGACCTGTTTTGAGTGAGTTATGGCCAAAAGACTGACTGTTGTTTAAATGGTCAATTTCTGGGTTACCAAGTTTGTAATTCCGGTTTAGGTCAGTTCTAGTGTTACTTTTCGAATAGAATTTTAGTAGGCTTTCAACATAAAAGTTGGCACATTTTGTGCCTAGTTTCACCTCCAATTAGCCTCATACCAATTGGGGTCACACAATTCCATTTATAGCCTAAAATACATATTGCCCTTAACACATTTTTGAAGCACTAACCAATCACACATTCAACTAGCTATAACTTCACTTCCCAAACGTAATTCTACATTTGTATCATACCACAACCATTCATCACTTTACATTATAGTCACTTTGGGCAGAATATAACCAATTAACAATGCACCATTTACACTGAAGGAGCGGAAGCATGAAAAACACAAGTTTAGCAATCTTTAAGATCACATTTCATCAAATATCTTCATGAATTCAAGCATTCATCAAGAAGTCTCAAGGCTGCCGAAATGCTCCAAATTGCCAAAGTTTCCCATAATTTCTTCAACTTCAATATCAAATGCACAATCACCACATACACATGGAAATAACTTACTAGGACATTAAATCACCTTAATCAACATGAATTCCCAACAAATATATGTAAGAATAATTCATTAACCATGAGGTTCCATGGCTGTCCAAAATTGGATATATCAATAACTCCTCAAAACTTTAAAATTTCTTCACCAAATTACCTATCTCAAACTAAACATAAACTTTAACAAAGAAAGGATGAAGAAATGGATACTTACCTCTTATGGACTTCCTCAAAACTCCACTAAAACTCTTCTTTCTTGTTCCCAAAATGTTGCCCAAGATGTATAGACAACTTTTAATGAAGGCACTTGAGAAAGTTATGGCTTATTCATGGTGGAGATGGAGCTTTGGCTTGGGACGGCAATGGAGTTTTCAAGAGAATTCACTTCGGCCAAAATGAAGGTGATGAGGAAGAAGATGGGAAATGGTTATACATCTGTCCACTTAATAGTTTATTTAATCCCATAGTGCTCCACTAATCATCCTAAGCATTATAATAATCAACTTTAGTTAATTTCAATTATACCCCTTAGATTTCCTTTATTTATTCCATGTATTTGACTTCTAATTTTTATGGAATTTTTAACATTTAGTACTACTTATTTTCATGGACATTTAGGTCAAAAGTCCACTCTAGGTGTCAAATGACCAAAATGCCCTGCTTCGGGTTGCATTTCAAAATTTTCAGTGCTACCGATTAACTTCTTGACCCACTGATTTCTTTAATTTTCATTTTTGTTTATATTGACTTACTAAATTTTCTTTGACATTTCCAGTGTCAATTACACCTCTGTAGACCTTTAATTTGGTCCCGAAAATGTTTACTTGAGTTCCCCGCTGTCCAAAGCTAGTCAACGGTCCTCGCCTCAACTTTTCGGTGCGGTCACCCATCGTTACGGTTTTTAGCTCGTTTAACTTAATCACATTTCATTGCTCTTATTTTTCCTTTGTTTTTCTTATATTTTCTTCTATTGTATTTCATTATTTTATGTCTCCTCACTAATATTTAAGTGTAATTTCAGGCATTTTAGCTGTCCGGACAGACACTGGTCATCGGAACAGTAGAACGCACTACCGAATGTAGGGGTGTTACAATTCTCCCCCCCTTAAAATAAATTTCATCTTGAAATTTTACCTGGTTTTCGTCTCTGAACAGTTGTGGGTGCTGTCTCCTCATGTCCTCTTCACGTTCCTAAGTAGCTTCTTGGCCTGAATGATGGTTCCATAGCACTTTAACTAGAGGTATCTGTTTGTTCCTTAGCTGCTTCACCTCATATGCTAAAATCTCTATGGGTTCTTCTTCATATGAAAGGTCTAGATTTACCTCAATCTCTTCAACTGATAGAATATGAGATGGGTCAGATCTGTACCTCCTTAACATGGACACATGAAAGACACTGTGTATCCTCTCTAGCTCTGGAGGTAATGCCAACCGATATGCCAAAGGACCCACTCTTTCCAGAACCTCATATGGTCCAATGAAACAAGGACTCAGTTTCCCCTTTCTGCCAAATCTCATAATCCTCTTCCAAGGAAAAAGTTTGAGGAATACCTTATCACCCACTGCATATTCAATATCTCTTCTCTTCAAATCAATATAGGACTTCTGCCGGTCTGATGCAGCCTTGAGTCGATCTCTGATCTATATGATCTTTTCCTCTGTCTACTGAACAATTTCTAGATGAATCATCTTTCTTTCACCTACTTCATCCCAACATAGGGGAGTTCTGCACTTTCTGCCATACAAAGCTTCATATGGAGGCATCTCAATGCTTGATTGGTGGCTGTTGTTATAAGCAAACTCAATCAAAGGCAAGTGTGTATCCCAACTACCTTCAAACTCAATCACACAAGCTCGTAGCATATCCTCCAAGATCTGAATTACCCTCTCAGACTGGCCATCTGTCTGTGGGTGGAATGCTGCACTGAAGTTCAATCTAGTTCCTAGGGCTCTCTGAAAACTACCCCAGAATCTAAAAGTGAAACTAGGATATCTGTCTGATACAATCGATACTGGCACTCCATGCAGTCTTACAATCTCATCTATGTACAATGTGGCCAATCTTTTCAGGCTATAGTCCATCCGGACTGGCAGAAAGTGAGCAAACTTGGTCAGTTTATCAACTATAACCCATACTGCATCATGACTATTCTGTGTCCTCGAAAGTCCCATCATAAAATCCATAGTTATCCATTCCCATTTCCACTCTGGTACTGGCAATGGATGTAACAAACCAGCTGGTACTTGATATTCTGCCTTCACTTGTTGACAAGTTAGGCATTTGGAGACAAAATCAGCTACATCCCTTTTCATACCCATCCACCAGTAATGCTCTTTTAGCCCTCTGTACATTTTAGTTTCACCAGGGTGCATAGCAAAAGGTGACTCATGTGCTTCCTTCATAATGATCTGTCTCAATTCCACATTATTAGAAACACACATTCTACCCTGATGTAGCAATAAACCATCATCTCTCACAGAGAATTCAGGTTTCTTGCCTTGCTGGACTTCTTTCAGTAGTTTCTAATATTTTTCATCTGAGCAACCATTCTGATCTGATCAATCAACACTGGCTGTACATGCCATGCAACTACTATCTGTCCCTCATCATCAATATCCAAACTGGCATGCTGTGCTTTCAACTCATGTATGATGGACAAAGGAGAAACTCTGAAACTTGCCATAGTCTTGCGACTTAAGGCGTCAGCCACCACATTTGCTTTCCCTGGCTGATAGTCTATTAAGCAATCATAGTCTTTAATCAATTCTAGCCATCTCCTCTGTCTCAAGTTCAATTCCTTCTGGGTGCCCAAGTACTTCAAGCTCTTGTGATCTGTGTAGATATAACACTTCTCCCCATATAAGTAATGTCTCCAGATCTTCAGAGCAAATACAATAGCTGCTAGCTCCAAGTCATGTGTAGGATAGTTCCTCTCATGCGGTTTCAGCTGGCGTGATGCATAAGCAATGACATTCCGATCTTGCATCAGTACACAGCCTAGCCCATTGTGAGAAGCATCACTATAAACTGTGTATTCATTACCCGGTGTAGGTAAAGTAAGGACTGGAGCTTCAGTCAAACACCTCTTCAACTTATCAAAACTCTGCTGGCATTTATCCGTCCACTGAAATTTCACATCTTTCTGAAGCAGCTTGGTCAGTGGAGAAGCTAACATAGAAAACCCTTTCACAAATTGGCAGTAGTACCTAGCTAAACCCAGAAAACTGCGAATTTCTGTGATATTCCTGGGTGGCTTCCAATTAAGGATAGCTTCTACCTTATTAGAATCTACCTTGATCCCTTCAGCTGACACAATATGTCCCAAGAAAGAGATTTTCTTCAGCCAAAATTCACACTTCAACAATTTGGGGTATAGTTATTTCTCCCTCAAAGTCTGTAGTACAATCCGCAGATGTCTATCATGCTCCTCTGCATTCCTAGAATATATCAAAATGTCATAAATAAATACCACCACAAACCGGTCGAGATATGGTCTGAAGATAGTATTCATCAGATCCATAAAAGCAACTGGAGCATTAGTTAACCCGAATGGCATTAGCAGAAACTCATAGTGGCCATATCGAGTTCTGAAAGTAGTTTTTGGAATACTCTGCTCTTGCACTTTCAACTGATAATAACCAGATCACAAATCAATTTTGGAGAACACAGCTGCACCCTTCAACTGATCAAACAGATCATCAATGCGAGGCAATGGATATCTGTTCTTTATTATCACATTATTCAACTGCCGGTAGTCAATACATAAGCGGAGAGTGCTATCTTTCTTCTTAATAAATAATACTGGTGCTCCCCAAGGTGACACACTAGGGCGGATGAAGCCTTTTTCAAGTAGTTCTTACAACTGTACCTTCAACTCCTTCAATTCTGCTGGTGCCATTCTATATGGTGTTATGGAGATTGGATCCACACTAGGCATAACATCAATCTTAAGCTGCACTTCTCTTTCTGGAGGTAATCATAGCAACTTATTAGGAAACACATCTGGAAAGTCATATACTGTAGGGATGTCCCTCAATGCTGGACTCCCCACTTGGGTGTCTACCACATGTGCCAAGTATGCTTCACACCCCTTTCTGATCATTTTTCTGGCTAGTGCAGCCAAAATGATGTTTGATGGCAATAGCTACCTCACCCCATGTATTACCACATCACTGTACTAAGGGAGACCAAAAGTGACTGTCTTCAGTCTACAGTCAATCGTGGCGTGATGCTTGGCTAACCAATCCATGCCCAAGATGATATCATAATCTCTGAAGGGCATTTCAATCAGATCAGACAGAAAAGTATGTCCTTGGATCACCAAAGGACAATCCCTATACATTCTATTGACCCTAACCTCCTGTCCTAGTGGACTTGTTACTAGCACCTCAAAGTCCATTTTCGTACATGAAACAACAATGCAATCAATGATGCTAGCACTCACATAGGAGTGGGTAGAACCTGAATCAAATAATACAAACACATCTTGATTAAAAGTTGAGAAGGTACCAGCCACAATATTAGATGTCTCAGCCTCTTCTCTCTTTTTCATTGTGTAGATTCTGGCTAAAGCACTGCCTTGCTTTGATTGATTTACTGTGCCTTGGCTGCCTGATGGACTACCTCTACCCCTGCCTCTACCTCTGCTAGGTGGTTGTGAACCTCTGGTGACAGGATTCTGAATGGACCCTTCTGTAGTAGTAGGAGGTGGCCCAACTCTACGGGCACTGGTGCAGTCTTTGGCAAAGTGTCCTATGCCCCCATAGTTATAACAGGCTCCTGTGGCCTTGTAGCATACCCCACCATGATTTCTACCATAAGTTTCACATTGACGGGGAGGGTAGAAACTTCTGGTAGTCTGCTGATCAGATAGAGGAGGTCTCTGTCCCGAAAATCTTCCCCTACTAGACTTTTTACCACTCCTGCTTTGTCCCCCAAAGTTCTTTCTCTTTCCAGGAGGACCACTGGAACTCTGATCTACTGACTTCCCCTCTTTCTCTTTTTATGTCTTCTCTGGTTTATTTTTCTCTGGGGCCACTTCTGACTCAATTCTTTCTAATTCAAGTGCTTGAGAAATAAGCTCAAAGAAGTTATTATGTCTGAATCTGACCATTTGTAGTCTGAGACTAGGCTTCAAGCCAGTTTCAAACCTCTTACATCTTTCTCTGCTGGTAGAAAGGAGACTTCCTGCATAGTGGCTTAGGCGGGAAAACTCCCTTTCATATTCTGACACTGATCTACTTCCCTGTTTCAGACTTAAGAACTCCTGTAACTTTTGGTCCACATAGGCATCTGGGACATATTTTTGTCTGAACTCCCGAAGAAAATCATTCTAGGTTAGCACTGGAGGTTCCACCAAACTATGGGGAATGGTTTTCCACCAGTCATATGCATCTCCCTGTAGTAGTGACACTGAATACTCAAATCTTAGCTCGACTGTGCAGTGCAGTTTCTTGAACACCCTATCCATTCTCTCCAACCATTGTTTTGCCTCTAGTGGATCTACTGTCCCCTTGAACTAAGTAGTCCCGTATTTAATCAGCTTGTCATACTGGCTAGCTGAAGGCTATGGTTGTACCATTGGTGTCTGTAGTGGGGCTTGAATAGGCATGTTACCAGCCATCTGTTGGAACATTGCAGCCATCTGCTGTGCAAATTGAGCAGGGAACTGTGGTACTGAGAGGGCTGGTGCGGTTGATCCACTCACATTGTGAACGGCTGGGGCTTCCCTTTGTACCTCAGCCTCTATTGATTGATTGACTAAATGGTCCCCTTCTACCATAGTCAATTAGAGGATATTATACCTCCTAAACAAATAACACAAGGAGATTTCCTCACGTTAGTGTATATTTATAATGTAATGTATTATATGTATCAAACCATGATATTGAGCAACTGTACTATGAAGAAAGAATTATTCAAATTACAGGTCAAAATAGAATTTAAAAACTAGCT